>NC_140966.1:60824686-61114686 GCF_056783735.1 Eptatretus burgeri
CTCCAAACCAAATATCAAACACACATACGGTACTGGAAATAAATATGGAAACAGGAAAAACTGGACATAAAATGCAAATAACAGGTGTAAAAATTAAATGCATCATGGTAGTCATGTGTTAATATACTGCATGTGAATGGTTGTCATACAAGCAATCAGAAAGTGTTTCGCCTGTAGAAGGACTATAAAGGTATCGGTGGTGATATCATTGCAGTGGGTTGAATATGTAGTGAATCCTGTGGCTCTTGGGAAGGAAATATCACATGACAAGCATACAGAAATCAAAGTCTTCAATAGCTAATACTCCATGTGGAAGGTTGCAGCCTGGCCCCTTAATGTTTGAGCTGGAGCTACATGCAAGACTCTGAGGAGGATACACAAAATTGGTCCAGTGGACTCATGGAGTACAAGTGAAACTGCTACTGTTAACAATAGAATGTGCTCAATACGATAGACAATTACCCAACCAACATTAAGGGTGTTAAGGTTTCTACAAAACCAGTAAGATGCACATGAGTCCATAGTGATCTTATCGGATGTGTAGCGGCTTGAAAACCTTTGCCGACTTTGCCTTTCCTCAGCGAAGGTGTTCAGGGTAGGATGTACAAGGATAGTCAAAAGAGTTTTCCTTTGAACAAAAGTTTCAGAGCTTAAGACAGGATTTATTTCCCAATGGCACGAGGAAACTGATCCACTGTTTGTCAGAATGGGAGACTGTCTGGAAAGTACATAGAAAAGGCCAAACCTGAAGGGAAGAATTATTTGACCTCACTCATAGATGATCATTGTTTCCATGAGGCAAAAATCATCGAAACTAGAAGGGCACTCAGTAGAGCGCATACCTCCACCACGTAATGCCTGATCCATGAGAACATATCAGGCCAAATACATTTTTGAGCTATCGTGCTATATATCGTTTTTGGCCCGATCTCTCAATGGTGAAGAATTACTATGAAAATTAAATAATTCTCGTATCCAAATCTGGATTCGGATTTTAACTAAAATTGAATCAGTTCTTCCTCCTCACACACCCAACCTGTCCACCAAGTTTCGTCTGAATCCATCCACAACTTTTTGAGATATCCTGCACACAAACAGACAAACAAGCAGTCATAGACTGGTACTTACGAAATCGTCAACTTGACCTCTGACCTTGTCTAATAAAAGCTGTCTCTAGAGAAGGTAGCGACGTAAACCAGAAGTTTCTACGATGATTCTGTACCAAACCATCAAAAAACGAATGTTTGACCTCACTGTGACCTTGACCTTTGACCGATTTTGACCAAAATCTAATCAGCGCTAGCCATCGCCCTCCTGAATCACCTGGTGTAATTTGACATTGGTAGCTTCTTCCATTCTCGAGTTATCGTGCCGACAAACAAACAAACACACAAACAGAGGACGGAAGTGATCAATATACTTACGAAATATTTAGATTTCGTAAGGAACAAACAAAGACAGAAACGGGTGAAAACATAACCTCCTTCACCTTCGGTGGTGGAGGAAATAAAATAAAAAATTAATCTCAATTGCATCTGTAAAGTTATGTAAACAATATCTCACAAAATACATTGTTTTGGTCTTTTGGTGACATTCCCAACTGATCACAAACTCATCATTGTCCAAATCCTACACTGTCGATT
This sequence comes from Eptatretus burgeri, assembly GCF_056783735.1. NCBI lineage: Eukaryota > Metazoa > Chordata > Myxini > Myxiniformes > Myxinidae > Eptatretus > Eptatretus burgeri. The sequence goes on from NC_140966.1 coordinate 60,826,330, forward strand.
GCCCACTCATGCCCTTGTCCTGCCGATGTGTGTGTATGCATATATATATATATATATATATATATATATATATATATATATATTTATATATTTATATTTATATATTTATATATATATATATATATATATATATATATATATATATATATATATATATATATATATATATATATATATATATATATATATATATAATAACACTCAGGTTCTGGAGAAATTTTGATATGAAAAGTTTTCATTTTTTGCCTCAAGTTATCAAAATTCCCTCCTCACCAAGTGACATGCGATACCTGAACATGACATTTTAAACGAATGCTGAAACTATGGAGCTTCTGATTTGCCTTGTAGCTCCACATTACATTGTGACATTTGAGGTAACAGTCATTATTGACAGGATTTCATCGATCTCGACGTCAAACTCGCTGTGGACTTCCACATTGACACGGTGTTGAAGCCAAGGCAATTTATTTTTATCGCAGCAGTTGAAGCTTGAAGAACAGCTGAATGAAGAGAAGAAAAGACGGGAAGGAAATGCACAGCAGGAAATGAATGGGACACAAGCTGACAGAGGAAGGACATAAGGTCATGGGAGAAGATAAAAGATAATGCAAAAAAATTGTTTCAAACCCTGGAGAAACAGCGGAACTGATTGAAAGTTTGGAACTTGGGGTAGGGGAGAGAGAGAGAGAGAGGGACACACACACACACACACACACACACACACACACACACACACACACACACACACACACACACACACACACACCTTTATGGGTAGTCTAAACCTACAAGATAGGTTGAGTAAGCACTTGCATCACAATGCCATGCTGCCAGGGTTGAATCCTACACACTCTGCACATTTGTCCAATGTGTCCTAATATCCTGCTTCTTTAATTAGACATACATGTGTACAAGCTCTTCTAGGAAGAAAAAAAAAGAAAGATTCAACCAAAAAAAAAACAATAAAGAAAATACAACAAAAAAAAAATACATTCAATTATTTTAAACTCGCATTTGAATTAAATTCCCATTTGAAATTTGCTTTGAACAAACAGACGATGTGTGAAAATAGAACCAGATGGAGGATTATAAATTAGAGTACAAAAAAAAAACCACAATAAGAGAAAGAAGAATCAGTAGATAAGTATAGGCCAATTGCATGACAGTTTCGAACCATGCCGAAGCAGGCAATGGCAGCTCTCTCCGAAGCAGCAGAATGGACACTGAGTCAATTGCACTTCGTGCGGCAAACACTTCTCTCGGCACTGGCTCGGTGGGCACAAAAGAGCTAGCGGCATCATTCTGTGACATTGTTCACAAGTGGCCAGGCTGAAGCCTTTGTGTGGCTGTGCAAAGTAATATGCTCCGTTTCCATACAAATTGAACAATGTACAAATTTTGCTTGTGCTTTCATCGTTGGCATTTCGGTGGAGGTTCGGCACGATATTGTGCACAATCAAACAAATGTCATTCTTGTTTGCCTTATCTGCAAGTGAGTGGGAACGAATGACCGTGGGATGTGAGGGGATGGGTGAGAAGGTGCTGCGGTGAGAATGAAAGAGAGGACAATGGAATGAACCGTTCAATGACAATGATGATCCACCACCCATGGAAGCAAGCAGCACAACTACACATGGGTTTGCTCAAGTCTAACAAGAGCCGTTCTGAGCAGTACAGAGGTCTACACTGAACAGCATTACAGAGATTCACTCACAATGGTAACAAGGAGTTAAAAACTTTAATAAACAACCTGAAGGTTGGATAAACAGGAACAGACATGGGGAAAAATAACAAAACAAAACCACAGAAAATTACAGACAGAGAGACGGGCAAAAGGAATGATGTACTCAGAAAATAAAACACACACACACACACGCACACACAACAAAGGCAAGTCAAAAAGACAGAGAAACAAAGCTTGAAACAAACAAGGAGGCAAAGACAGAGACAAATAGAGATAGAGACAGAGACAGAAAGCAGTATACAATGAAAGCAAAACAAAAATGGAATTAAATGCGTTGATAAAATGCTCAGAGCTTTTTTTTTTGCGGCAGCTTGCAAGATTTCTCGTCTTTGCCCTCATGAGCCTACACTAGCAGATGGTAGCCCAGTGATTACGAATAGCGTCCGTGTGCACCTAGGGAGGACCAACCTCAAGGGTGCGAAGCCACTAGAGCGGAGTGGGCCATCCCGCTTAATCATCACCGTGTGTGCCACTCACGACGGGCTGGGGAGAGTCTTTGTTTAACTCGGATGGTGGGGTGGGGATGCAAGACCTCTCCCCTCCCCTTCTCCTCTTACAAAAAAAAAGTGTGAAGCATTCTTCACAAGAAAATCACACCAAATGCGACCCGGGCGGAGTATGACAAGGCTGGTCGCAGTACCCTAGTCGCCCTGCCACATCTTAATAAGCCCTAGAGGGATTTGAAAATTTTTGTCCCATCTGGAAATGTCATTGCCTGCCCGGGTCTCCGAGCCGGCAGGTTGAAGACATCCCTTGTGAAACTGCACAATGTAGACCGATTCTTAATAGGAAAGCTTATGTTGGCGATCGACGAGCAACTTGTAACTAGCAAAAACATCCACCTTACCGAGGTTGCCCAAAATTTTCTCAAGCTTACACATATCCTCATTTTTTTCATTATTTATCAACACAGGAGTTGCATTGCCCTTACCCCGGTGAACAGCCTGGATGCATCATGCTCCAAGCTTTCATACACAAGTAGGAAATACCGAATGTCTTCTTGGATTGGGCTAGCTGTTAAGGTTACAAACAAGGGTTTTCAGTAAGATTGAAAATGTAGAAATATGATGTTTCGCAATACTACTGCTCAGAAAGTAAGTAAATCTTACTCACAATCGTGAAAATAAGGTGGTGGTTCCAGCTGCATATATTTCGTCGGATGCATTAAATGAACTATATGACGAAAAAAAGAGAAACTAAATGGAAATATTGAAACGTAATTATGACATCAGATAATGAGCAATTCATTTTACCATCCTTTCATCAAAATAATGCGTGCATTAAAGCAGAAAGTGCGGCTTCAATGACTCGAGCAGTTCTGTGGAGGGAGCCATTTCTTGTTCATGATAGGTTGTGACATGTATTTCGATGACGCGCCTTTCACAGCCAATCAGAGATAGAGGAAACCAAGACTTCACCGCCTTCACATAAATTACAGGCCATGGGGTCTGTAATGTTTTGGCAACAATGAACCTGCTTTCAGAAAATTGAGTGGGAGAGGGAGAGACAGAGACAGAGACACAAATAGAGGTGGAGAGAAAGAGAGAAAGAGAGAAAGAGAGAAAGAGAGAAAGAGAGAAAGAGAGAAAGAGAGAAAGAGAGAAAGAGAGAAAGAGAGAAAGAGAGAGAGAGAGAGAGAGAGAGAGAGAGAGAGAGAGAGAGAGAGAGAGAGAGAGAGAGAGAGAGAGAGAGAGAAAAAAAACAGAGGTGGAGATAAATAGAGAAAAATAGAGATAGCTATCGAGAGCTGGAGAGAGGGATATAGAGAGATGTAGAGAGGGATGGACAGAAATAGAGACAGAGGGAAAGAGAGATAGAGAGAGAAATAGAGACACGTCGAGATAAATGTAGAGAGGGGTAAAGAGAAATATAGGTGAAGAGAAATAGAGATAGTTAGAGAAAGACATAGATATAAATATGGAGAAATAGAGAGAGATATATAGAGAGACACATCGTGATAAATGTAGAGGGGGGTATAGAGAGGGATATAGAGAAATAGAGGTGGAGAAAAATTGAGATAAATAGAGAAAGATAGAGAGAGAGAGAGAGACATAGATATAAATATAGAGAGGGACATAGAGAAATAGAGACAGACAGAGAAATAGTGAGAGCGAGATAGAGACAGAGATAAATAGAGAAAGACATCGGGATATAGAGAAATAGAGAAGAAAATAGATAGAGATAGAAATAGAGAGCTGGAGAGATGTATCAAGAGAAACAGAGAACAGGATATGGAGAGAACAGGATATGGAGAGAACAGGATAGAGAGACAGAGACAGAGAGACAGAGAGACAGAGACAGAGATAGAGATAGAGGGGGGAGAGGATAACTAATGTCCCTACATAGAAGAGTTATGACATGACGAGTCCGGAAAAAAGTGGTCACGTGGTCTGTGGACGCCATGTTGTTTCCGGCTTTCTCGGCACGTTTTGCACTTTGTGCTCGTTTACATCGAAGATCACTATTTTTGTGTTGCCTACATTTCCTAATTTCTTGAAAGATGACGGCTTGCTGTGCCTTTGGGTGCAGTAATCGGTCGGAGAAGGGATTTCTCACGTACAGATTTTGGAGAAATCTTGAAAGAAGGAAACTGTGGCTGAATAGAGTCCGGAGAGTAGGATGAGAACCGACCTCCTTGTCATTTCTGTGTCAGGTTAGTCATAGTATAGTAGTCCCATACACATACTTTGATGTGGCCTTTTTTTACTGTTCATTGCTTCTCGTGGTTTTAATTTTGTCTACGAAGTCAAATTGAATAAAAATTCATAATACGGTGCCAAGTAAATACAATATTATTGCTATGTGTAAGTGTAGTCTTAATTTTTTCAGGTATATAATTGATCTCGGGGTCTATTTATTGAAGAAAACACAACTTTAATTAGTCTAGAATCCAATTCAAATTGACCGGAGGCCGAGTAGTGAGTGAGTGGCACTGGCCACTGCCACTGGTAGTGGTATGCATGAACATGATGAAAATGATGAGTCTAAGTCCGATTGCAATCTGAACCCGGTGCGATGGCAGCACGGGGTCAGATATATGACGACCATAAAGCTGGAATATAGTCAGACTGACATGTCTGATATTACTGAAAACGGTAGAGCTGTTAGGTGTGTGTGTGTGTGTGTGTGTGTGTGTGTGTGTGTGTGTACAACAATTTACCTTTGCATGTATAAGACATCATAGTAAGGTAGACCAGCAAAGTAGAGAAGGAAAGAGAGAGGGAGAGTGGGGGTGCGGGGGGAGAGAGAGAGAGAGAGAGAGAGAGAGAGAGAGAGAGAGAGAGAGAGAGAGAGAGAGAGAGAGAGAGAGAGAGAGAGAGAGAGAGAGAGAGAGAGAGAGAGAGAGAGAGAGAGAGAGAGAGAGAGAGAGAAAGCCAGAGAGAGAGAGAGAGAGAGAAAGCCAGAGAGAGAGAGAGAAAGCCAGAGAGAGAGAGAGAAAGCCAGAGAGAGAGAGAGAGAGAGAGAGAGAGAGAGAAAGCCAGAGAGAGAGAGAAAGCCAGAGAGAGAGAGAGAGAGAGAGAGAGAGAGAGAGAGAGAGAGAGAGAGAGAGAGAGAGAGATGGAAGAAGAATTTAATAAAAGCATTGTGAGTTGCATTGAATTATGTTGACCAAGAGAATGTGGAGAAACAGGATACTATGTAAAAATGACATACTTGCATGGTGGTTGAATGATCATGATTTAAAGAAAAATACAAGTAGTTTTCCAGTTTAGTCTCTATCATTTTCCCTTTATTTATTTTTTCTGATATACCTGCACTCTACCCTGCATGTACATCCTCTTGAACGCTCCTCTGTCCCTTCTTTACTCGTTTTTCTTCTCACTTCTCCTTGATAAAACAACATGTTTAAACAATGATTATTGCAATAATTAACAAAATCATCAGAATCTAAATCTTGGAGGAAATCGTATTAAAAGCGAGGGATACAGGGCAGGTCATGAATTGCACAACATAGCACAATGTACACGCTGTAGTGGGCAGTGCGCTTGTGCGCAGCACAAACAATGGAAACAAAATGGCGTCAAATTCCTGGTTGTCATAACTCTTTCCATGTAGGGACTCTAAGGATAACGAGAAACAGAGAGCAAGACATAAACAAGGAGTGGGATACGTAGAGAGGGATAGAGACAGAGAGAAATATATATGTATAGAGTGAGGAGAGAGAAAGAGAAAGAGAAAGAGAGAGAGACAGAGATAGAGATCTAGAAAGCAGGATAGAGAGTAATATGGAGAGCAGCATAGAGAGAAATAGAGAGAGGGATAGCGAGAGGGAGAGAGAGAGATAGAGAGAATTTGAGAGAGGGATAGAGAGCGAGAGAGGGATAGAGAGCGAGAGAGGGATAGAGAGTGAGAGAGGGACAGAGATTGATAGAGAGAATTCGAGAGAGGGATGGAGAAAAATAGTGAGAGGGATAGCAAGAGAGGGAGATAAAGAGAGAGAAGTTATATGCAGTAATCCCTTGCCTTTGATATCTATGTTTAAATTGTATATTTTTCGTTAAAAAAATGGCTCATTATTTGCGTGTTAATTTTGACCAAATTCTTAAACGTATATCCAGCGTTCCTTGCATCGGCAGTTGTATCCAATAATAAACTTTTGCAGGAATTGTATTCGTGAAAGATATTGCAATCTCAACACTTGCATTGTTTTTCTGACGTCGTTGACTGCAATGCGGTTCTGAGAGAGCTGACTCACAAAAAGCCAAATGTTCCGTTCTCACTCTATCGGTTCCTGGAGCAAACAAGAGCCTTTTCCACGCTTACCTTAAGTTCACACGTCTGGAATTTGCCATTCCTGGTGGGAAATAAATCCAAAACAGCTGCACCTATTATTTACAAGCTGCACGTGAGTTCCAATGAAAGTACGACAGAGAGGCTCTTTGGTAGCAAAGGCAGAGTTTCTGCAACGTTGTTGCGCCAATGCTCGGAACGCGTCAAACCGCAAAGCTATTTGTGCAAAAAGGCAGGGAAGAACAACAATCCCACCTCCCGAAACCCAAAAAATACCCCGAGGTTAAAAAAAAGAAGAACGACAAAGAGCCTGTATCTGTATCACTCAGCAAAAATGGTGGTTGAACATAATGAGAGTGCCTTGCTGAACTTTCCATGCATCGCCAACACATCGTAACGCACAGTCATATGGTATTTCCCAACAACTTCCGTATACCATAAGTTTGTTTGCACGTGTCGGTACCTCGTACAAAGTGTTTCATGAATAACACCGCAAAAGTGGCATGCGCATGTGCCATGTTATTAACCACAAGCTGGAAGGGAAAAATGCGCGTGTCTGGTTTACATCTCACTTCCAACCAAACCACTCAGATTATCGATTCAGACACTTGTCAGGGAAATTGGAATGAATGCCATTCCACTGTGGTGAGGTAAAAGTGTACCTACTCGGTACGTAATGGTGAAAGATAATTTGGGCATTCATCGTGATTAAACTATGTTCAGATCAGATATCCTGGATTTTGCGCTTTTGTGAAAGTCTTCTTTTTTTAAAAAATTAAAAATAAATAAAAAAACTTTCTTTTGCACAAGACCCTGGGAAGACCCCCACATGTGATGGGGCATGTTATATTTTGGAAATGGCAACAAGCTGTCGATCCCATCTGCTCGCAATTGGCTTGGAGACCAAAAAGATCCCAGGGTATCTTTAACAGTCGATCTTTGGACTGGTACTAACGTACAGTGTGTACGTACTGTTGCCTGCATGGGTCGAGTGTCTAATAACCTCATGTGAACCTATCCCAGTCAATATAATCAATGTAGCAGCTCATTTGGATATTAGACTCTGATTATGGAACTTTATACAATATACAACAACGAAACAACAAATATGAAACAATAAAGAGTCGGTGAGTTATCGCCGGTATCCTGAACAAATTACAAATTCCTGCCCAAATCACCTTCAGTCAAACATGAGGCCTGGTCAACTGGTTCTTGAAAGACTTAGGCCAAACACTTTCCCTGGCATACCCCACAAGAAGGTGGGAACAATTGGGACATTAAAGAAGTAGTGTAGTAGTTATAGTAGTAGCTACAACATGATCTTTATAACGAATTGCAGCTTAGGTGGACAAACACGTTTAAAGAAAATTTAAACTATTCACATAATGAGCAGCTAAATGTATAATTTTTAATTAAAAAATAAATAAAGATCTGTCAAGCCATTATTGCGAAATATGGACATTAATTTGGCCTTGCAGGATGGCAAGAGGTATGCACACTCACCACCAAGCTTTCCAGCCTGGGTTTGAATCCCAACCAAGAGCTACAAACTGTCGTGTGTGTGTGTGTGTGTGTGTGTGTGTGTGTGTGTGTGTGTGTGTGTGTGTGTGTGTGTGTGTGTGTGTGTGTGTGTGTGTGTGTGTGTGTGTGTGTGTGTGTGTGTGTGTGTCGTCCTAAGAAGGTTGTTCAACTGCCGACATTCTTGGCTCCGTGCTGACAATAGATGTCATAACTGATGAGATTGTGGATTAATTTTTGCACTGCCGCCCTCTTGAGCAATCACAACAAAATTGCATTTGTCATATTTTGTGGTTGAAGATGATTTTATTGAAACGCTCATCTTTTGTCGCATGTTGTAGGTTGCTGAGGTGTCTCCGTCCTCTGCGGACAGAGTATCTGGGCTGCTGAAGTAGTCTCGTGGCGAGGATTACACCGGGTGGTTAACCACTGCCTTTCCAGCAGTCAGACCAGTAATTTGTAATTTGCTCAGGGTTGTCGGTGACAATTCGTCTACTCTTCATGAAAGACACCGAGAGATCTTTAACGTCCATAAATGATGCCACCATACTGGACACCCGGCTTAACGTCCATCCGAAGGACGGAGCACTTTGTGATCTAAGATGCAACGCCCTGCCTGTGAAGCACCAATCCGACATTTTAAAAAGTTGGTCTGGGAATCGAACCCACACTAGACAGCTCAAAGGTAAGCTCACTACCTCTGAAGCACATCCCATCGGCCATTGCTAGGTCGACACCACTTAACCCCAGCATGCTGTAAGTAACATCATTCGTTAACGTTTGGCTTGATGTAAATGGGGAAAAACATTTTGGGAATGTTTTTATTTATTTAGTTATAAAAATACGAAAACAATTTGATCAATAACAATGTTGCCACACATCGAGCTGGATTACTCAAAACTGATAATAAGCAAATCGAATAGGAAAATATTGCAAAAATGAAATAAATAAATAAAAACATTTTGGGAAATTTTATTTTTGGTTTTCCTCTATCCCTGAAAAAACAAAACAAACAAACAAACAAACAAAAAAAACACTATCGTTGCACAAGTCTCTTTAAAACAGGCCAAGCACTAAGATAGTCCAAGCTTATTGTTTCAGCTCCGTCTATATAGTAAATGCTGTTTGGTCCCAAATTACAAAACCAGCTTGAAGTGTGAGCCGATGACGTCATAACGGATAGGATTTCCCTCGAATAATATCAGAGTGGATATGATGAGCAATAGGGAATGATTGTGCATGAAATATTACAAGAGCCGCAGATACAGCACTTCATGTTGCTATGGTGATCGGGGCGCGAAACATGAGCACGTGATGATGTGTAAATGGAAGACACTCGAAGCGTGATAGGTATATGTGCTCTCGTGTGACCTGATGGACAGGGCTTCAGATATCTTTGGCCTGACGTGCCTTGCCCGACAATTTTCAGCCTCATGGAATGGAATTACGTACAGCTGGGGTGCACGGACTTCCCTGGAAACACTCGTGGGGGGGGGTTGGAGCAGATACTAATGAAGTGAGTAGGAGGGGCAGGGTGTTTGGGGTAGCTCAAAAGCTTGATGTAATTCATGCATGATGTCTGTGAAGGAGCCCCCAAAAAGACCCTCCGACCACTGATGATCATGGCAGGAATTTGTAATTATTGTTCAGGAAGGTCCACCAATTAATGCCAGCAGATGCAGCACCCACTTTAACGTCCATCCGAGGGACGGCACACACATCGATGAATCACCCTGCCTGTGTAACATCAGCATGACAGTTTATCGCTGGGTCGGGATTCGAACCCGGGCTAGACAGCGCAGAGGTGAGTGTGCGTACCTCCCTCTCCCTTCGGTTGCACGACCAGACCATAAACACCGAGGTCGACCAGAGACCGTTCATGCCTGCCGGTAAAGTGTTGGTTGTACGACACAGTGAGCGTATAAAGTTCGAGCACACAGCACGTGATCATCCCGCGAGGGTGGATGGGGGCGGGGGGGGGGAACACGCGCGAGCTCTGGGAACACCACGCGCTGGAGAACTAGGGAAGGGCTTTTCGCTGCAAACCCGGACAAACACTCCCCCCCCCCCATCAGCCCTTCCTTCTTTCCCACCCATAAAAAGGGCACAGAGTCGGTATAGGAGCAGCCAAGGCCTGGGAGGGGGGACGGGGAGGCAAGTGGGGGGTGGAGGGGGGTTGGGTGAGGGGTGAGGGAGGAGATAGCCCTTTGAGCGTGCCCATATGAAACGCGGTACAGGAGCGCGATACCAATGGGCCATAGCAACGAGAAACGGCTCGGATAAAATGACAAAGGGCGGAGAACAAACGGACAGCAAGCTCTTTATGATCGGGTCCTGTGCGCAGTTTGCACGCTCTGTGCGGACAATAACGCGCAAAGAGAGGGAGCCGCGACTCAAAGGCGCACAATCGGAGCCGCGGTGCGTGCGCTACCCGTGCTACCCGCGCTACCCGATCTACCCGCGCTACCCGCGAGCACATTGTCTCGTTCAAACAGCCACTCACCCCATGTACACGCACATCACCATCGGGAACCTTCACCCAGCATGGCGTGCCTTGGCATTCACGTGCTACGAGACCCTAAACGTGAAGATCTTCTTTAAAGGGGGTCTCGCAGGACTTGGGGGGGGGGGGAGCTTTGGGTCACTCGAACAAAGAGGTTAAGAGAGGAAAAGGGGACAGAAGGATGAGTTTGAGGATGGAGGAGATAATGGGGGTCACGAAGACCCCCTAAACGTCAGCATGACATTGTGTAGCCCGCGGGGATCTTACCGACTTGTAACACGTTATCCACGCATCCGCTTTCAAAGAGCCTGAGCCCGCGGCGGAAGGGCAGGTGAGCCTCCCCGTCGGGCTCCGAGCCGGTGCCGCCCTGATGGTCGTCGCGCGCGCAGCTCCCGAGCGACGAGTACAGTCGGATCTCGCGCTCGCTCCGAGGGAACGACCAGAAGACGATCCGCCGCTGCACGGGCTCGGGCACGCGGCTGTACCGCGCCTCGACCTGCTCGAACGGCCAAGCCTCGGCCACCGCTTTGGCGCTCAGGTCGAGCAGGGATTCCACCCGCTGCGGCTGGGTCGCTCGATCCGAGGGGCACGACCGCTTGGCCGGGGGGGCGGCGTCGCGGGTGTCGCTCGCCATGCCGGGCGCTCTCGGGCGCTGCTCCCCTGGACGAGTTCGGAAAGAAAAGGTTCCGGACGCCCGATGCCCGACCTATTTCAGTGAGAAGCCAACCCTACTCCAGAAGGCCACGCCTCTTTAGGAGGCTCGCCGTTATAAGCCCCGCCTCTTCCACTTCCAAACAAGGCGCCGAGATTGTGACGTAGCACGACTTGTCAACAATGAACGGCTCGAACATCAAAGCGAGCCTATGTATTCATTAATGCCGGCCGGGTAAATTCATTCTCCAGTCGGCCACGGGGCGGCGGTGGCCGGGGCGGGGCCAAGTTGTCTGTTTCCACCCGCCCTTTGTTCCAAACCCCGTCCACATGGGATCTGTCTTCCTCGTCTGGAACTATTTCGCTCCCTTTGTCTGTATCCATTCTTGTATGTCTGTCTCTCTTCCCGTTTGCCGGACAATGTTTCATACCGACCAGTGCGGCGCAAATCCATCAATTCCAATGGCCAAGTCATTATGAAATGCACAACTCAGGCGTGATCAGTGCTTCTTAAATCAATTACCAATGAACTTTGAACCAGAAAAACCCACGGAAATGAATGAATGTGAGCATATGGACAATTGTTTGATTGGCTGAACGGTCAGATTTGAACTTATAAGAGAAACAAATGAAATGGTGCACTCAGGGATTTGCTGCATTCCTTCCTCAATCTCTATGCGAGACTCTTTGATCTCTGATCACCAGTTGGGATTCCCACCATCCGGGGCACAATTCCCACTCTTCTGATCCTGATGCTTTCCCACAAATGAATGTACACTCCTTGAGGTCATAAATCTTCCCAACATTTTATGCTGCCGGCACCCAACCTTATCTACCAAGAAAAGTAGATTTAAACGACACGGAACTCGGTAGAGCGTGTACCTCCGCCAAGCTGATTCATTCACGTCTTGTGGCCCATTGATCGGTCGGATCTGGATCCGGACCTGAACCAAAGTCGAATCGGTTTGTTCTTGTCGCACACCCAACATGTGCACCAAGTTTCGTCCAAATCCGTCCACAACTTTTTGAGATATCCTGAACACAAACAAACAGACAAACAGACAGACAGAAAGGGGTGAAAGCATCACCTCCTTCACCTTCGGTGGCGGAGGTAATGAAAATAAATAAATGAAAAAATAAATGCAGGTGAGCAACGCGAGACAATGGGGAAGCATGGTTCGTTATTGCTTCCAATGTGTATGCATACCCCACTAGTAAACTCATGAAGACCTCCTTAATGCGATGGAAAACTCTTTTACTTTGTGCAGATGACTTGACATCACGTCGTACAGTGCCCAATCCCACTGAAAGACAGGCAGCAGTTACATCTGCACTCTCTCTGCTGATCTGGAATTTATGAGATGCTGATTTGGTAAATGTAACAGTCTCCCTTTGTGATGCTCTGGAAGGATCATCAGACAACCTCACCTCTCTGTTGAAAGCTTGGCGTTGATTTTGTGGTGAGGGTGGTGGCTTGGGATCCCAGGGTCCTGAGTTCAAGCCCTCTTGGCTGCTGAATTAACATCAGGGGGTTAACTCAGCCTGTCATCCTTCTTAGGTTAGTGAAATGAGCACTGCATCAGTGGCATAGCTGTGGCCCTAACCAATGATGCGACCAAAAAGGCTGTACACGAATAGTCTAGATGCCAAACAGCCATTTCAGGGCAAAGCATGCTTTAGCGTCATTATGAAGTTTTTTGGTTGATTCATCATCTCTGAGCTATCCTGAATCAGAATCAGCTGGGTGCCAGACTCGCACCCTTGAGGAATTTATTTTTGGAGGCGAAAAACAAAATGGCCACCACCGACTTTCGATAAATTCTCTTTTGGGATATATCTTCAGTTTTAATGCACTTACAAACACAATTTTGGTGTCTACTACTATATTTAATGCGACAGACAAGGTAAACGTTGATGATTCTCTCAAGATTGGATGACAACAGATGGCAGAATTTGAATCTAGATGGCCAACAAGCTTCAACAAGACACTAACCAAGAAAGTGTACCTGATGACTTCGACGAAAAAGAGCATCAAGCTGGATGGAAGGCCAGTATGTGATACCAAATTGATCTACACCCGAGTTGTATGTCTCCAACAATTCAGGGATATTGATATCAAGGATGTCCTCTCTTACGAACTGTCCCCTGTCCCAGCCTCCTTGTTTGATGAGAGCGGTGCGATGTGGGCTCAGTCGAAAGCAATCCTGAAGACGAAACTCCAAGTTGAACAATCAAGTCGAATCCAAGATGTTCCAGATGCTGTCATCATCAATGGATGCGCCATGTCATGGACTGTACATTGGCCCACAAATGGTACAGTTGAGGATTATATGATCAACTTCATGGGAACCATCAAATACCACCTGGAGTGTTGTGACGTATACCTGATTTGACAGGTACATCAAAATCAGCACGAAACAAACGACAAAATCCAGTCACGCAGGTCATGATTCAAGTTGAAAACATCAACTCAACTTGCACACAACACTTCCAGCGCAAAAAGTGGTCCTAAATGTAGCTTACAACAAAGTACAACTGATTGATTTGATCTGTCAGTATCTGATGACCCACATTGTGGACAACCAGACCAAACTGGTGATCACCAGAAAAGATCCTACACCAGTACAAGTGTAGAACAATTCCACTCTCCAGAGACAGGATCTGAAAACACACCATGAAGAAGCAGATGTCATCATCATCTATCACTTAGTTAGAATTGTCAGGTGTCAGTAGTGACTCACACATCAAAGTGGTCTGCGATAATACAGATGTCTTTGTCCTGTTGGTTCATTTCTACCTCGAGGAAAAGATAACTGTGGATGTCAGCATGGAGAGTCCGTGTGCTGGGAGGGCAAACATAGACTTTTGCCAAATAGCACTGAAACACAAAAGCATCGCCAAATATCTGCCTGCTGTACATGCTCTGACCGGATGCGATACTGTGTCGTATTTGTTTGGCATTGGAAAGGCCACAGTGCTGAAGGTACTAATGGGCGGACATCATCCCGCCTTACTTGGTTAGCTGGAAACAGATGAGGAAAAGATGATATCTGATGCAACTACATTCATTGCTGCATGTTATGGTTCCATAGTCGGTGATACGTCCACACACCGGTATCAGTTGTGGAAGTCTAAGATGGCCAACTCCAAGATTACCTCTGCTCCAAAATTGAAGTCGTTGCCCCCAGCGCATGATTCCTTTGTTCAACATGTACATCGCGCTCATCATCAAGTCATTATATGGAAATCGGCCACTCAGTCAGACCCTCCAAACTTGGATCCCATCAAGTATGGATGGCAAGAAGATGAGGACCGTGCGACATTGTGTCAAACCACACTTCCACCTGATGTGTCTGCTGCACCAGTCACAATTCTGCAGCTGATCAAGTGTGGATGCTCCACCAGTCGGCCATGTTCCACCGGGAGGTGTGGTTGTGTGGCAGCACAGATGTCATGTTCGATGTTTTGCAGTTGCAATGCTGGATCAGACTGTTGAAACGAACAGACAAGGGCAGGAGCTGCTAATCACGCCGACGATAACAAAGATTGAACATAATGTTGAACATTGCATCCTTAACAAAGTTAATATTTGTTTGCCTAAAAATAAAAGGTAATTTCAAAATCATATACATGTACATACTTACTTTAAGACATAACCCAAAGTCCTAGTCAACCATCCACATGTATCCAGATATATTTGTGTAAAAATCGTATTCCAATATAATCATCAATTCATTGATCATTGCAAGTAAGTTACTTCAGCTGTCATTAACAATTATTGTACGTAGTATTAATATTTGAGGGTTCATCAAATTCAATTTCTTACTCGAAGTGATCAGTGGAACTATACTACAAAATAGCCATTTTTCATATTAAAATGGTGGCCATCTTGAAAATATGAGACTGGTTATATATATATATATATATATATATATATATAAATATATAAATATATAAATATATATATATATATATATATATATATATATATATATATATATATATATATATATACACTTTCAATTTTATCATTATCGGATTCCTTGACCATGAAAACATAGTAGTGGACACCAAAATTGTGTTTGTAAGTGCATTAGAAGTGAAGATATAGCCCAAAACAGAATTTATCGAAAGTCGGTGGTGCCCATTTTGTTTTTCGCCTCTAAAAAAAAATTCCTCAAGGGTGCGAGTTTGGCACCGGCTGATTCTGATTCAGGATAGCTCAGAGATGATGAATCAACCAAAAAATAAAAATAAAAAAAATAAAAAAAACTTCATGATGATGCCACAACATACTTTTTCATATTTCTGCTGGACTAGAAGGGAACCTCTCTGTTTTCATTGTCAGTCCTGACGTTCAGTCTCTTGAACTTCTAATCAACCATTACCTGTCTTGACCCTAATTTCTGGCTGACCATATTGCATCGCTGACATCCAAAGCCAGCTGCAGACTGGGCATCCTCTGTATTTCCAAATCCTTTATTGAAGATTCACAACAGCTTGCAGCCTCCAAGGCCTTTGTCTGAAACTTAATGGAGTAATGCTTTCAACCATGGACTGGTGGCCCAGCCTCACATTTGTCTCTTCTGTAGCTCATTAACATTATTAGCATATCCCAAAACGAAGCCAAAGTATGTGCGAGGCCTGTTTCTCTCACACTGCTGACACGTCGGTAGCCTCATTGTCTTTTTTACCACCTCTCTTCTGATCTAGCTCCATCTCCTGTCTCAACCACCAGCACTCCACAGCTACTCAAAGACGGACACAATCTTCCCTTAACCCTCCTGGTTAAACTCAGAGTCCAGGCTTTGCACACACCTCCACTCGTTTGTTCCTCTTTTCTTCCATTTGTGGAACTTCCTTCTGGGAAGCGGTCCAATCACACTTTTCCCTTCAACACCACCATCTCAGGATATCCTCAATTTTTTTCTACCCCCATAAATCTTACCTACCCAACACTCTCATTTGGAGGTTACAAGGTATCCTTCACTACCTTCCTCTCTTCTCTTCTCTTCTCTTCTCTTCTCTTCTCTTCTCTTCTCTTCTCTTCTCTTCTCTTCTCTTCTCTTCTCTTCTCTTCTCTTCTCTTTCGTCGCTCACTCCCTTGCTTATTGTATCCAACTGCTGCCCCACTATCAGTTCACTGCCTTTGACCGATGTCACCTCGCTCTTTCATGAGCTTGGATCTTGTGAAACAAAAGTTTGAAACCCGTTTTTATCTCGGCTACCGAAGGTGAGCGGGGGTTATGTTTTCACCCCTGTTTGTCTGTTTGGCTGGTTGTTTGTTTGTTTGTAAGCACGATACTGTATCTCAAAAAGTTATGGACGGATTTGGACGAAACTTGGTGGACAGGTTTGGTGTGTGACAAGGAAGAAGTGATTCCATTTTGGTGGATGTGTGACCACGACGAATTGATTCGATTTTGGTGAAGATCTGCACCCCGATCTGGATACGAGAATCATTTAATTTTTAAAGTGATTCTTCACCATTGAGAGATCGGGCTCAAAAAACGATATCGTACTGTATAGCATGATATTTCAAAAATGCATTGGGCCCGATATGTTCTCGTGGATCAGGCATTACCTGGCAGAGGGATGCGCTCTACCGAGTGCCCTTCTAGTTTATTTATATCTTCATTTACGGATGCTTTCCGACGGTTCTGTGATTTTTCCTGGGGTATCAGCTTCGATGTCCGTCGGCATGCAAAATTTCTGCTTTTTATATCACCCACAAGGTACCGAACTTTAATATCAGTCAGTTTGTGAGTCAGTCAGTAAGTTAATGAGTCAGTGGTTGGAATGAGTTTCATATATATTAGATGTAGATGAGGAACAATAGCGGGTGCCAGACACTGCCCTGCGACACTCCAGTCTCCTTTGCAAGAGTAGAAGGTTCTTCTGATTGCGATTCATTCCTGCACGAATGGAGAAAGTCAGAAATCCAGGTGTGAAGACAGCCTTGGATGCCGTGCAAGCAACGAGCTTGGCCAGCAGAGCAGGATGCCAGACTGTGTCAAATGCTGGAGATATGTCCAGGAAGATGGTTCTGAAATCCGAATTGAGATGTACAGCCTCCGATCATTGGTGAGAGAGGAGCAGCAGCATGCCCATTGTTGAGTGACTCAGACGTAATCCAAACGGATTGTCAGGCTCTTTGTAAAGAGGAAATAGTGGATGGACATCGTCATTAGTCAGTGATTGATTCCATGACTTTGCTTGTAATTAGACATATGCCAATTGGCTGATATTTGACAGGACCTGTTTGTTACTTGCGAAAATCAAATATTTTTCAAGTATATTGGTTGGTCTTGTGTGTTATTCTGTCTGCTTGTTATTTGCGAAAATCGAAGATATTTCAAGTTCCGTATATTGGTTGGTTGCATGCGTTATTCTGTCTGTCTCTCTGTCTGCTTTCTTGTTTATTGCCTCGAAGTCACAAATTTAAACTGATCTTCACGAAGCTTCACCACATTGTAGCGTTATTAATAAGCAAGAAGCCCTATTGTTTTTGATGTCAAAAGGTCAAAAAGGCAACACAGGCCAAAGGTCAACAAACTTGTCAAATTTCTAAAACCCTCATTTTAATCTGCTTAAGTAGAAATTTGAAGATTTGCACATCAGGTCACTGAATTCAACCACTAATTATTTTTGAGGTCATCTTAGGCCAAAAGGTCAACATAGACCAAATTTCTAAAATTGTCAATTTTCATGCGATTGACTTGAAATTTGAAGAGGAAGTTGCATATTTGGTCAATGAATTCAACCAACTATTATTTTTGAGGTCAACCTCGACCAAAAGGTCAACATCTTTGGTGAGGTTTCTAAAATCCTTAATTTTTCATCCGATTGACTTGCAATTTGAACAGAATTTTCAGATCACCTCATTGAATTCAACCATCAATTATTTTTGAGGTCAACATAAGCCAAAAGGTCAAAATAGGCCCAAGGTCAACAACTAAGGAGGTACTTCTAATATCCTCAATTTTCATATCATTGACTTGAAATTTGAAGAGGATTTGCAAATCAGGTCAATGAATTCAACCACCAATTACAATTGAGGTCAACATAGGCTGAATTTCTAAAATTGTCAATTTTCACCTGATTGACATGAAATTTGAAGAGTTGTTGCATATTTGGTAATGGAATTCAACCACCAATTATATTTGAGGTCAACATAGGCCAAAAGGTCAACATCGACCAAAAGGTCAACAACTCAGGTGGAATTTCTAACATCCTCAACTTTCATCCGATTGACTTGAAATTTGAAGAGGATTTGCATATTTGGTCATTTAATTCAACCACCAATTATATTTGAGGTCAACATAGGCCAAAAGGTCAACAACTCAGGTGGAATTTCTAACATCCTCAACTTTCATCCGATTTACTTGAAATTTGAAGAGGATTTGCATATTTGGTCATTGAATTCAATCACCAATTATTTTTAAGGTCAAATTTGTTTTATGGATTTCACAAGTGTTGTGCTCTGCACGACATCTTTCTTGTTCCTTGCAAAATCGAAGATTTTTAAAGTATATTAGTCAGTCGATTTTGTTATTCTGTCTGTTTGTCTGTCTTTTTGTTTGTCTCTCAATCGCCTACAGGTCACAATTTAAAACCGATCTTCACGAAACTTCACCAAGTTGTCGAGGTAGTCTCAACTGAGAAGTCCATTGATTTTGAGGTCAAAGGTCAGATGTCATCTTGAGGTCGAATTTCTAAAATAGTCATTTTTCATCCGATTGACTTGAAACTTGAACAAGAGTGGCATATTGCATCACTGAATTGGGAAACGAGCTATTTTTGAGATCAATGGTCAACCCAAGGTCAAACTTCTAAAATCAGCAAATTTCATCTGAAAAATCAATTTTTCTTCCGATTATCCCTAAAATTAAGCAGCAATTGCATATTGCATTACAGAAATTGGAAACCAACTATTTTTGAGGTCAAAAGGTCAAAGGTCAATTCAAGGTCAAACTTCTAAAAGCATCAATTTAAATCTAAAAAATAATCAATTTTTCATCCAATTTACCTGAGCTTTGATTAAGATTATCAATTTCAATTTGAATGAAATGGACAATTTGATGTATCCATAGCAACCTTTGGAGAGGGGACGGATTCTGCAAATATCATGCACTGCACGATGTCTTTTTCTTGTTTGTCTGTTTGTTTTTACAAAATCGAATGGGCTCATTGTGGAGTTGCTACACACACACACACACACACACACACACACACACACACACACACACACACACACACACACACACACACACATCGACATACAGACAAAACATGAGACACAACACAAAACTGTAGAATGAGACAAACAGCCATTGAGCTTGGGGGAAGTGCCGTCTATTTCCAGGGTACTCTAGGTACAAACAACATCACAACAATTGCGCCACTTTCCTCACCGCACTCAGCAGGGCATTTCCGAAGGAGGAATTTCTTCCTCTGCATGGTTGCCTACCTATGGGGATTGCCTGTGCTCTTAACCTTTAAAATGCTGAACACCAAGCAAGGAAGCAGCATGTACCATTTTTAAGTCTTTCGTATTTGAAGTGGCCGGAGTTTGAACCACTAACCTCCCAAACTCAAAGCGGATTCTCTAATGATTCCATCACTGAGTCCAGGTAAGCATTGCGTTTTTGCCCCTTTCCT
Organism: Eptatretus burgeri; assembly: GCF_056783735.1. Classification (NCBI taxonomy): domain Eukaryota; kingdom Metazoa; phylum Chordata; class Myxini; order Myxiniformes; family Myxinidae; genus Eptatretus; species Eptatretus burgeri. Next base: position 60,846,138 of record NC_140966.1, read on the forward strand.
GTGAATGTAAGTAATGTTTTCTGACTTCCAGTAATTGGGAGGTAGCAGAAGGAGGACAGGCTGAGAAGAGCAGACAAAGGAGAAGCAAAAGCAGCAGAACAGGATTTGGTAACACGCAACTATAAAGGCTTCGAGCAGTAGAATGTCTTGAATTGAAAGAAGTAATCAAGAGACCCTTCAAATTGAGCTCTTTTGGACGCAACATAACCTCGATTTTGTAAAATGCTGTTTATCTTGCCAAAATAGGCATGCCCAGTGTTTTGATTGCTCTGGAAGCCATAATCTGTAGTTTCAACAAAAAAGGCAACATGGTCACGAGTGTTCATATCACAATCACTATAGCCTAGATGACTTATAACACACATACGTGTGTGCATGTGTGTGTGTGTCATTGGTCATTATCTCCATAATTATGTGGGTTTCAGAAGGTGGAATGGAGTCCTCCCAGGTCTCGAAGTATCCACCTCCCTTTCCTGTAAGTAAAGGGATCATGATTCATTGTTGTTCTTAACGTTTTATCCCAAGGGCTCGTTTCAGGATCTTCACCAAGTCCCGGACATCTAACAACAGTTAATTTGTATTAATATTCCCAGGGATAGTTTGTAAGATCTCTGTAAGGTTATTTTTCATCATTCCCGTTGCTCCAATGATTGCAGGTACAATTTGACGTTCTTCAGCTTCCAGGATGTTTTCACTTCATTTTTGAGATCTTGGTATTTGGTCATTTTGTTGATTTCTGCATTGTTTAGTATGAAATTTCTGGGTACTGAAACCTCAATGAGTAATGCTTCTTTTATACCAAAGTATATCTGGTCACATTGCTTTGTTTTCTATGTTCATGCTCGCTGGGATCATTAGGTCATAGAAAGCATTACTTTCTTGTTCTCAATTATCACTTTTGGCTCATGTTTCCATGAGTTTTCTGGGACTGGGATATTTAAGTTTTTGTCGATGTGCCAGTGGATTACTCCATATACCTTGTTGTGCCTTTGTGTGTATACTTGTTCTGAGAGGAAATTTTTTTTTTACATCCCAATAGGAGGTGGCTCGTGCTTTCTGTTTCAACCTTGCAGAACCTACACTTTTCCGATTGACTCAGCCCCACCATTTTCTTCAAGCCATTGTTGTAGTAAACTTGACCTTGGGCATTTATTATGATTACTTTACTACACCAGTTGAGCTGACCTCTTCTAAACAACCATTCCAATGACCCTTATTTGTCTAAGCTCAATCTGACCATCTCTTTTATCGGCACGTCACGTGATCTTTCACGGCATGATCACTTCATCGGGGAGCTCAGTTTTATGGCCATTTGATTGGAGATTATGGTTACTTTGAGCAGCTGTACCAGGCTGATCCATCAGCTGCTGAGTTGGATGTCAGGGGTGTCCCTATTGCTGACCCTCCAATCAACTGTGATACACCTTCGTTTCTGGAAACACAGTCTGCGGTGAACCGGTTGAAATGGGGTAAAGCTCCTGGGATCTGTGGCATCCATGCTGAACTTCTCAAGATTGGTGGAAATGCTGTGCTCATGTTGTTGCATGCAGTTCTGTGCTCTGTCTGGAACACAGGCATCATTCCAACTGACTGGAAGAGGTGTCTTGTTGTCCCTCTCTTGAAAAGGAAGGGTGATTGCCAAGACTGCAACAACTACCGAGGGATGACGCTGTTCTCAGAGCTGAGCAAGGTCTTTGCTCGTTAATTATTCATCAGGTTCGCCACCATCTGCTTGAGCACCAGTGCCCAGAGAAGTCAGGCTTTACACAAAAGTGGTCAATGATTGAACGTATCCTTGATCTTTGGGTCCTCACCGAACAAAGACGAGAGTTTCAGTAGGGGCTGCTTGCAGCCTCTGTTCATGTATGCAAAGCATTTGATTCAGTGAATTGGGATGTCCTCTGGAAGATTCTTGGTCTTCGTGGGGTGCCACCAAAACTGATCAATCTGATGTATGAATTACACTCTGGAAATGAGAGTGCTGTGAGAATGTGGTGATACCATCTCTAACTTGTTTCCAGTTGTTACTGGAGTTCATCAGGGGTGTGTACTGGCCTCCACACTTTTCAACACTTATATGGACTGGATTCTGGGGAGGATGTCAGAGAGATCAGCTGCAGATCATATCTCTGACCTTGATTTTGCAGATGATGCAGTCATCTTTGCAGAGACTCTGGATATCCTCTTGGGGTCCCTTGAGGTGCTGAATGAAGAGTCGGAGTCACTGGGATTAAGGGTTTCCTGGGTCAAAACTAAGATCCAGGCTTTGAATGACACCTTGGATGCTGCTACTGTATCTTGTCTGTGGTGAGGATGTTAAGGTCATGGAGAGATTCACTTCCCTTGGCAGTGATATTCATGTCTGTTGGCTGTGAGCCAGAGGTCAATAGACGTCTGTGTCAGGCCTGGGGAGTCATGGATTCACTGGATCATGAGGTGTGATGCTGTCGACACCTGTACAGGCAGACAAAAGTCTGAGTCTTCAGGTCTTTGGTGCTTCAAGTCATTCTCTCTGGTTGTGAGACGGACTCTGACCAAGGATCTGAGAGCGAGGCTTAATTCCTTGGTACCAGGTCTCTTCGGAGAATCCTTGGCTATCACTGGTCGGACTTTGTGTCCAACAAGCGGTTGCCGAGAGAGACTCAAATGAGATTTGTTGCCTGCATAATCCATGAGCGTCAGCTGCGGCTGTATGGACATGTGGCTCGTTTTCCTGACGCTGATCCTGCTCACCAGATTCTCTCAGCGAGGGAGTCTCGTGAGTGGAGGAGGCCATTGGGCCGACCATGTGCCTCATGGTTGCAGCAGGTTGATAGGAGATGGGGATGGATTGGGCATCTGCTTGGGAGATGGCCAGACGGAGGCCCCTGGGGTACTGGCAGAAAGTGGACGCAGCGAAGTTCTGCACCAGGACATGTTCCCATACCTGACCTGACCTGACCTGATTGGAGAAGTGTCTGAGTTTTTATCCTTTGCAGACGATGTACAGTCAGTAGTAGGAAGTCGTAAATATTTATTATTTACAGATGGTGTACAGTGGTGTTAGAGTGAATATTTTAAGTACTGTATTGCATGTTTACATGTGCAGTCAAACCTCTGAATCAAGCACCGGGGTTATAACAAACATTCAGAAAAATTTTTTCTGTCAATGCACATTTTCTCTATCCTCATGATCCACATTGCTGAAAAGGCCAGATATAAAGAAAGATACAAATTGAACGCAGGCACAAAGCCATACATTCGAAAATCCTCAAAATACAGATGAGATTGGTAAAATAAATGATGCAAAACATAAAAAGAAAGAACGATTGTTTTACTCCCTGCGTTTTTGAGTTGCCCTGGTGTTGAAACACACCACCCAGGGATGCCACCGAGGAAAGGGGGTGGAGAAACTCACCTGAGCGAGGCTTCCTTGGACCTGCCCTGTTGGAACAGTCAGGGAAGAAACTCAGAGAGGTGGTGTATATATATATATATATATATATATATATATATATATATATATATATATATATATATATATATATATATATATATATATATGTGTTGTTACGAATTCACGCCCGCCGGCGTGCGAACTGCCGCTTTCCACTAATAGTAGCAGCTCGCCCACCGGACAGACAATTCAGTCGTGACCTTCCGGAGCAACGCCGGAACCCTGTCACGGGTGGGTCTTCAACCCCACCATGGCCTAGCCAATTTTCTACCCGCGCAGGATAGGGTCAATCTCCGAATCTCGATATACCTAAGTACCCGCGCGGATAGCTAACCGGGAGACCGTACCTAGACGCAGGTCGGCTTGGGACACGAACCGCTTAAGCCGTCCGTTCCGTTCTGCAGTGATAACCGAGCGGGAATTATCGCCCGACCTCGCCGGATCCGATTCTATTTAACGGGTGTTTAAAACCCAGCTATTCCTTCCGCGATGCAAGATGGCATTTCCAATAGGGAGAAGATGCAACGAACGGGGTACATTTGAACCAAGCACATTTATTTATAATTTACACACAACACGTATGCAGGCAAGGCAATGAAATAATCATACACGTATGCAAAGAGACAAAGAGACAAAAGCAATCACGTATACAGAGAAAGCAAAAGCATTACAGCCGAATATTATTATTATTATTACTATTATTAAATGTACAGTCACTTAACAGTTTTACTTATGGACACGGCGCCACAACATGCACTCAAAAGAAAAGAAAAGACCACCGCCACAGACAGGGGAGTCAGACAGGGTCCGCAGACCTTTATAACGTGGGGCCTTGGTGACCGAAAGGGCCCCACGAGGCCGCGCAGGTTACCTTCTTCGCTGGGGCGACCCACGATGCTCCTTTCCCACGGCAGCTAGCGTTGCCACGGTCCGGCCCAGGCCTCGTCCGACGGCCCAGTGATTCGGGCCCAGCCGGCAATGCCTCAGAGGAACGAACGGGCCTTCGCTCTTTCCGAGTTGATGCTCTCGTTAAGAGCCCGTTTGTCCCTCGCGCTGCCCGGACTGTCACGAAGCCCGATCACCTCGGACCGTTCGGAGCTGGTTGGCGAGTCCTCTCCGGCCCGTACTCGAGTGCATAGGTCTGCGTGGCAGAGCAGGCGGGGCTGCGCTCCCAGCTCGCGTCTCCTCCTGGCGTCCGACCCTCTTCACCGGCTGAAGGCTCCAAGCGCCAGGCTCCCGACTTCCGCGCAGCTCCTCGACCACTCCAGACCCAACTTGACTCATTGAACTGGCGCTCTGCGCGCCTTTTATAGGGCTGGTGAGACGAGATCTGATCTCCGCCCTCTCACCTCTGACCTCTGCTCGGAAAGCGGACGTGGTATAAATCACCGGCCCTCTGGATCCGATTCTCCGAGAGCGAAGCTTCCACACAAAGCGGACGTGGTAGAAATCACCAGATTTGCGCTCACAACGAAACCTCCCGTGTAGGTTTGCAGCGACGCTGTTCGCTGGGGACTCGCCGCGGCTGGTGCAAAGATGGCGTCGTTTCGGAGACGAAGGTGAGGCGATGTTTGTGGCGTGGAGATGTTGACGGTTGCTGGGGGAGTGGTGAGGATGGCGTGGTTGTTGAGAGGCAGGTGTGGTTGTGGTTGGTGTTGTGGTTAAGGGGAGCGATGTTGGTTGTTGTAATGGTGGTGGAGATGTGGTTGGTTCAAAATAACGATGGTAAAAGAAAAACACTATCTCAAAGGATCACAGCCCTGTGATACGAATAATTTCCATTAAACAACGGTGGGGAAATCTAACTGAACACAGACTTATCGATCTAACTGAAATACGGACCTTTATGGTGTTCTGCGAATTTCCACAGTCGTAGCAATATATATATATATATATATATATATATATATATATATATATATATATATATATATATATATATATATATATATATATATATATATTTTTTTATGCTTCATAGCAGCTTTTGTCGACTCATGAAGGCATTCCATCTTAAACATCGATTAAAAGCGTGCAAAATTATTATTATACTGCACTGTACAGTTCATCGTCGGCTCGGGAATTCAACCCAGATGAGATATATAATAAATTCAATCAACGTATCAAAAAAGGAATGATGCTGACTTGACACGATAACCCAAATTAACACTGTTGTTCTCGAAGTTCAACATGGGAACAGCCACAAGGATACACACAAAGCAAACAGGCTGACCTTGTCTTACAATTTCACTTAACCAAATAACAACCCATCTCATTGACCCCATTCCCCAGTGGACGTCAACTGCTTCAGCTGTCAACAAAGCCCAATACCCAATTTCAAAACTACCTGCTGTTCTGTTCTTGCATATGACAGCTTGGCTGCCAGGTAGCTATCATTTATTGGAAGCACATCTGTGCCACTGTTGCTGTGCCTCTCTACCAGTACACTGGTACTCATTTCACCAACCTCAGAAGGATGACAGGCTGAGTCAACCCCACCTGGCATTAATTCAGAAGCCAACAGGGCTCAAACTCAGGACCCTAACCACTAAACCAAACACCAGGCTTATCGACGGATTAATTTCACAGGTTATGTCCTCCAGAGCAAAATATCAAGATACACGTGACCGAATAGAGCATTCCCACGAACACATAAACAACAATGAACCGTTTTGAAATTGCCACTCTTTCGTTGAAATGCTCAAAATTATGTTTAAAAGATTATTTGAATTACACATTCACATTATTTGAATTATACTTTCGCACAAGCAACGGCAGGTTTAAAGTGCCGGGCGAGCAGAACCGACCTCGCTCAGCTTCGATTATCCATTTAAAATGGATAATAATTATCCTTTCTTCTCCTCTCCCTATCAAGGCTGGAGTCTGTGGACTCTCTGTCTTCTCCTACTTCCTTTCTGGTATTGCACCTGTGCCCTCTCCATGCCCCCCCCCCCAAGGTATCTGCAGGATGCACACGGTCCACCAGCAAACCTGTCCTGGTGAAACTGCCAAAATCCAGAATCACTACTCACCTCCACTCATTTATTCCTCTGTTTCCCACCTGTGGAAACATCTTCAACACTCTCTTCAATCTAATTCTTCCCTCCGGGTTTTCAAAGACAGCTGTTTGACACCATCTCAAATAATCCCCCATCCAAAATCAAAAAATCAAAAATCAAACAAAAATAATAATAAAAATCCCATTATATTTTCTGCACCCGTTAAGCCACTCCACCCCTCCCAAAAAATTGCTTCTGTATCCATATTGTCCACTCCTTACATTCTCACCTTCCTATCATCGTCACCAGCATCCCTTGTTTGCCTGTATCCATATATTTTCTCACTCCACCCTTCTCCTGCTGTTCCTTTTGTTATGTTGTGTCCTGATCCGTTCAGTGTACTATCTCTTCCAGGATTCTTGACTAGATATAGAAAAAAAAGTACTCTAGTTTATGTCTCACTGGTGTTTCATAGAGAAGTAAGAAAGTTTTCCTATCCAGATGTTTGAAAGTTATTTTGAGCACACAAAGTCTAGAGTAAGCCTTTGCTGCTATCATCCCTCTATGCAGGCTGAATTTAAATGACAAGTCGAGGGAAACACACAAATATTTTTTTCTCGTCCTGGGGTGTGTTCTATTACCAATCAGCGAGCCAAATGCCTTAAGCACTCATGCAAGCACTCCAAAGAAACGGTTGATAAGGAACGGCTGCCTGAGCAAGCTGATTGGTATTGGAACACATCCCTGGTTTTATGGTAAAGTTATCAAGCTTGTTGATGTAATCATCAGCATTTTAATTGTTCTACCCATAGTGCATGGCTTTACCTTTGCATTGCTTGCAGGGGAGTTTCCATAACTGCGACCATTCAACCAGGGCATCCACATCCCTCTTCAAATTTTCAACGTCGACATCATTGTAGATGAGAGCAAATGCCTTAGCGTCGTCTATAAAGAGTGTGACAGGAGATGACAGTCAGGTAGGTCATTAATCATGGAGTATGGTCGTACTCCATGGAGAGGGATAATACAGGGAAAAAATGGCCACCCATTCAAATGTGGACACAATGCCCATATTCACTCTATAGCCCTATAGCTCTATAGCTCTATAGCCCGTCACTCTATGACGAGAGCAAATACCTATTCACTCTTCACTCTATAGCCCATAAACTACTATAGAGTGAAGTCACAAGCATTAAAAAGCCTTAACTTTCATTCTCGAGAATTTTCTGAACTACCAACACTTACAAAGATGCCAAAATACATGGCTAAAGTACCACATCAGGTGATCGGTACAACGCCAATTTGTACTTCTTTTCATAATGGTTCTTCCCCTCTCAAAAAATAGCACCGCACGTCCTCAAGCTCACCTGCATCAGGAGCAAGAGTCACTCAAACTGCCTGCAGACCCACTTAGACCTTGATTGTTTTTTTAATGCCGTGAACAAACTTTGGTACATCATGGGTGATGAAGGTTGTGGTCAAGTTTCATCGAAATTGTGTGTGTAGTTTCAGAGAAGAAAGCAAATACCTAATTTAGGGGGTCAACCCCCATCCCAACTCTGTCGACCCCTTAATGAGCACATATTTTGATGTTGTTGATAAACTCTGGTTCAGCACAGGTGATGAATGTTGTGGTCAAGTTTCATCAAAATTGTGTGTGTAGTTTCGGAGGAAAGAGCTAATCTATAATTGTGGGTTAAATGCCCCCTTTCCCATCCCCGTTGACCCCTCAATGACTGTAGATTTTGATACGGTCGATACACGTTGGTACATTACGGTTGATGAAGGTTGTGGTCAACTTTCATCGAAATTGTGTGTAGTTTTTGACGAGAGCAAATACCTATTTGGGGGGAGGGGGGTCAAAAAACACCCCTGTGAACCCCCTTAATGAACGCAGATTTTGATGCGGTCAATACACCTTCGTTTGGTATCAGATATGAAGCTTGTGGCCAAATTTCATCAAAATCGGTTGTTTCATTTAAGCAATAATGACTGAAGTGTTTGCGGACTGACTGACTGACTGACTGACTGACTAACGGACACTGCTCGATCGCATTAGCTCACCTGACTAAAGTCTCGGTGAGCTAAAAATGTAAAACTGTAGCCTGACCTACCTCAATAACTGCTGAAGCCATGATGGTGATTCCAACATGAGGAAGTTACTTTGTCTCAAAATATAATAAAAATATATTAAACATTAATCGTTTTATTAGGAAAACACATGAAACATTAATGTGGACTCAACCAAACCAGCCCTGGATCGTGGTGGTGGGGGGGGGGGCAATGGATTGTACCATTTTAAAAGCGATACATATCCAAACCATCCCCCAAATCAACCGAAACAAGTATTAAAACAATACAATAGATGGATTTAATCCAAGGCAAATAACAAAATTTATAAACCACCACATGACCCGTGAACCCGTTGGGTTCCCGTTGTGACAGCGGTTGATAAAAAAAATCATTAAAAAAAAAAAGATAGCTCCAGCGAACAATACCGCTGAGGTTGTTTGCATTGATCAAATACTCCCGAAGAGTACTTGACTGAATCGGATTTGATTTTTTAATAATTTTTTTCATTGCCCGATTTGAACGAAACTTGATATTGCGCGTCAATGTGAAAAAAAAAAACGGAGAAAAGAAAGTCGAATAAATTATTGTGCGTAATCTTCTAAACACAATTTTATTTATTAATGAACACAGAAGAATTAGATCAAAATGGCGATGTTTATTTAATGCTTTAAAATAAATCGTTCTTTGTCTATACTAAATGTTTGAGATTTTAAAATAAATCATTTCAAGAAAAAAAAAAGATACCTCCAGCGAACTATACCGCTGAGGTTGTTTGCATTGATCAAATTCTCCCGAAGAGTTCTTGACTGAATCGGGAATTGATTTTTTAAATAATTTTTTCGTTGCCCGATTTGAACGAAACTTGATACTGCACACCACAGGGGAATGGTGAGTAAGGTGGGCCAAAAAATTTTGCGCCATCGTGTCCCGTTTTGGCTGTATTTCGGGAACATACATACATACAAGATGAGAGTTTTAGTTATATGGAGATAGATTTAGCGTTTTATTATTTTTAAAACAATATTTGCAGACATTTCCGCACATGATACGGGGTAATCATTGAACTGAAAATAAATAGAACGCTCATAGCCCATAAAGAGTGTCGCCACCGCGAACTCGAGGTCACGTAACCGGCGCCATCTTCGTTAGCACCACTTGGCTGACTCGCATTGCGGATAAAGGTGGTTTTGAACGCGTCCCAGATTGAAAAAGCCAAATAAATGTTAAAATGACATTTTGTGAAGCAATAAACTGCTCCAATCTGTTACGGGAGGGTTTTGGAAAGACGTTTCACAGGTATTTTTATATGTTGATGAACAGGAATGGTGTCGTTTCACTCCGAAATATCACTGCGGAATCTGTTAATTAATCTGTTAATTAATTAATCCCACCTTCTCGTCGGTTCGGCCAATGGAAGTTTGACCCATGTCTTTCACGAACCGGCTGGTGCTGGCGCTAACTAGACCGCTTAGAGGCAAACGTGCGACGGAAAGTCCAGTTTACCGTCCATCTGGGGGACAGAACACCCAGTGATTAATTACCCTGCCTGTGAAATACCAGGATGACAGTTTATAGCTGGGTTGGGATTCGAACCCAGGCTAGACAGGTTAGAGGCAGGCGAGTGTGCGACAGGACATCCAGTTTAACGTTCGTCCGAGGGATGGCACACACACACCGATTACTCACCCTGCCTGCAGCAGACATGCACATTCTCTCGGCTGCTCACTCTGCCAACCATTTGTGTATTACTATACATAAAGTTGGTTATATTTCAACACTTCGATTTGCATCATTTTGGTACGTAATAAAAAAAACACGATAGGTAAATTCATATCAAATTTTGACCAAAGCAAGCTCGAATGAGCTAAGATCCTTGTCCTCTTAATGATGTCATAAAAACGAATATGACGTCATTGTGATGTATCAGATTTGCGATAAATTATCTGTGCTAATGCCCGGCTTGATTCCCGCAAACAAAATTCAAACAGCTTGCCTAGTTTCGGAGATAATGGTATAGGCGATATTATGACGTCAACTTTTTTCTAGGAAGAATTTCCAAAATCGGAGGTGGTTACTGCCTGCGCGTGGGCGTTATGCATATACATGGCAAGTTTCACGAAGATCCGATGAAAACTCTGGGTTGTTTAAACGAAAAATAGGAATGACGTCATAAAAATTGATATGACGTCATAGTGATGTATCGTATGTGTGGTAATCAATCTCTGCTAATGCCCTGTTCGATTCCTGCAAACAGAATTCAAACAGCTTGCCTAGTTTCGGAGATAACTTTTAGGCGATTTCCATTAGAGGAGATATTTTGATGTCATAACTTTTTTTTCTAGGAGGAATTTTCAAAATCGGAGATAGTTACTGTCTGCGCAGGGTATTTTTTACATATATACGCCAAGTTTCAGGAAGTTTCAATGAAAACTGCAGGCTGTGAAACAAAAAAGTCCACAAGAACAACAACGTGAGTAAGACTTAGAGATACTCCACGAGGATCTAAAAAAACAAAAAATTGTGAAATAAATGTGCAGACTTGATCTTCGTAAGCTTTCCGAAAAATGCCCCTAGTTCGTCACGCTCCCAAACAAACAATATTTGTTCACGAACGTTATTGTGAAAAGGAAAGTGTTATAGTTACTTTGATAAAGTTTACGATTGAAAACTATCGCACAAAAGGTGAAAAAACGCGATCGTTTTTCATTCTAAATTACATGCAAACGCATGACGGAAATCGTCTTCGCCAGAGTGCTAAACAAGATGGCGTCTGGCAGTTACACCAGGCTCTGTGTGTTGTGAATAGCAATGAGCATTCTATTTGTTTTTAGTTGAATGGCGTTAATCCACTTAGTGGACTGAGACAAAAGCTAGGACTGAGGGGGGAGGGGAGAGAGGGGTAGAATGTACCATAAGCCAAATTTAATAACATAGATGGATTTATCCCATACCAAAATAACAAAATATGTGAAAAGTGAAGCATTTTTATTACTTAAAAAAAATTGCAGAAACAAGAAAAACTAGCATCCGTTGAAGACAAAGTCTTCGATATAATGACACCACATTGCGATGCCACAATACGACACAACAATCCTCTTCTGGTTAAGCATCACAATATCTTTTCACGTTGTTCCATCACAATCCCATACCAAAAGTAAAATGGCAAAAGATGTCGTGATGGTAATCCATAAGAGGATTGTGGTGTTGTAAAAAAGCCATAAAATGTCATAGCCCCCGTTGTTTTAGTAATTTTGCTGTGCGGAGGTAAAGGGCCAGCTCATATTTATGTCCAACTAAAATGGCCGCCAATCAGCCATCTTTGATCACATTGTGAAACCATCATTTGTTGTTTTATGCCGAGTACAAATAAAATGGGTTTATTCTCAGGGTCGGACATCTGGGAACTTCGCCGACCCATAATGCAATGTCCGCATAGCAATGCTGACGAAGGGGAAAACAAAGTACCTCGTTCGCTCGGATCGCCCTGCTATGCGTTGCAGCAGTGTATGTAGCGCTAGTGCTATCGCGTGGCACTCGACTCGTACCTGTTACAAGTTTGTTTCTTTCGTAGCTTTTATTACACATTATTATTTGCAACAATGCCGGAAAGTTGCTGTATTTTCAGTTGTACTAATAACAAGGCAAAAAATTCAGAACTCTCCTTTTATCTCATACCAAGTCGGGCTACTGAACCAGAGAGGAGACTTCTGTGGCTTAGAGGCATCAATTTCTATCAAATGTTAGAGTTTGATGGTTGATCAAACAAATGTTAGAGGCTCAAACATGGTTACCTCCAACATTTTTGTGTAGCACAGTCTGCACTCAACCAGAGACAAAAAATTTGTGGGCTTCCAGTGATCGGTAGTTTTTCATTGCTTCATGTGTAAACACTCCTGACATTAAAAAGAAATATATATATATATATATTCTGTGGTTAGTTATTAAAATAGTACCAGGGCAATTAAGCAATGGTACGTCACACAAAAACATTAATGCCTTGGCCCTTTATTTGCCATTAATAGGATTAGAATTTGCAAACTGAATGCAATGACAATGTGTCGGCCTTTCCTTTAAGTTCACTGCAGTCTTGTCCTCAGCCCAGGCGCTTCAACTCAACAACCACAAGAAATAGCCACGCACTCCTTCATCATTACAAAACGTAGAGACACACAGGCAAACATGCCCACTCACATACGGCAATACTCATACACATAGTCGTACACATCATTAAAATCAGGGATAAGACAGAATTTATACAACATGAATGTGAGCAATATTTTAATCATTCATTGACATTCTTGCTGGGTCAGGCCTAAGTCACATTTGCCACGGCGGACGTGGAGTCTCCAAAATCTACGGCCACTAGCAATTATACGGCGGCCGCAGTATTTCCACGGTCACACAATGTAGCAGTCACATATGTTTTTATTTTTTCGGGGAGCCGCATGGGGTATTTAGAAATTGTGGAGACCGAAAACGTGGGGTTGCCTACGGTCATTGATTTGATGTCGCACGGTGACCTTAAGGGGGTCCTGCGGCGGCCATATAATTTTCAAGGTAGCCTCAAGGTGCCTGCAAGGCGACCGCAGGGGGCCCTAAGGCGAACGTGCAGCCAGACGGACGGTAACGAGTGGGTTAAATTTTATTAATTTTTTTTACCAGTTTTTTTTTTTTTTCGGCTTTCGAATTGCTCCGGCGACCGTATAAATGAAAAAAGTTATAACTCCGCGTTATAATTCCACGGCGACCCCTACGGCCTGTAAAATATAGCCAAACGGCGTAGGGCCACCCTGAGGCCACCTCAGAAACTCTGCGGCCGCCGCACGTTTCTGTCAATTCAGAGGGCGTACGGCCGCCGTAGAACAGATGTGACTTGGGCCTCAGTGAGTGACCCACAACTAGCACAGATGACTCACCGTCACACAGTACAGACAAGGCAGGTCAATTAAAACTATTACTAACTAGCCACGTCAGCTCGGGAGTTCATAAATCATTGAAATAATATACGAACACTCCAGCGCAGTAATATTTGATAATACACAGTTAAAACTTGGTTTGAAATTGAATTACATACCTGGTGTCTTGACTAGATACGTGTATTGCACGTTCGGCCATTCCTTCGGGCTGTCGATCCACGAATCACCGGGGTACTGGTAGGTAGAGTACCTATATATAGAGAGTAGCGACAACTCAGCTATAGGCGCCATTTTGTTTCACTCTGGATAACGCGTGGTGCGTGCGCTACCGCCGTAGCAGCATGCATGAATGAAGCAATACATCAGGAGGGTGGGATACATCACTGGACATATATATTTATTCTCATGTTTTACTCGGCCAAAGATCTTGATTATAGAATCAATGGGGTTGAAAGTGATAAAATGTTAAAATGCATGTACTCATTACACGGGAAACTCAGAGTAAGTTTGCCAGAGAACGAGACATTTGGGAGAAACTCGGCCTGTGTAGGCTTATGACATGAAGTCGAGCCAAATAAAAATCTCGAGTCCATAGGCCTAAGTTGGGGCCTCAATTTGATCCATACCTGCCCCTACCCATCCCTGCCCCTACCCATCCCTCCCCACCTCACCCATCTTTACTTTTTTCATCTCACCACATTATAATCTCACCCATAACAAACAAAAACAACAAACACCGATACCTACATGTAATTTATCATCATAGTTACCACCCAACACGCTCTCAAACACACCAAAAAGTGACTATGCCAAAATGATTGTATCAGATTTCAAAAATATCTTAACAATTGAAATGACCCTTTTTTATGGGCAAAGAATAGTTAATTGCACAGGCCTGCTATGCAATTATTGGATGAATCTATGAAGCACGTTCATGTCAAAATGCTTATGTTAAGTATTCAACTGGTACAATCTTGTGAAGAAACAGTCCATGAAAAATCGCAGTAGGTTTGACTTGCTATTTTATTTCTGTCAATAGTGTTCCATCAATTTGCAAGATGATGAACGATAAAGAAATGCTACAAATTATAAGTACAGGTAACTCTGCTTAACTTGAATCTCTTGGGACCACAGAAATCTGTTCGACGTAGAACAAATCTGCCTCACAGAAGGTAAATAACACGTCTTGCATAATACGGTTTCAAAATTTGTTTAAACTTGTTCGATTATTCGACTTAATAAGGCTGACTTACATGCATGCAGAGTTACCTGTATTGTTCATACACTGCAGGCATTTTCAAATTCAAGTGTATAAATACGTAATATCATGATTAGTTATATATATTAGTGTTTACAGCAAAATTAATTTTGGTGAAATATTAACAACTTGACAGCAAGTTTTCAAGACAATACTACATGATTGATGATTCTGAACAAAAATGGAAATACACCAAATGAAAGTATGAAGGTCAGAGATTGTAGGCTAGATTTTTTTATGAAACCCCATCTAATGTGTTGCCATGGTAACCAAATAAACAGACAATTCATTACAAATTGTGTATTTTCATAAGAATGTGCAATTAAGTGATAAATATGTAAATTAATTGGGTTGCTAAATAATGATTGCCCATATTGTTAGCTTTCTAGATGCCAACATCCCAGACTACCATTGATCCTTACTGGGGTTATGATAATAAATAAGATCAACGGCATGCATAAAGAGGGCCCCCAAATTTAAAGCATTTCATTTTTGGGGCAGGCGTGGGGGCAGTGGTTCTATAGGTAATTTTTTGTTCCAATTTAATCATACAGGCTATAAATCAAATAAATCAATAATAATATCAATTGCTGCTATAATTCTTATTACAATAATCTTTACCATGGTAACAAATTCAACGCATATACAGTAAGACTTATATACCATACATGTCAATGTCCATATGTGTACATTATTTTGCCCTTTTTTTAGTCTAAAACTTGACGGTTTTTAGTCAACATAAGAAATAGACAAATACCAAAATTGTTCATCAAATTACTTATCAAAACAACGAATTTTCTCTTCTTTCCATAGATAACAACTTCTAAAAGCTTAGATGTCCTTGAAAGTTTATATGGGTCACATGATGACATGCTTCCAATACCGGGAGCCGTGCCTAAAGGCACTGTCGACGGCTAAAAGCTTAAATGCAGATATTGAAAACGAAACCTATACATCCTGTACCCCTTCTCAGATTTGTTGCTGCACCCAAAGGCGCAACAACCCGTCATTTTGACTAATAAAGTTTCACTCAGTTTCAAACTCGGTCTCTCCGAGCTCACTCGGTGAAGATCTGGATTCGATGCGTAGCTTGGCGCTGGAGTGTGAAACAAAATGGCGCCCATGTGTCACGTGACCATCAAATTCTGGTCCCCCTATGTCGCTACTCTGTATATATAGGTACTCTACTGGTAGGGGGCAAGAATCAAGGCCAATTAGCTGTATTTTGGCTCGATATCCTGCCAATGCATCACCTCACAAATGTTCTCTATGTTGATATGACATTGGAAACACTTGGGTGAACACAATGTATCAACAATTTATCTGAAATACATCGACAGGAAAAAAAAAAAAATCACTCGGCTTTGCGTGCAAGTAAACCACGATGTGCGTGCGTCTGCGATCGGTGCTGCTTTGGTTTCCCCTTTGCCAACATGGCGGTCACGTTACCAAGCGAAGTCACGTGACTGTGACGTATGTCCGACCTCAAGCATACATGTCCAAGATATGGTTGCGGACGTGCGCACGCACCGACACGAAAATCGAGACCAAATCCATCAGCCCCCGTTTTGGACGAAGCCCAATGGGAGTTAATAACGATTTAAAAGATGGGATAACAAAAAAAATTACCACATTTGGCTGCAGCGTCTTTTACACCACTTTAATTAACACGTGACATTAGTTATTTGTGCCTGGTGTTTTTTGTCCTTTATGAATTCACTAAAAACAGTAAGTTTCCTGTTTGGAATGATTTTCAATTTTGTTTGCCTGCCAGACAGGCAGAGTAAAAAAAAAATAACTATCTCACCCCTCTTTACACATGCACAAGAGGGACAAATTCGAGACAAGGTACTGCTAAACTGCAGGTTTGTTTTCCGATTCATGTTCAAAATACAACATTCAATTTAATTTAAAATGTTCCTCGATCATAAACTGACATTTGTGGATGGACTGACGAACAAATGGACGGACAGACAGAAGTGAATCAATTGCTTAAACCTGCTTTTCCCTTTTAAAGAGTGTGATCCAAGCACCGATCCCTGTGATATTCTGCTGAATATTCCCCTTCTATTCTGATCCTCTGTATTATGTCAGTCAACAGTGCTCTTATCCACATGTGGATGTATCCTCCGATACCATATTTGTACATCTTCATTCTCAATCTCTCATGTTGGACACTATCAAATGCCATTTGGAAGTCCATGTCGATGTGATCAAAAAGTATGTTATCGTCTGTGAATTTGGTCCAGTCTTCCATTACTTCCAGAAGTTCAGTAATGTATGATGGCTGTTTCCCATGCTAGCTGTTTGAGAATAAGTCATTGCATTCCACGTGTTCTGCAATGACATTTCTGACTATCTTTTCCATGAGATTGCCAGCAAATAGTCAAACTAACAGGATGATAGTTGCCTCTTTCTCTCTCCGTCCTTTCTTATAGATTGGCACAACATTGGATTTTCCCCAGGCAGTTATGATGCTTTTCCTTCAGAAATAGATTTGTTGCATCTTAAGCAGAAGGCTTGCATACTTACTCTGCTGCTTCTTTCCATACTTTCGATTGGATCCCATCTGGACTTGGAGACTTGTTTGGTTTAAATTATTACCCCCACGCACGTGAAGCAAAAAGCCAGGTTATGCAATTGGTTAACTTTGTCTCTCTGTCTGTCTGCCTGTCTGTCTACAAACGTCAGTTTATTATCGAGGAAGAACTTCACTTCAATTGAATGGTATATTTTGAACACAAATTGGAAAATAAACCTGAAGTTAGCAGTAATTTGGCTCTGAATTCGTCCACATCGTGCATGCGCAGAGAGGAGTGAGAGTTTTTTTTTTTTACTCTCTCTGCCTGTCTAGCAGTCAAACAAAATTTAAAATCATTCCAAACAGGAAACATTGTTTTTAAGGATGTTACAAAGGACACAAACAACAGGAGGCAGGAATAACTAATGTAACATGTTAAATAAGGTGGTGTAATAGCCGCTGAATAAAATGGCGGTGGAACCCTTAATGTTTTTATTAATATGCCTTTAAAATCTCTATTTTATTTAAATTGAATGATATACTTGAACACTGTAGAACACAAATCGCCTTTTTGGCACTTAAAAAACCCTTCCGTTTATCAGTACAGTTCTGTACTTGGAAAGAAATATTATGGCATTTTAACTCATCACGACCACTCAAATTTGCTGCTCGCAGACCACACTCATGTCCTTCTTTCTCAAGATTTTGTGGGGCAAGGTGATCGATGAACTCTCTAGTTTGAGATGTTTCAACATTAATACTTCAGTCTCTTCAATGTTCTCTCATGTATCGGTGATTTCTACCAGAACTGGCTCTGGAATTCATTGAATGTCCTCAATTGTGAACACCCTGGCATAATAATAATTTCGTATTTCAGCTTGTTAATCTGGCTTTGTTGCTTTGGAGTCATTTTGCTTCAGAAGAGGAGCAATGTTACTGCAACAAGTCATCTGATTCCTCACGTAGGTCCGGAGTTTTGGGAATTTTTTTAATCTCTGTTGCCACTCATCTCTCAAACTCCTTTCCTGCATTCTTCGCTTTTTCATTTGCCATGTTCTGAGCCTCTTTGTATTATTCTCATTTCGATGTTGTCTTACTCTTCTGGTATTTGCTTCAGGCTTTAGTCTTAACCTTTATGGTTTCCTTTGTGGCTTGAAACAACCAGCCAGGAATTTTACCTTTACTACCCTGACACTTGGGGATGTTTCTTTCAACCGCCTGGCAAACAGCATTCTCAAATGGTTTCCATGCCTCCTCAATGTTCAAATCTTCAAGTTCCTCCACCCAGTTTACATTATACAAGGATACACAGGGAAATTCAACGCATAAGGAGGCCATTCGGCCCATCGTGCCTGCACCACATCAACACCAGACCAATTTGTATTAAAAAGAAAAATACAAAAATATATTTTTGTGTTTATTAGAGTTATTTTTTTGCATTTCTTTTTTTAGTTTTTCTTTCCTTTCTGGGGGGTGGTGAGTGGACAAAGGCAGTTCGTGGGAGAGAAACACACCGTATCAATCACACACCACTCCTTGATGAGAACCCCACCAACAGCACTCTGTACGCATGCACACAATCACCCATCAAGACTCAAACTACCTAAAGGTCCTGCCAACATCCCCATAACCCTCTATCTCCATAACTTCTGGGTACCTATCTAATTCCAATATAGAATTATCTGCTGTTTCTGTTGCCACTACCTTTCCAGGGAGACCATTCCATGCGTGAACTACTCTCCGAGTGGAAGTCCCCTGCCTTACTACCGTCTGAACTCTCTTCTTCTTGACTCTCAGACTATGGCCCCTGGTCCTATCACTGTCTACTGTGCTGAATAATTCATCTGCACTTATTTTATCTTTGCCTTTCATTGTCTTAAACATATCCATCATATCTCCTCGTAACCGCCAATTTCTAGTGAATAAAGCCAGTCTCCTTCAGCCGCTCCTCATAGCTAATATGTTCCTCATATGTTCCTCAGAGCATACCAGTCCAAGCCCGGAATCAATCGAGTAGCCCTGTGCTGAACCCTCTCTATGGCATATATGTCCTTCCTGAGTTGTGGTGACCAAAACTACACACAATATTCTTGATGCGGCCTCACTAAATTCCTGAATAATGTTAACACCACCTCTTTTGATTTATAAATGATTCCCCTCCAAATACAGCCTAAAACCCTATTTGCTTTACCTATACTCTACCGGTCAAAAGTTTTAGAACACCCCCATTTTTCATTTTTTACTGAAATGTAAGCAGTTCAAGTCTGGTGAATAACCTGAAATGGTACAAAGCAAAGTGGTAAACTGCCAGAGGTTAAAAAAAAAGGTGAGGTCACCAAAAACTGAAAAATAATGTAAATTTCAGAGTTGTTAAAAAAGGCCCTTTTCAGGAAACAACTTATGGGTTAGCAAGTTCTTTTTTTTTGTACACCTGACGAGGCTCGTATGAGAGCTAACACAGAACGCACATCAAGGGGGGCATGAGACAAGAGGGGAGGGAGTGGGAAGGACAAAACAGTGGGGAACAGAGACATTAGGAGATCTGTGGAAGGGAGAGGGATGGGACGGGGAACATGAGGAATAGAAGATGGACATTACAGGGACTTTCAGGAAGGAAAGCAGGGAATTTGAAGGAGGTGGGCTTGGGTGGATTATCGAGGGTAGAAAAGATCGAGGATTTGTATGGGGGATAAGAGGTGGTGGTGAACAGCTGTTTTGAAGGCCTCGAGAGAAGAATGGGAATGAATAGAGTGAGGGAGTTTATTCCAAAGGTGGGGAAAAAGAGGAATGAAAGAGTGAAGGTGAGCAGTGATTTTGGTAGTTTTACCAGAAGGGGGTTGTTGGCGGACCTTGAGCGCCCTGCGGAAATGTGGTGGGGACAAATCGCAGAGAGAGCAGGGGGGCGAGGCTGGAGAGGAGTCGGTAGAAGACAGAAAGACCACCGACCAACCTGCGGTGATTGTGTGAGAGGCCCAAGGACTCAGCCTCATTGCGGGAGATGCCAATGATCCAAAATGCCTTGGTTTTTCAGCGTCAAGCCAAAAAGGTGGGAGGCAGGAGCACCAGCCCAGAGGGGAGAGCAGTACTCCATCAGGCTGTGGACAAAAGCTTTGTAAATGGTCAGGAGCTCAGGTGGGCCCAGGAAGGACTTTGCACGATGGAGGATTCCCAGTCGGCGACTGGCTTTGGAGGCGAGGTTTGAAATGTGGCTTTCCCAGGAAAGGTCATGGCAGATAATGAGACCCAGAAGCTTGAATGAAAGGACTTCTTCCAGATGATTGTTGAGAAAGTGGATGGGGGGGGGTTTCTAAACGGTCATTTCGAAGAGACATAGTGAGAGTGTGAGATTTGTCCAGATTGAAAGACATGTTCCACGTGTTGGACCAGTTTGTGATTTTATTCAGATCAGCAGTGAGCGAAGAAGCTGCTGCTTGCCGGTCTGAAGGATGACCGATGGTACGGCAGAGGGTCGAGTCATCAACGAGATGTAGAGGATTTTCCAGAGAATCGGAGAGATCATTGATAAAAACCAGAAAAAGAACAGGGCCCAGAACGCTACCTTGAGGAACTCCAGCCTGGACAGGAAGAGGGGATGAAAGAACTCCATTTAGGGCCACACATTGACTGCGACAGGAGAGGAAGTCTACGAGCCATGAGTTGAGATGGCCTTGGATACCATGGGAAGAGAGTTTGGTGAGTAGGGCAAGGTGCCAGACTGTCAAAAGCATATGATATGTCCAGGGATACGGCTCGGATTTCCTGTCTGGCATTGAGGACCTTCATCCGTTGTTGGGAGAGCAGAAGCAGCATATCCAGGGTAGGGTGACCTGGGCTGAAACCAAATTGATGATCAGATATCAAGCCATTGGAGAAGAGGAAGGATTTGATGTCTGAAGCGATGATGGATTCCATAACCTTGCTGATGATTGGGAGAAGGCTGATTGGTCTGTAGTTGCAGGGATCTGTTTTTGCACCTTTTTTGTGCAGGGCAGTGATGTTTGCTGATTTCCAAGCAGATGGCAGATGGCCTTGAGCAAATGAGAGGGTGAATATAACAGAGAGAGGGTGAGCAAGAGCAGAAGAGCAGGCTTTGAGGACACGTGGGCTGATGCCATCTGGACCGGTTGCAGCATCTGAGTCAAGGAATGACAGCAAACTCTCCACCTTGTCAGGAGAAAAGGACACAGAGTCCAGGGACAGTTGGGTGTGACTGGGTAAGGTGGGTCGAAAAAGCGATGGGTTTTGGACACAAGATTTAGCTGCAAACACCGAGTTTAGGCATTCAGCTTTTTCACGTGCGGTATCAGCAGTGCGGCCATTTGAGGTAAGGGAGGGGATGGAGGGGGAAAATACACCAGAAACAGATTTGATGAGACGCCACCAGGATTTTGAGGAGGGAGAGAGGTTTGAAAGTTCAGACTTGAGATGAGAAAGATGTTGTTTTCTGGCTCTCCTGAGGGTAGATACACATTTGTTCCGAGCTTTAGGAAGGAACTGAGATTGCCCTCAGTTGGGTTTGCTTTCCATGAGGCAAAGGCAAGTCGTTTTAGGACAACTGCCTCACCACAAGCTTTAGTGAACAATGGGCAGGAGGAACGGTAGGACAAGTGAAGACGAGAGGGGATAAATCTGTGCATGAGGGAGAGCAAGTTTCTTTGAAAGAATTCGCAGGATGAGTTGATGTTGGAGAAAGTAGCGATAGGAGACCAGTCTATAAGTTTGAGGGCTGCTTGGAGACCCTGCCAGTCGGCTTGCGTGAAATGCCAGACTCGACGGCGGTGAGGTGGTTCTCTGATAATAGCCAGAGAGATGTCCACTTTGACAAGGACGTGGTCAGAAGAACCGATTGGAGCGAAGGAAGAGCAGCAGATATTGTCAGGGAAATTTGTCAAAATCAAATCCAGAAGAGATGGAGTACCATTGGTTGAGATCCGGGTAGGAAAATTGACTGATTGAGTCAGTCCCAATGAGTCGCAGAAAGCTTTTGCTGAGGTGCCGTGACAGGTGAGAGAGGTACCCACACCTAGCCAACTGGCATGATGACAATTGAAGTCGCCACATATGAGGAAGAGAGAGTTTGGATGAGAAGATAGAAGATGGTCCATGTTTTCGGATAATGAGGTGTAAATGGAGTCATCACTGTTCGGTGGATGGTACAGCCACATATAACCATGAGGTGGGAGTGGAGGGGAAGCCGCAGCCAGAGGTATTCCTGGGGGTGTGGGGGAGTGAGGGCAGTGCATGGAGAGTGAGGAATGGAGCCTTTGATGAAGAGAGCAACTCCTCCACCAGGGCGAGGCTCAGGTCTGTCATACTGGAGGAGGGAGTAACCAGGGAGAGATACTTGGGAGTCAGACACGTCTTGGGGGAGGAAAGTTTATGTAAGGCAGATTATGTCTGGTTTTGTCAGTGGCAACCTGTATGGAAAGATCTGAAAGGTTTGAGCGAAGGCCCTGGATATTTGAGGTCCATACTTGTAATGAAGAGGTGGGGGAGGAGGCTTTGAGTGCAGGGGGTGGGGGGTGAGGGGAGGATAAGGGAGGAGGGGGGGGGAGGGAGGGGTGTTGAAAGAGTGTGGGGGATTGCATAATAGCTGGGGGGGGGGGCCGAATGAGGAGGAGAAAAGGCTCTGTGGTGCTGGGGGAGAGTGGGACATGAGAGGGGGGAGAAGGCAGCTGAGAATTTGAGGAGGTGGAGTGAAGAAATGGAGGTGAGAGGGCAGTGGAAGGAGGCAGCTTTGTGGATGGGAGAGGGGCAACTTTGGGAAGGATGAGTGAGGGGGATGAATGGTGGGAGAAAGGTGACAGGGGAGTTTTTGAGAGAGGTGAGAGGGAGGCTTGGAGGGAAAGAGTGGGATGGTTGCTTTGAGAGTGAGAGGGGTGAGAGGAGTGAGTTGGCACTGAAGTTGGAAAAAAAGAATGGTTGATGGAAAGTGAACATTCATATCAAACTGGGGTTTTTATAAGTTTTAGGTCAGTTATGCGATTAAACACATTTCTTGAGGGATGCAATAAAGGCGAATTCAGAGAATGGAGAGAAGAAACGCTGTAACAGTTGGATTTTTTAGGCAAGACATGAAGGAAAGGTCGAATTGAGAGCAGTCTGTTTAAATAGCAGAAGAGTAGTGCATTTTGATGCAGTAAAGAGAACCACATATGTGAAAGAGGAAGATGAAGCATTATAAGAGATCATTTTTGTTATTATTATTAATGTTTGAGAGTTTAACAGATTAGGTCATGGAAGTGTTGTAGAAAAAAAAATCGAGGAAGAAGAAGAAGAATTGGAGCAAGGTCGCGTTTGTTTGTTTTTTTTTAAGATAAGAAATAGTGATTAGTTGGGAGGAATGGGGGACGTTAACAAAGTGGGAAAGATAGGAATTGAAGATAATGTGGAGAACAAACAAATAAACACCATCATACACCGAGGGGAACAAAGGGTAGGCCTCAAGCCTCAAGAATAGGCCTTAAGCACCCAGTAAGACAAGTTCGACGAAATCTCACAAAATAGCACAATTTTTGAAACAAAACCGAACTCAGAACACACTACACAGTAACATGTAGGTGAGAAAACAAAGATAAAACCAGACAGATAACGACCGAAAACTTAACTTTGAGATCGTCAGCAGGGAGCCCCGAAGGAGACCTGTGAACGCTCCAAACCCAGAACTGGAACTGAACCAGAAGTGAACTGCAGCTGTTCTGCAGCAATGGAAGTAAATTAAGCCTTGAAAGTTGATGCAAACAATTCCTACAGGTGTCCCAACTTTTGCTGATTCGTTACAAACCCTCTGTCTGTATAAAAGCAGTGTTGAAGCAGACTGTGTTACGACACCCTCTGAGGCATTATTTGGACAATATTGCACTGCAGGAAGTAGTATATTGCTATCATAATGGCGAGAAAAAGACAATTAACAAAGGAAGACAGACAGATCATTATAACCCTTAAAAGTGTAGGTCTTTCCTTTGGAGAAATTGCAAAGCAAGTCAAGGTGTCAGTGAGTACAGTTTCCTCCACCATCAAAAGGCACTTGGAAACTGGAGGAAACTCTGCCAGGAAGAGGTCTGGCAGACCCAAAGCCAAAGCTTACCTCCCATACCTATTACCACCCCCAGATCCTTCTCCTGTGTGACATGCTCCAAAATTACCCCTTGCATCCTGTAATCTCTATTTTCATTGTTCTTTCCCATCCCCAACACCTTACACTTGCTCAGGTTAAATTACATCTGCCTATTTTTTGCCCAATCTATGCAAGTATCAATACTTGCCTGAATCTGGTCACCACCCCCTCTGCTATCCACCTTACTTCCAAGCTTTGGTCATCTGTAAATTTGGAAAGCCTACGTTTCACTCCATTATCAAAATTATTGATGTAAATTATGAATCATAATGGTCCTCGTACTGACCCCTGAGGTACTCCGCTACTTACATCCTCCCAGCAAGATATCCTTCCACTCACAGCCACTCTTTGCTCCCGATCACGAAGTTGGTTTGTTTAATTTTCTTCGCCACGTCCTTCTCATACTCTCTTTTGGCTTGCCAAGTTATTTTCTAAACTTGCCTCTGTTTACTCTAATACAGATATAAGACTAACTCCAGTCCTGTTGTTTTATACCAAATAAATGCCTACTGCTTCTACTTAATAGCTTTCCTTATCTCACTAATCTACCATCCTGACCTATTTCTGTTCCTAATTTTCCACCTCATTGGAATGTACTTACTCTGCACTCTACACATTTGCTCCTTGAAGGTTTCCCATTTATCTGATGCTGATTGTCCTCTTGTTAACTTCTCCCAAATGACATTGTTGATACTCTCTGTCAGTCTCATAATTTCCCTTGTAGTACTTGTATGTTTCTCTTTTAATTCCGTTCATCGATCCGAATAAACGTCAGTGTGTGTCCGTCTGTCAGTCCATCAGTCCATCCATCTTTCTGTCCTTCCGTCTCCTCCATAACTCCAAAACCATGAAACAGTGGCCCAAAACTTTGCATGCATACTAAGAGAACGCCAAGGTGGTGCACGAATGAAAATTGGGTGCTTGAGTTGATTTAAACACCATTTTTGAAGATAATTTAGGGGGTGCTCATCATGAAAAACCAAAATAAGCTTTACAAAGATGACGGCGTGTCATCTTTGTCAGTTCTCTGTCAGCTTGCAAGAGTCTTAGGCCACCATTTTTAGGGCCTGCTCAACAATGCTTTGACTTGGAACAGGCTACAATGATTTCTTTACGATAGTTTTTTTTTTCACTTTCCTCACTCATATTATTGAATGCCTGATCATCATAGCTATGAATTGCAGGGTACATTGCAATGTTTCTAAACGCCTGGAGATGCCAGTGTTCGTGGCTTTATTTCATTTCCGCACATACCAAAACCTATAGAATTTCTTAATCTCAGGGAAATTTACAAATTTAAACCTCGTTATTGCCTTCAATCATCCCCACTGTTTTTTTTTTTAAAAGTGTTAATTTGACCGATTCGGACATCGCTTGAGCGTCTCCGGGTGCATGGTGTTTATATGACCGATTGGTAATCGCTTGCCAAGCCTTATCAACTGTTTCATCAAGTACTCTTCGAGCTTCGATGGCGACACCTTCAATCTTCGATGGTGATACCTTCAAGCTTTGATGGCGACACCTTCAAGCTTCGATAGTGATCGCTTCAAGCTTCGATGGCGACACCTTCAAGCTTCGATGGCGACACCTTCAAGCTTCGATGGTGATACCTTCAAGCTTTGATGGCGACACCTTCAAGCTTCGATGGTGATCGCTTCAAGCTTCGATGGCGAAACCTTCAAGCTTCGATGGCGACACCTTCAAGCTTCGATGGTGATACCTTCAAGCTTCGATGGTGACACCTTCAAGCTTCGATGGTGACACCTTCAAGCTTCGATGGCGACACCTTCAAGCTTCGATGGCGACATCTTCAACTTCGATGGCGACACCTTCAAGCTTCGATGGCGACACCTTCAAGCTTCGATGGCGACATCTTCAACTTTGATGGCGACACCTTCAAGCTTCGATGGCGACATCTTCAAGCTTCGATGGTGATACTTTCAAGCTTTGATGGCATCACCTTCAAGTTTCGATGGTGATACCTTCAAGCTTCGATGGCGACATCTTCAAGCTTCGATGGTGATACCTTCAAGCTTCGATGGTGACACCTTCAAGCTCCGATGGTGACACCTTCAAGCTTCGATGGCGACACCTTCAAGCTTCGATGGCGACACCTTCAAGCTTCGATGGCGACATCTTCAACTTCGATGGAGACACCTTCAAGCTTCGATGGCGACACCTTCAAGCTTCGATGGCGACATCTTCAACTTCGATGGCGACACCTTCAAGCTTCGATGGCGACATCTTCAAGCTTCGATGGTGATACATTCAAGCTTTGATGGCGACACCTTCAAGCTTCGATGGTGATACCTTCAAGCTTCGATGGCGACACCTTCAAGCTTCGATGGCGACATCTTCAACTTCGATGGCGACACCTTCAAGCTTCGATGGCGACACCTTCAAGCTTCGATGGCGACATCTTCAACTTCGATGGCGACACCTTCAAGCTTCGATGGCGACATCTTCAAGCTTCGATGGTGATACTTTCAAGCTTTGATGGCATCACCTTCAAGCTTCGATGGTGATACCTTCAAGCTTCGATGGTGATCGCTTCAAGCTTCGATGGCGACACCTTCAAGCTTCGATGGCGACACCTTCAAGCTCCGATGGTGACACCTTCAAGCTTCGATGGCGACACCTTCAAGCTTCGATGGCGACATCTTCAACTTCGATGGAGACACCTTCAAGCTTTGATGGCGACACCTTCAAGCTTCGATGGCGACATCTTCAACTTCGATGGCGACACCTTCAAGCTTCGATGGTGACATCTTCAAGCTTCGATGGTGATACCTTCAAGCTTTGATGGCGACACCTTCAAGCTTCGATGGTGATACCTTCAAGCTTCGATGGCGACACCTTCAAGCTTCGATGGCGACATCTTCAACTTCGATGGCGATACCTTAAAGCTTCGATGGCGACACCTTCAAGCTTCGATGGCGACACTTTCAAGCTTCGATGGCGACACCTTCAAGCTTCGATGGTGATACCTTCAAGATCTGATGGTGGTGTTCCGTGGGAACATTTTCGGAGTTAGGAAGGCAAAATAAATTAGATGATTACAATGAGTAACAAATGTTTTCAGTTGTTACAATGCAACAAATTGCCACATTAATGTAGGATAGCCGAGAGATATGTACGTTCCAGTCCTGTTATTTTCTTCCAAATAAATGCTAACTGCTTCTCTTTAATATCATTCATTATATCACTAATCTACCATCCTGGCCTATTTCTGTTTCTAATTTTACACCTCAATGGAATGTACTCACTCTGCACTCTACACATTTGCTCCTTGAAGGTTTCCCATTTATCTGATGCTGATTGTCCTCTTGTTAACTTCTCCCAAATGACATTGTTGATACTCTCTGTCAGTCTCATAATTTCCCTTGTAGTACTTGTATGTTTCTCTTTTAATTCCGTTCATCGATCCGAATAAACGTAAGTGTGTGTCCGTCTGTCAGTCCATCAGTCCATCCATCTTTCTGTCCTTCCGTCTCCTCCATAACTCCAAAACCATGAAACATAGTGGCCCAAAACTTTGCATGCATACTAAGAGAACGCCAAGGTGGTGCACGAATGAAAATTGGGTGCTTGAGTTGATTTAAACACCATTTTTGAAGATAATTTAGGGGTGCTCATCATGAAAAACCAAAATAAGCTTTACAAAGATGACGGCGTGTCATCTTTGTCAGTTCTCTGTCAGCTTGCAAGAGTCTTAGGCCACCATTTTTAGGGCCTGCTCAACAATGCTTTGACTTGGAACAGGCTACAATGATTTCTTTACGATAGTTTTTTTTTTCACTTTCCTCACTCATATTATTGAATGCCTGATCATCATAGCTATGAATTGCAGGGTACATTGCAATGTTTCTAAACGCCTGGAGATGCCAGTGTTCGTGGCTTTATTTCATTTCCGCACATACCAAAACCTATAGAATTTCTTAATCTCAGGGAAATTTCCAAATTTAAACCTCGTTATTGCCTTCAATCATCCCCACTGTTTTTTTTAAAAAGTGTTAATTTGACCGATTCGGACATCGCTTGAGCGTCTCCGGGTGCATGGTGTTTATATGACCGATTGGTAATCGCTTGCCAAGCCTTATCAACTGTTTCATCAAGTACTCTTCGAGCTTCGATGGCGACACCTTCAATCTTCGATGGTGATACCTTCAAGCTTTGATGGCGACACCTTCAAGCTTCGATGGTGATCGCTTCAAGCTTCGATGGCGACACCTTCAAGCTTCGATGGCGACACCTTCAAGCTTCGATGGTGATACCTTCAAGCTTTGATGGCGACACCTTCAAGCTTCGATGGTGATCGCTTCAAGCTTCGATGGCGACACCTTCAAGCTTCGATGGCGACACCTTCAAGCTCCGATGGTGACACCTTCAAGCTTCGATGGCGACACCTTCAAGCTTCGATGGTGACACCTTCAAGCTTCGATGGCGACACCTTCAAGCTTCGATGGCGACATCTTCAACTTCGATGGCGACACCTTCAAGCTTCGATGGCGACACCTTCAAGCTTCGATGGCGACATCTTCAACTTCGATGGCGACACCTTCAAGCTTCGATGGCGACATCTTCAAGCTTTGATGGTGATACTTTCAAGCTTTGATGGCATCACCTTCAAGCTTCGATGGTGATACCTTCAAGCTTCGATGGCGACACCTTCAAGCTTCGATGGTGATACCTTCAAGCTTCGATGGTGACACCTTCAAGCTTCGATGGTGATACCTTCAAGCTTCGATGGTGACACCTTCAAGCTCCGATGGTGACACCTTCAAGCTTCGATGGCGACACCTTCAAGCTTCGATGGCGACATCTTCAACTTCGATGGAGACACCTTCAAGCTTCGATGGCGACACCTTCAAGCTTCGATGGCGACATCTTCAACTTCGATGGCGACACCTTCAAGCTTCGATGGCGACATCTTCAAGCTTCGATGGTGATACCTTCAAGCTTTGATGGCGACACCTTCAAGCTTCGATGGTGATACCTTCAAGCTTCGATGGCGACACCTTCAAGCTTCGATGGCGACATCTTCAACTTCGATGGCGACACCTTCAAGCTTCGATGGCGACACCTTCAAGCTTCGATGGCGACATCTTCAACTTCGATGGCGACACCTTCAAGCTTCGATGGCGACATCTTCAAGCTTCGATGGTGATACTTTCAAGCTTTGATGGCATCACCTTGAAGCTTCGATGGCGACACCTTCAAGCTTCGATGGTGATACCTTCAAGCTTCGATGGTGACACCTTCAAGCTCCGATGGTGACACCTTCAAGCTTCGATGGCGACACCTTCAAGCTTCGATGGCGACATCTTCAACTTCGATGGAGACACTTTCAAGCTTTGATGGCGACACCTTCAAGCTTCGATGGCGACACCTTCAAGCTTCGATGGCAACATCTTCAAGCTTCGATGGAGACACCTTCAAGCTTTGATGGCGACACCTTCAAGCTTCGATGGCGACATCTTCAACTTCGATGGCGACACCTTCAAGCTTCGATGGTGACATCTTCAAGCTTCGATGGTGATACCTTCAAGCTTTGATGGCGACACCTTCAAGCTTCGATGGTGATACCTTCAAGCTTCGATGGCGACACCTTCAAGCTTCGATGGCGACATCTTCAACTTCGATGGCGATACCTTAAAGCTTCGATGGCGACACCTTCAAGCTTCGATGGCGACACTTTCAAGCTTCGATGGCGACACCTTCAAGCTTCGATGGTGATACCTTCAAGATTTGATGGTGGTGTTCCGTGGGAACATTTTCGGAGTTAGGAAGGCAAAATAAATTAGATGATTACAATGAGTAACAAATGTTTTCAGTTGTTACAATGCAACAAATTGCCACATTAATGTAGGATAGCCGAGAGATATGTACGTTCCAGTCCTGTTATTTTCTTCCAAATAAATGCTAACTGCTTCTCTTTAATATCATTCATTATATCACTAATCTACCATCCTGGCCTATTTCTGTTTCTAATTTTACACCTCAATGGAATGTACTTACTCTGCACTCTACACATTTGCTCCTTGAAGGTTTCCCATTTATCTGATGCTGATTGTCCTCTTGTTAACTTCTCCCAAATGACATTGTTGATACTCTCTGTCAGTCTCATAATTTCCCTTGTAGTACTTGTATGTTTCTCTTTTAATTCCGTTCATCGATCCGAATAAACGTCAGTGTGTGTCCGTCTGTCAGTCCATCAGTCCATCCATCTTTCTGTCCTTCCGTCTCCTCCATAACTCCAAAACCATGAAACATAGTGGCCCAAAACTTTGCATGCATACTAAGAGAACGCCAAGGTGGTGCACGAATGAAAATTGGGTGCTTGAGTTGATTTAAACACCATTTTTGAAGATAATTTAGGGGGTGCTCATCATGAAAAACCAAAATAAGCTTTACAAAGATGACGGCGTGTCATCTTTGTCAGTTCTCTGTCAGCTTGCAAGAGTCTTAGGCCACCATTTTTAGGGCCTGCTCAACAATGCTTTGACTTGGAACAGGCTACAATGATTTCTTTACGATAGTTTTTTTTTTCACTTTCCTCACTCATATTATTGAATGCCTGATCATCATAGCTATGAATTGCAGGGTACATTGCAATGTTTCTAAACGCCTGGAGATGCCAGTGTTCGTGGCTTTATTTCATTTCCGCACATACCAAAACCTATAGAATTTCTTAATCTCAGGGAAATTTCCAAATTTAAACCTCGTTATTGCCTTCAATCATCCCCACTGTTTTTTTTAAAAAGTGTTAATTTGACCGATTCGGACATCGCTTGAGCGTCTCCGGGTGCATGGTGTTTATATGACCGATTGGTAATCGCTTGCCAAGCCTTATCAACTGTTTCATCAAGTACTCTTCGAGCTTCGATGGCGACACCTTCAATCTTCGATGGTGATACCTTCAAGCTTTGATGGCGACACCTTCAAGCTTCGATGGTGATCGCTTCAAGCTTCGATGGCGACACCTTCAAGCTTCGATGGCGACACCTTCAAGCTTCGATGGTGATACCTTCAAGCTTTGATGGCGACACCTTCAAGCTTCGATGGTGATCGCTTCAAGCTTCGATGGCGACACCTTCAAGCTTCGATGGCGACACCTTCAAGCTTCGATGGTGATACCTTCAAGCTTCGATGGTGACACCTTCAAGCTTCGATGGTGACACCTTCAAGCTTCGATGGCGACACCTTCAAGCTTCGATGGCGACATCTTCAACTTCGATGGCGACACCTTCAAGCTTCGATGGCGACACCTTCAAGCTTCGATGGCGACATCTTCAACTTCGATGGCGACACCTTCAAGCTTCGATGGCGACATCTTCAAGCTTCGATGGTGATACTTTCAAGCTTTGATGGCATCACCTTCAAGCTTCGATGGTGATACCTTCAAGCTTCGATGGCGACACCTTCAAGCTTCGATGGTGATACCTTCAAGCTTCGATGGTGACACCTTCAAGCTTCGATGGTGATACCTTCAAGCTTCGATGGTGACACCTTCAAGCTCCGATGGTGACACCTTCAAGCTTCGATGGCGACACCTTCAAGCTTCGATGGCGACATCTTCAACTTCGATGGAGACACCTTCAAGCTTCGATGGCGACACCTTCAAGCTTCGATGGCGACATCTTCAACTTCGATGGCGACACCTTCAAGCTTCGATGGCGACATCTTCAAGCTTCGATGGTGATACCTTCAAGCTTTGATGGCGACACCTTCAAGCTTCGATGGTGATACCTTCAAGCTTCGATGGCGACACCTTCAAGCTTCGATGGCGACATCTTCAACTTCGATGGCGACACCTTCAAGCTTCGATGGCGACACCTTCAAGCTTCGATGGCGACATCTTCAACTTCGATGGCGACACCTTCAAGCTTCGATGGCGACATCTTCAAGCTTCGATGGTGATACTTTCAAGCTTTGATGGCATCACCTTCAAGCTTCGATGGCGACACCTTCAAGCTTCGATGGTGATACCTTCAAGCTTCGATGGTGACACCTTCAAGCTCCGATGGTGACACCTTCAAGCTTCGATGGCGACACCTTCAAGCTTCGATGGCGACATCTTCAACTTCGATGGAGACACTTTCAAGCTTTGATGGCGACACCTTCAACTTCGATGGCGACACCTTCAAGCTTCGATGGCGACATCTTCAAGCTTCGATGGTGATACCTTCAAGCTTTGATGGCGACACCTTCAAGCTTCGATGGTGATACCTTCAAGCTTCGATGGCGACACCTTCAAGCTTCGATGGCGACATCTTCAAGCTTCGATGGTGATACCTTCAAGCTTTGATGGCGACACCTTCAAGCTTCGATGGTGATACCTTCAAGCTTCGATGGCGACACCTTCAAGCTTCGATGGCGACATCTTCAACTTCGATGGCGATACCTTAAAGCTTCGATGGCGACACCTTCAAGCTTCGATGGCGACACTTTCAAGCTTCGATGGCGACACCTTCAAGCTTCGATGGTGATACCTTCAAGATCTGATGGTGGTGTTCCGTGGGAACATTTTCGGAGTTAGGAAGGCAAAATAAATTAGATGATTACAATGAGTAACAAATGTTTTCAGTTGTTACAATGCAACAAATTGCCACATTAATGTAGGATAGCCGAGAGATATGTACGTTCCAGTCCTGTTATTTTCTTCCAAATAAATGCTAACTGCTTCTCTTTAATATCATTCATTATATCACTAATCTACCATCCTGGCCTATTTCTGTTTCTAATTTTACACCTCAATGGAATGTATTTACTCTGCACTCTACACATTTGCTCCTTGAAGGTTTTCCATTTATCTGATGCTGATTATCCTCTTGTTAGCTTCTCCCAACTGACATTGTTGATACCCTCTGTCAAAGTCTCATAATTTCCCTTGTAGAACTGGTATGTTTCTATTTTAATTCTGTTCATCGATACAAATAAATGTCACTTTCACCCCTCTGCCTCTCTCTCACTCTCAGCTGTCGAGGCTGGGTTTGAATCCCGAACCAGCTATAAACTGTCATCCCGATGATTCATAGGCAGGATGATTCATATTCATCAATGTGTGTGCCGTCTTTCGGATGGTCATTAAACTGGAAGTCCCGACTGCCAGAATCCCCTTCCTCTCTCGCCTCGCCTCTCTCAACCCTCTACCTCCCACCCCTCTGCCTCTCTCCCTCTCTCACACCATCCCCCTCTTTTAAGGGGACTGTTAAGGACTAATGGTTTAGTTTTGAATTTAAAAATGCTTCCCCATGGTGTGTTGCATGTATGAAGCAGATTCGGAGTGAGTCAACTGGAGGGGTGCAAAGATTGCTGCATGTGCGAGCATGCATGCAGGTTGGCATTTTGTCAAATATATAGCATGGGTTTTAACTGCTCCCGCCATTTTTTATTTGGAGCCCGGCGGTTAAAAGCAACCCGGCGGTTGCTGTTTGGGCACATTTTATTGCACTTCCGTTCCTCTCCACTCATTATGTCTTCCCCTCCCCACCCCTCATGCCATCTTCCCTTCCCCTCACACTGCCTTCCACTCTCCTTGTGCCACCTTCCCTTCCCTTCCTCTCACACCGCCTTCCCTTCCTCTCACACCGCCTTCTCTTCTTCTCACACTGCCTTCCCTTCCTCTCACACCACCTTCCCTTCTTCTCACGCTGCCTTCCCTTCTTGTCACGCTGCCTTCTCTTCCTCTCACACTGCCTTACCTTCCCCTCACGCAGCCTTACTTTCCTCTCACGCAGCCTTACCTTCCCCTCACACTGCCTTACCATCCCCTCACGCAGCCTTACTTTCCTCTCACGCAGCCTTCCCTTCCTCTCACGCTGCCTTACCTTCCCCTCACGCAGCCTTACCTTCCCCTCATGCTGCCTTACCTTCTCGTCATGCTGCCTTACCTTCCTCTCACGCTGCCTTACCTTCCCCTCACGCTGCCTTACCTTCCCCTCATGCTGCCTTACTTTCTCCTCACGCTGCCTTACCTTCCCCTCACGCTGCCTTACTTTCTCCTCACGCTGCCTTACCTTCCCCTCACGCTGTCTTACCTTCCCCTCACGCTGCCTTCACTTCCCCTCACGCTGCCTTCTCTTCCCCTCTTGCTGCCTTACCTTCCCTTCATGCTGTCTTACCTCACCCTCCCATCAAGCTTACCTCCTACCAAACACCCTCCCCTCTACCCCCCCCTAGACATCTCCAGGTGGTCTCCATGTGTTGTTTTAACGTACCCCATTTTGTGCAATTGTATGCTACCGAACCGCCTTCTCCACAAGCCCCACTCGCAAACACACCTGTTACGACTGATAACCCTTACCTGTTACTCATGCAGACATCCTCCCAAACCACCACCCCCTCCTCACTTCCTCACATCCTCACCCCCCCCGTTCTCCTCACTGCCACCGCCCCCCCTCTCCCAGAATGTATAGCTACGTTTGGTGAGGCGTCACCCTCCCCACACCCTTCCTCACTCTTTCCTCCTTCCTCACCCCCTCCTATCTCCCCCACCCTCCTCGCTTCCCCCTCCTCTCTCTCCCTCCCTCTATTAGGGGGAATGTTGAGGACTAATGGTTTAGTTTTGAATTTAAAATGGCTTCCCCAGAGTGTATCATTTATGAATCAGATTTGGAGTGAGCTGACCAGAGGGGTGCAAAGGTCACTGCATGTGTGAGCATGCAGACAGGCCTTTGCCAGGAAGAGAGCGTGGGTTTTAAATAATCCCGCCCGGTTTTACACATAACCCAGCGGTTAAAAAGAAAATGTTGCTGTTTGGGAGTGTTTCATTGCCATTTCCTTCCCTCCCCTCATGCTGCCTCCCCTTCCCATTGAGCTGCTTTCCCTTCCCATCACACTGCTTTCCTCCCCATCCCCTCATGCTCACCTCCTCCCAAACCCACTCCCCATTCTCCCATTCCCCCCTCCTCTCTCCACATTCTCCTCACCCCCACCCCTCTTGCTGGAGTGTAGAGCGATGTTTGGTGAGGCGTTGCTCTCCCCACCCCCCTTAATCACTCTTATCCTCTTCCTTTCCCCCCCCTCCTCGTTCCCTCACTCCTCTCTCC
Source organism: Eptatretus burgeri (assembly GCF_056783735.1). NCBI lineage: Eukaryota > Metazoa > Chordata > Myxini > Myxiniformes > Myxinidae > Eptatretus > Eptatretus burgeri. The sequence continues at coordinate 60,881,509 of NC_140966.1, forward strand.
TTCCCCTCAATCCTCTCTCTCCCCCTCCCTCTTTTATCTCCCCATCTCTCCTCTCTCTCCCTTGCCTCCCTCCTCTCTCCCTCCCTCTTTCTCCCCCCCCCCTTTTTATCCACGTCAGCGAAGCGACGGGTTGCATTTGCTAGTCTCAGATAACACTGGTTTACAAAGAAATTTAGGCACGCATGAAAATAGGTGTTCTAACCGAATTTTGAGGTGCTGATTTCAGATACGAAATCCATTTTCACTCATCACCTCTAGTTTTTGAGATATGCATGTATACATATACGTACATGTATACATATAGCCCTAGACCCAAAAATATCTAAATGCGTGTCGAGAAGTTGTTGCAGGCTTATCAGGATATGGAGTGCCGAATGTCTCTCAAGATTCACTTTCTCCACTCCCACCTCAACTTCTTCCCCCAAAACCTCGAAGCAGTAAGTGACGAACATGGGGAAAGGTTCCACCAAGATATTACTAAGATCGAGGGCAACTACCAAGGCAAGTGGAACCCCAGCATGATGGGGGACTTCTGCTGGATGCTCCTGCGCGACAACCCGAAGGCCAAGTACACCAGATCCTCCAAAAAGACTCACTTCTGACTGTCTGTAGTACGTTGATGTGTATATATGCTTATATCCAAGTAATAGTAATATATATTATATAGAAATAAATTTTTATACTTATATTTCATAATATACTAAAAAAATATATTTTGTTCTGTCAGTGTTCTGTGTCTATGTTTTGTTTCGTTCTGTAATATGCCATTTGACTATATTAAATAAACACATTATATTAGAAATATATGCATTATAATAAAAAAAATGTAATATGTGAAAGCAAAAAAACTAGAGGTGATAGAGCAAAACTTCAGAAAAAAATTGAAATTTGAATTCAGCATATCAAAATTAGTCAGAAACACCTATTCACATGCTTGCATCAGAATTATTTTTTTTTTGTAAACCAGTGTAATTGAACCTCAAAGCTCAGTGTGATGTAACCAAGTTTGAATGGAAAATGTATATTATGTTCTACGCATGTCTTGTTTTGCCTCATTCATATTTATGCTTCACCCATGTGTTGCGTCATCTATGTTGCGGAGGGTGAGCGGACACTTCCCCGGACTGGTGGGACGTGTGGTTTTTTTGGAAGACACGGTTTTTAACGACACATTTGTAGTATTTTAATTTCTTTTTTTGAAAGCGATTTAGACCTCTGCAGGTGTTGGTTAAACTGCCTGAAGCATACTTATTCAAGAATCGGGACATGTAGGCCATTCCAGGATACTCGGTACAATGTGGTCACTTTTTCCAGTTGGTGATTTAGCATGACATAGTCAATAATCTCGCTGTAGTTTATCAATGGAACATCTAAAAGACTTTCTCTGTTTCCTTCACTGAATCTGGTTGGTCCAGTCACATGTTGGCTCCAGTAGAGGTAATTTATATCGTCCAGATTATAGCTTGCCAGCTGGTTATCCTGACAGTAAGCATTATTTTTTAGCCCAATATATTTCACTGAGGTTTAGGTCTCTGCAGAGCATCATATTTCTGTTGTGCTCATCGGATTCCCCCAGCAAGGTGCAGAAGTTCCTGGAATTTTTTTCTGTTGAATTAGGGCTTTGATAGACACTGTCTTCTGCGGACACTGACTCTGTCCATTGCTGAGCTGGATTACATATCAAACTGATTCCTCAAAATTTGTGTCAAAATCAACAAGTCAAGTTACGTACTGCAGACTGCAGAGAGTGACTTCTCTTTTGTAGAGCTGGCATAAATATGTAATTTCCGTTTAATTCAACCCCAAATCTAATCTCTTCGTTACAGTGTTTAGGCATGATTTCCTGTAAGCAGATGATACTGTTTGGTAAGCCGAGCGTTGGCTTAGCAGTTGGGGTGGCTGGTTTGGAATCTTAGGGTCCTGAGTTTGAGCTCTGTTGGCTGCTGAATTAACACCTGATGGGGTTGACTCAGCCTGTCATCCTTCTGAGGTCAGCAAAATGAGTATCAGTGTGCTGGTATAGGGACACAGCATCAGTGGCACAGTCATGCCCGCAACAAAATGATAACTACCTGGCAGTCAAGCTGCCCTATGCACGAATAAAAATAATAATAAGAAGAAGACTATTTGTACATTCTTACTTTTATTTCAAACTCCTCTTTTTTTGTCTGACAGTGTCCACATTTGAACAGAAAACTTTCACTCTTCAGACATTACTGCTTGTTGAGAACTTTCATCCCCATCGTCATGATCATCTTGATATATAAAAATGGTGTTTATGTGTATTGTTCCGACTTCGTGTGTGTGTGTGTGTGTGTGTGTGTGTGTGTGTGTGTGTGTGTGTGTGTGTGTGTGTGTGTGTGTGTGTGTGTGTGTGTGTGTGTGTGTGTGTGTGTGTGTGTGTGTGCCTTTACAGGTGTGGGTGATGAGGCAGGTTTCAATTGACTTGCTGTCAGGTCAGGTCAGATTAGATCTAAGACTTGCTACAGGTACCATGTAAACCTGTAATAACCTGTTTCATGGTCAGATTGTCGGCGACTCAACCATCTCCCCCACCAAGTTTCTTGGTTAGGATGGTGTATGATATGGACACCCAGCAGGATTAAAAACAAAACCTGTCAAAGAGCGGAGGAGCTCCTTGTGAGCCAACGGCCATCCATATCCAGTGCCCAACTGTGTCTCCGGACGTCCTCCTGCAGTTGGGTTACCTTTTTGGGGGAGATTGGTGGCGGAATTTGCACTCCAGCCACCGTAAATCCCTTCATTCTGCAAAACATATGAAAAGCACAAAAAATATGAAAAGCCACTCCGTGGGAGTACCTCCTGTGCAGCTGCCCTTCACAAGGCAGCTCACCGGATGACGGGATTGGGGCAAAGCCTTCATAACCCTCAATGTTTGATGATAGGAGGAAAACCACGGGGTAGCCTTCCTGGGTCAGATTGTGGTTGTGTGTGTCGGGGTGGTGCCGAGGTGTCGTCTTCCAGACGGCGGTCTCCTTGGGTTAACCCGAGGCGGTTGGGTGTCTGGAATGTCCTCTCCCTAAGAGAGGATGATCACCTATCTGTTATCATCTGAGTGCAAGCTTTTGGACATTGGTATTGCAGCACTCTCTGAGGTTTGGAGACGGGATTGCGGCGAGATCATGATGGGTGGTCCACCTACTATTGGTCTGATCACTCTGATGGTTATCATGCCCAATATGTTGCTGGCGCTGTGTCCAATAAGCTGACTCCAATGATAATTGAGGTAACACCAGCAAACGAGCGTATGATGAGACGAAGGATTCGTCACTCCTTGGGTGTCCTTTCCCTGGTCTCTGTATGTGCTCCGACTGAGGCTAGTGATCTCACCGTGAAGGACGCATTCTATGCCACGCTCGAGTCTGTGGTTTATCAGTGCCCCAAGTGAGATACTCTTCTTGTCTTGGGGAATTTCAATGCATCGACTGGAACTGATGGGGATGGTTATGAGGCGTGTGTTTGTCCCCATGGGTCTGGAACTGTGAACCAGAATTGCACTAAGTTCCTTGACTTTTCAAGAAGTCGTGGACTTAGGGTGGCTGGTTCATGGTTTCAGTCCACATAAACTCATCGCTGAATTTGGTATTCCAACTCTGGTGGCATGGCAAAGGAGATTGACCATGTGCTCACTTATGGTAACTGGAGGATGATCGTGAACTGCAGGGTCAAACGGAGTGCTCAGTTCCTCAATACCAATCACCAGCTTATTGTCGCAACTCTGAAGTTGCAGCTTAAATCTGGGAGAATGGTACCATCCCAGCATTGGTTGGATGTTGGCAAGCTCAAGGATGAGAGGGTAGGTGAGGAGTTTGCGAACAAGCTGAGTGTAGATTTGGGGAGTCTGGGTGCTTTGGGAGGTCCTGAAGAGTTGTGGAGTGCCTTCAAGACCACAGTCCTTGATGTTGTCGGTGGATATCTTAGAACTCATCGAAGGGCGAAGAAGAATTTTGTTTGTTGGACACTGGATACCATCGACTAGAGTCGCAGGGCTAGGCTGAATGGCAGAGCTGAGCTGTTCAGGGAGCTGAGGCATAAAACTGCACGTGCACTAAGGGTGGACAAGGAGGCCTAGGTGTGAGGAATCTGGGAAGGGGTAGAGCAACACATGAGGTCAAGTGATCCTCGTCCTGCTTACAGGGGAATTCGCGCATTGCGTTCCTCCAAGCATGTCTCTCAGTGTACTGCAGTTAGAGCAGAGGGTGGTGACCTCTTGACAGAGGAGTCTGAAGTGAAGGCCCGCTGAACTTTTACTTTGAGCCGCTGTACTAGGCTGATCCACCAGCTGTTGAGTTGGATGTCAGGGGTGTTACTATCCATCTTGCTGATCCTCCAATCAATTTGATCCACCTTCATTTGTTGAAAGACAGGCTGCGGTGAACCAGTTGAAATGGGGTAAAGCTCCTGGGATCTGTGGCATCCATCCTGAACTGCTCAAGTCCGGTGGAAATACTACACCTGTGTTGTTGAATGCAGTACAGTTCTCTGTTTGGAACACAGGCATCATCCCAAATGACTGGAAGAGAGGCCTTGTTGTCCCTTTCTGGAAAAGAAAGGGTGATCTCCAAGATGGCAACAACTAACGAGGGGTGGTGCTGCTCTCAGTGTTGGACAAGGTCTTTGCTGGGATAGTTCTTACAGGGTTTACACCGTCTTCTTGAGCACCATTGTCCGGAGCAGTTGAGCTTTACACAAAACAGGTCAATGTTTTACTGTATCCTTGCTATTCTGGTCCTAACTGAATGCAGATGAGAGTTTTGGCAGGGGCTGCTTGCAGCCTATTTTGATCTCTGTAAAGCATTTGATTCAGTGAATCGGGATGTCCCCTGAAGGATTCTTGGTCTTCGTGGGGTGCCACCAAAACTGATCAATCTGATGTCTGAACTATACTCTGGTGGAATGCTTTGGTGGTTCCTTCTCTGACTTATTTACAGTTGTTACTGGGGTTTGTCGGGATGTGTACTGGCCCCACACTTTCCAGTGCTTGTATGGACTGGATTCTGGGGAGGATGTCGGAGAGATCAATCTGCGATGCATCATTTGGGAATGTCACGATCTCCTTCCTTGATGTCACAATTGATGCAGTCATCTTTGCGGAGACAATGGATACCCTTACGGGGATCCTCGAGGTGCTGAATGAGGAGTCAGAGACATTGGGATTACGGGCTTCCTGGGTCAAACCTGGGATGGGCCAAGCATCTGCCTGGGGGATGGCCAGACGGATGTCGCTGGAGTTCCGGCGGAAGGTGGACACAGCGACTTACTGCTCCGGCACATGCTCCCATACCTAACCTCACCTGACCAATTGTCCTTCCATCCTTGATAGGCACACTCATGTCTACTTCTGGGTTCCAAACTTTGGGAGTGTACCCTCCAATATTTTCACTATGCTTCCTTTTCTGATCCACTTTGCAGTATCATCTGCTGTCTTGAGTGACTGCTTCTTTTATTACCTGCCGTTCCTTCCAGAGATTGTTGACTTTCTTTGTCATTTTGGGTGAAATCTTTCCTAATGGTGATATGTTTTGTTCTTTCAGCTGCCTTCAGTTTAATTGCTGATCTCAGTTGATCTCTCTGGTGTTGATCCCTCACTCATGGCCTCCTCCTATTCCTTGTATCAATGGGTTCAGCAGTTGTGTAGAAGAACATTCTCAGAGTTTTTTTTGTTTGTTTCAATGATAAATCTAAGATGGCCACCAACCTTTTTATCCAATCAGCTTTGTTGCAGAATAGGCGCTACATTTCATGATGAGTAACCCCTTGTTATAAGGTTAACAGGTTGGACAATTGTCGGTGCAGCGGTCTAAAGGAAATCTATATTTATGGAACAAGTGTTTGTCTGTACATTACTAAATATATACAGTGCCTTCAGAAGGTATTCATACCCCTCGACTTTTGTCACATTTTGTCGTGTTTCAGCCTGAATTTAAAATGAATTAAATTCCAATTTTTTGTCACTGATCTACACAAAATACCCCATAATGACAAAGTGAAAACATATTTTTAGAAATTTCTGCAAATTAATTAAAAATGAAAACCTGAAATGTCTTGCGTCATTAAGTATTCAACCCCCTGAGTCAATACTATGTCTGAATCAGCTTTGCACATCTGGATTTGGGGATTTTCTTCTTCTCTTCCTTGCAGATTTGCTTAAGCTCTGTCAAGTTGAATGGGGAGCGTCGGTGAACAGCAATCTTCAAGTCTTTCCACAGATTCTCAATGGGATTCAAGTCTCGGCTTCGGCTGGGCCACTCAAGGACTTTCACGTTCTTGTTCTGAAGCCATTCCAGTGTTGCTTTGACTGTATACTTGGGGTCATTGTCCTGTTGGAACGTAAATCTTCGCCGCAGTGTGAGGTCTTTTGCACTCTGAAGCAGGTTCTCCTCAAGGATTTCCCGTATTTGCTCCATTCATTGTTCACTCTATCTTTACAAGTCTCCCAGTCCCTGCTGCTGAAAAGCATCCCCATAGCATGATGCTGCCACCACCATGCTTCACGGTAAGGATGGTGCCAGATGGGTGACGAGCTGTGCTCGATTTCCGCCAGACATAATGCTTTGCATTCAGGTCAAAGAGCTAAATTTCCATCTCATCAGACCACAGAATCTTTTACCTCATGGTCTCAGAGTCTTTCACGTGCCTTTTTGCAACTCCAGGCATGCTGTCATGTGCCTTTTCTCAGGAGTGGCTTCCATCTGGTCACTCTTCCATAACGCCTACATTTGTGAAGTGCTGTAGAGACTGTTGTCCTTCTGGCAGGTTGACCCATCTCAGCTAAGGACCTCTGTAGTTCTGTCAGAGTGGTCATTGGGTTCTTGGTCACCTCCCTGACCAAGGCCCTTCTTGCCCAGTTGACAGAGCTCAGTTTGGTCATACGGCAACTCTCGGACTCACTTGGGTCGTTCTATATTCTTTCCATTTCTTTATGGTTAGGTTGGCTTAATGGTTAGGGTGGCGGGCTTTGGATCCTAGGGTCCTGAGTTCAAATCCTGCTCAGCTGTTGAATTAATATCAGGTGGGGTTAACTCGGCCTGTCATCCTTCCAAGGTCGGAAAAATGAGTGCCAGCATGCTGGTATACTGTCGGAGTGGCGACCCGTCCAGGATTGTGCACAATAGCCAAGGAGACTGCTTAAACGGCACCAACTCTTTGCACAGAGTATGGTCCCAATCTCTCTCTATACGCATTGGTTGGAAAGCTGGCCTAATACCACCCATAATTGTGGCATAAAATAAATCATACGTCCGCCATTTCTGTGCTATGGTAAGCCTAACACATCTTCGGAAGTGTCATATTCACAATTGCCATGCACTCCCTATAAGGTTTCCCTTTTTTGTAAAACAGCCTAAACAACTGTTAAAGGATCATCAAATATCGAAATGTTGGAGCCGATGACAGTACGGTGACAGTACGTATTGGCATCAGGCTTCAGGCCTCTGGGGACAGCCTATGGGCCAGTGCAATTGGAATTATCTCTGCTATATAACCATGATGTATTAATAATATATGCATGTCAGCAGTACGCAAGTTTTTGCTTCAGGTATGTAACCTTGGTTATTTTTTTTCAGAAGTGATTGAGCAGTGGTCTGTTGTTTATACACCGCCAAAATAAAGGGATGTATCAGAAGAACGTGTTGCATGCTTGGAACAAGATCGCCAATCAGGTGGGTACTCTGCTAATTTAGAGCAAGTGTTTGTTCATTTCTTAACAAATGCGTTTTTAAATTCTTACGTTATCTGGAATTGGAATTCTAGAGAAGGTATTGTCATCGGGCACCGTCCGTCCGTTCGTTCCCTATTTCAACTTCTCCGGTCAAACCGTTGGGCCGATCCAGCTGAGATTTGGCAGCAACGTTCTCCTCGTAATGGGTAACAGGGATTGTAAAGCTCATTCCGGTCACTTGACTTTTAGTAGGTCAAAATGGTGGACTTGGTAAATTCCTTAAAAAACATTCTTCTCCAGACCTATCACTCAGAATGCTATTAATATGGGTTTCAACATTAGGACAGGGTACGGATGTTAAATTGCAGAGGTCATGCCGGTCACATGGTGGGAGGTGTGTCAACATGGCCAACTTTGTCACTTTTTGGGAAAATTGTGTAAAATTCCTTCAAAAATCTTCTCCTCCAGACTCACCAGTCAGAATGCTACCAAATTTTGGTTACAACATCAGAGCAGGGTTGTGATGTTAAATTGTGTAAGTCATGGCGATCACATGACTGGAAGTGTGTGAAAATGGCAGACTTCATAAATTTTTGTGAAAATCACGTAAATTCCTTCAAAAATCTTCTTATACAGATTTACAAGTCAGAATGCTACAAAATTTGGGTTACAACATTAGGTCAGGGCCAAGATAATCTGCAGCTCCAGCAGTCCTAAAAAAAAAAAAAAATTCTGTTCATTGGAAAACAACCTAAGCGACTGTTATAAAGGATCATCAAATATTGAAAGGTTGGAGCCAATAAGCGTCACGGTCCTTGTGAAGGTGACAGTACATGTAGGCCTCAGGCTTCAGGCCTCTGGTGTCAGCCTCTGGATCAGTGCAATTGGATTTACCCAAGTTATATTACCATGCACGATGTATTATATATGTACATAATTAGTAGATGTTTTTGCTTCATGTATGTAACTGTGGATTTTTTTTTTTTTAATTCTCGGGAGTGATCGAGGCAGCAGTCTGTTGTCTATACTCCACCAGAATTAAGGGATGTGTCAGACTAACGTGTTGCACACTTGGAAAAAGATTGTGGTACTCTGCTAATGCTAATAATAATAATGCTAATAATAATAATGATATAAAAAAGACCGATACTTGCTTGGAACACTAAATGTGCTTGGTGTTGGCTTAACGGTTAAGGTGGCTAGCTTAATCCTTTGAACCCTGGCGGCCGTTTTACCGGCCGCTATTCAAACTTCCATATATCCGAGCAGCCGGATTTTTCTTCAGGGCACCGAGGGTGGGGGAGCCAAAAGTCCAAAGAGCTCAGGGTTCAAAGGGTTAAGATCTTAGGGTCTTGAGTTTGAGCCCCTGTTGTGCCTTCAAATAACAACAGGTGAGTTGGCTCAGCCTGCCATCCTTCCGAGGTTGACAAAATGAGTACCAGCTTATTGGAAACAGGGGAACTGCACCAGTGACACAGCTGTGCTCCGAGCAATGATGCAACCAGCAACCACATGCCACAAATAAATAATAATAATAATAATAATAATAATAATAATAATAATAATAATAATAAACACTAAATGTGCAACCGTCACAACAGATTCGCATTGACTGGCGCAAGGAAAATTCTCCGTCGCAACCAACTTTAACTTCTCCTTCGATCATCTCCATCGCTTATCTTTTTTTTTTTTCTTTTTCTGAAAGCTTACAGACAAGATAGAAACACATCTTGTGGCATAGTAAGTGGTATTGGCGTTTAAAGGGTGGAAGGACGGCTCAATTAGCGGCGTGCTTGGCATTTAACCGTCTGGTCTGGTTTCGATCTCAGACGGGGTCAGAGTCACTCAAACAAACTGCCGTTCTGGTGAATGCAAGCACGGGGTGCTGCATCTCAGAGCATGCCATCCTATTGATGGAGACCAAACGTCGGTTGCGCAGTCTGCGTTTCTGTTGTGGGTTGGCCTGTTGGCGTACCCATTTCAAGCTCCGAACTCACCATCTGGGGAACCCGGGTTCAAAGGTTGAAATCCCAAATATACCAAACGTGTTTGGCTCTAGTTGTTATCTGATAATGTGCATGCAATTTATAATCACAGTACTGTACACGGGTGGCTACGAAATTTGCAAAAAGTGTGTGCAATAAGAGTGCACATAAAGACTAAAGAGTGTATGTTATTTATTACATGTTGGTACTTTTGGCTCTCACAGCAGGCAGTAAGGCGTTAGTATCTGGCTGTTGATACGACACGAGAATGGGGCTTGAATTAAGGGGTCGAAACCCTACCGAGGGTTGCCCCACTGATACCCAGGCTGATGATCTCGTGTCTGGTGTGGAGGTATTGTGTTCCGATGTGAACAAAAACAAATCGTTACTCTCTCACTCGGTCTCTGGAGGCACATTTTAGCACATCTATTGGGACAGCTTGCTTGATAGTTCTCAGGATGTAGGTGTACCTGATGCGGCGTAGGTGGATAGGATGTGTAGGTGTAAGTGCAGTTGCTGTGACATCGTTTCGCCTGGATCTCTGTATGTGACTTCGACGGCTGATGTACTCGTGAGACTTTGAGGACTTCCCCGGACGCGTCCTCACGTAATGAAGTCTTGGTCGTTCTCTCCGTCCGAGGGTCTCCTCGTGCTGTGCGCATCCGTCCGTACGTACGTTTCGACTCACGTATGTGTCTGTCGAGCCGTTTCCCTGCACGCACACCACTCAACCTGTGATGTGTCAAGCCTGGGGGTCGAGTCTCGACCCAGCCATGAACTCTCATCCCGGTGTTTCCCGTCCAGGGGGGGGATGTCTGCCAGCACCGCTTGTTGGTGGACCTTGAAGATGCCACGGTGTCTTTCGCAACAATTAAATGAAGAAACCACCAACCTTCATTCATTCACACTCGTTGGAGGACCTCGACTGCTGCCAAAATATAATAAAACTGCCATGATTTACACATTTTTACATTCCCATTCTCTGAGTGCGATCCCAAAAGTAACCCACAATGATCGTGTCCCGTGGTTCCTATATGGGAGTGTAAGAGGTTTTAGCTTCGTACCTTTGACAATACGCACGAGGGTCTCATGAACACGCTCTCAAGTCGACGGCGTTTTAATTACACCCTTTTGACGAGAGGACGGTTCGCGCCATCATCAGCAAATCGGGCTTCACACGTTGAGGTTTATTTAATTGTTTTTATTCCTCTGACGTCATTGCTGGGACTTACTATCACTTTTTATTTTTAATTTTTTTTCGTGGTCTCTTCGCTCCTTTCCGCACGTGTGTGACGCTGACGTGCGTTAAGCCGGCTATCCTACGTGCCAGCGACCGCCTGCGGAGCACGTGGCGCGTTCCCGGCTTTATTGCTAATGCCACCATTACACGGCCGCATCTGTGCCACGGCCCGCCGGAGGACTCGCCCTTCGGCGAGTGGCCCGCCTATTATAAAGGCGATTACACGGGCGCGCACACGGCGTGTCTGACAAATGGGCCCACCAAAGCACTACCCCCGAGTTGTCTCCGCTCCCGGACTAATTTGTCGCTTGCAGGTCCACGGGATGGGCCAGGGACACGGCGACCCCGCGGGCACCCCCCACCATCGTGTCCCGCACCCGAGACTCATCCTCACGGTTCGGAATTGATTAATTAATTTTGTTTTTCTCATCTTGTTATTCATCGAATACTCAGTCTCGTCGCCCCCATTGGGTGTTACTGTTGGGTGGTCGCTCGACTGCCGTTATTCTCAGGTTTTCCGTCTGTCTGTATGTTTGTTTGTCTGTACGTATGTAATGGACAGCTCTGGAGGCCAGAGGAATCAACCGATTTTGATGAAGCTTGACTGGTAGGTTCATACCAGGATCGAGTTCTATGCTTTTGAGCACCGTTGCTATGGACGCCACAGTTGCCTAGCAACGGGACTTTGAAATTAAAAAAAAAAAGTAAAAAAATATATAATTATATATATTTTCGAAAATCAAAAATCGGCTTCCGTACTTTTGTGCGCACTATAATCAACCTCTTTGTCAAAAAATTTCAGCCCGATCCGTCAAAAACTGTATGACTAGTATGCAATTATGTAGCGACCACCCATGTCGCCCACCGGCGAGTTAGAATGTGAGTATGTCTGTAAAATATGTACAATAAAACCACACAAAACAAGTACTGTTGTGGGTCTGCAATCTTTGATTGCTCGTTCTCCTTTGTGTTGGTACGTATCAGGGCGATACTACTCCGTGTGTTATACCGTGTAAAACACGGCATTCGATACCAAACGTGACTCTGCAGCGTTACGTCATCCAAGGAGTATAATCTAGGTGCAACCTGCTGTCATTCCCTCTCTCTCTCTGTGGAAAAGGCCCTCACTAAGATGGCTGAAGAGACAACCTACTCCCAACACCTGACTGCAAGACAACCTGCCTCACACCAACTATCATGTTAGAGTTAGACCAACAACTCCCCTCCTGTGTCCCGTTCCTGCTGACTGATGGTGACTTGGACTCATCTTCTCCCCACAACTAAACACGAGAGAACCCGTTTCTCCCAGAGACGATAGCAGTCATGTTTCGTTTCAAGGCGATCTATTTATTATGGACATATATGGAGGAAGGGTTGGAGAGAAGTACATACATGGAGTGGGGCTACATTGATACTTGTGAGAAGGAAGAGAAAGGAGGGTTGGGGGTTGTGAGAATAGTGGGGAGACAAGAGAGGACATGCAGTTTGTACGGTGGACTGTAAATCAATGGGACTAGTGGGGTATTTTAAGGATAAGTTACGGGATTTGAATGATCCCCACACCTGGATGTTCATTGTTCAGGCTCAAAACTCATCGCACTTATTGGGCTCATCGCACCTCGAGTTGCAGGAATACCACACCGAGTTTTGCAGATTACCCACATCAAAATTTTCTTCCTCCCCATACCTCGATTTCATGCTCCCCATACTTGTGTGTTCATGCTCCCCATACCTCCACTTTCATGCTCCCCAGACCTCCACTTTCATGCTCCCCGTACCTACGTGTTCATGCTCCCCATACATCGATTTACATGCTCCCAATACCTCCTTTTCCATGCTCCCCATACCTGCATGTTCATGCTCACCATACCTCCATTTCCATGCTCCCCATACCTCGATTTCCATGCTCCACATACCTCGATTTACATGCTCCCCATACCTGGATTTCCATGCTCGCCATTCCTCGATTTACATGCTCCCCATACCTGGATTTCCATGCTCCCCATACTTGTGTGTTCATGCTCCCCATACTTGTGTTCATGCTCCCCATACCTCCACTTTCATGCTCCCCGTACCTACGTGTTCATGCTCCCCATACATCGATTTACATGCTCCCAATACCTCCTTTTCCATGCTCCCCATACCTGCATGTTCATGCTCACCATACCTCCATTTCCATGCTCCCCATACCTCGATTTCCATGCTCCACATACCTCGATTTACATGCTCCCCATACCTGGATTTCCATGCTCGCCATTCCTCGATTTACATGCTCCCCATACCTGGATTTCCATGCTCCCCATACTTGTGTTCATGCTCCCCATACCTCCACTTTCATGCTCCCCGTACCTACGTGTTCATGCTCCCCATACATCGATTTACATGCTCCCAATACCTCATTTTCCATGCTCCCCATACCTGCATGTTCATGCTCACCATACCTCTATTTCCATGCTCCCCATACCTCGATTTCCATGCTCCACATACCTCGATTTACATGCTCCCCATACCTGGATTTCCATGCTCGCCATTCCTCGATTTACATGCTCCCCATACCTGGATTTCCATGCTCCCCATACCTCGATTTTCACACTCCCCATACCTCGATTTACATGCTCCCCATACCTCGATTTACATGCTCCCCATTCCTCAATTCTCATGCTCCCCATACCTCGATTTACATGCTCCCCATACCTGGATTTTCATACTCCCCATACCTCGATTTACATACTCCCCATACCTGGATTTCCATGCTCCCCATACCTGGATTTACACACTCCCCATACCTCGATTTACATGCTCCCCATACCTGGATTTTCATACTCCCCATACCTCGATTTACATGCTCCCCATACCTCGATTTACACGCTCCCCATACCTCGATTTCCATGCTCCCCATACCTCGATTTACATGCTCCCCATACCTCGATTTTCATGCTTCGCATACCTCGATTTTCATACTCCCCATACCTCGATTTTCATACTCCCCATACCTCGATTTACATGCTCCCCATACCTCGATTTACATGCTCGCCATTCCTCAATTCTCATGCTTCCCATACCTCGATTTACATACTCCCCATACCTGGATTTCCATGCTCCCCATACCTGGATTTCCATGCTCCCCATACCTGGATTTACACGCTCCCCATACCTGGATTTCCATGCTCCCCATACCTGGATTTACATGCTCGCCATACCTCGATTTTCATGCTCCCCATACCTCGATTTTCATGCTCCCCATACCTCAATTTTCATACTCCCCATACCTCGATTTTCATACTCCCCATACCTCGATTTACATCCTCCCGATACCTGGATTTACATGTTCCCCATATCTCGATTTACATGATCCCCATACCTCGATTTACACGCTACCCATACCTGGACTTCCATGCTCTCCATACCTGGACTTCCATGCTCCCCATACCTCGATTTTCATGCTCCCCATACCTGGACTTCCATGCTCCCCATACCTCGATTTTCAAGCTCCCCATACCTCGACTTTTATGCTCCCCATACCTCGATTTACATGCTCCCCATACCTCGATTTTCATGCTCCCCATACCTGGACTTCCATGCTCCCCATACCTGGACTTTCAAGCTCACGGAATTTAGACATTCCAGCGCATCAGTCAACCTGCTAGATTGTCCATAATGCGATCTTGGCGACTGTAAACGAGACGCCAAATCAACGAGTCAGCAATCGGGGGCGAACTCACTGGGCTTTACAACTCCACCAGTATTGATCTTCATGCATGGACCTTCCACGACAAGGTCGATTTTTGCAGCATTGCAGGACCTCATGGCTTTGACACTGCCCCGTTGTTGTGGTGCAGAATTGCAATATTCCTGCGATGTATTCATTCCTTTGTTCTCCAATCGGTTGAACGCTTGTTCTTTTACTTCTTCCTCTGCACACAGTACACACCTTTGTGGATCCGTATATTTATTACGTAGTCAAAACTTGCCTCCTCCTCCCGCGTGCAGACCTCATAAATATATTGTGCCTTAACCCGTCGTTGACTCGTTGTGCCAATTTAACCACTGCGTGCAGGGCTGTTTCAAATGCTGATGTCCGCCGAGAAATGTCCGCCGTTCGCTTTGCGGGTTCTGTCTCGCCTGTCTGCACCCCTTGGCAGTCGAGTGGCCAAATAACCCTCCCCCAACCTCAACCCCCAAAGGCGCTAATGGAACATTCAACACTGCACAATTCAACTCATTTAGTGCCCCGGTCGTGCGCGACGTTTCAGAGTAATTGTTTTCATGAATAACAAACGCATATTTCAAAACAACAGCGCGATATGATGGACCGCATTACACTGATGATGCGTCCAAGCGAAAATTCACACGTGACCCGAGTTTCGGAGAAATGAGAGATCGAGCGCGCCGTGCGGTTCCATTCGCACTGCAAAGTGAACCGTGCTGATTCTATTATATGATTCTATAAAACGAGGTTGATTTGTTTCAAACGATCATAATATTTTTAATAATGGTGATCATCATGATGATGATGATGATGATGATGATGATGATGATGATGATGATGATGATGATGATGATGATGATCGTCTTTTTCTTTATCACGTTCTTGTGGAGTTGGCTCGGGGAAGTTTTTCGTCCAAGTCTTTCACGAACAGGCTGACAAGGCTTGACGTTCGACTTGGGTAGCTTGCACAGGAATTGGAAATTTTTTCGGGTGCCGGCGTTAACTCTCCTACTCTTCATGAAGGACACTGCGGGATCCTTAACGTCCACTGACTCATGCCGGTCAACTGGACGCCAGTTTTACATCCATCCGAGGGATGGCACACACATTGATGCATCACCCTGCCTGAGAAACACCATGTTAGCACTTTACAGCTGGGTTGGGATTTGAACCTCGGCGAGTCAGCTTAGAGGAAAGTGTGTGTACCTCTTGGCCATCCTGCCAACCCCACTACAAGAACAAGCTGTTTTTTCTTAACTTTTAATGTTAGAGTTAGGCTTGATATAATTTTCTTTTGGGGATTATTTGTACATACTGTATCCTGGTTTTTCCAACTTGATGTAATACGTTTATTTTGGGGATTATTTGTACACACTGTATACTGGTTTATTTTGGGGATTATTTGTACATACTGTATACTGGTTTATTAAAATTGATATAATAGGTTTATTTTGGGGATTGTTTGTACACACTATATACAGGTTTATTTTGGGGATTATTTGTACATACTGTATACTAGTTTATTAAAATTTCTATAATAGGTTTATTTTGGGGATTATTTGTACATACTGTTTACTGTCTTATTTTGGGGATGATTTGTACACATTGTATCCTGGTTTATTTGGGGGATTATTTGTACATACTGTATACTGGACACTGGTTTATTAAAATTGATATAATAGGTTTATTTTGGGGATTGCTTGTACATACTGTATTCTGGTTTATTTTGGGGATTATTTGTACAGACTGTATACTGGTTTATTAAAATTGATATAATAGGTTTATTTTGGGGATTGTTTGTACATACTGTATACTGGTTTATTTTGGGGATTATTTGTACACATTGTATACTGGTTTATTTTGGGGATTATTTGTACATACTGTATACTGGTTTATTAAAATTGATATAATAAGTTTATTTTGGGGATTGTTTGTTCATACTGTATACTGGTTTATTTTGGCGATTATTTGTACACATTGTATACTGGTTTATTTTGGGGATTATTTGAACACACTGTATACAGGTTTATTTTGGGGATTATTTGTACATACTGCATACTAGTTTATTAAAATTGATATAATATGCTTATTTTGGGGATTATTTGTACATACTGTATACTGGCTTATTTTGGGGATTATTTGTACACACGGTATAGTGGTTTATTAAAATTTATATAATAGGTTTATTTTGGGGATTGTTTGTACATACTATATACTGGTTTATTTTGGGGATTGTTTGCACATACTGTATACTGGTTTATTTTGGGGATTGTTTGTACATGCTGTCTCCTGGTTTATTTTGGGGATTGTTTGTACATACTGTATACTGGTTTATTTTGGGGAGTGTTTGTACATACTGTATACTGGTTTATTTTGGGGATTGTTTGTACATACTAAATATTGGTTTATTTTGGGGATTGTTTGTACATACTGTGTACTGATTTATTTTGGGGATTATTTGTACACACTGTATACTGTTTTATTTTGGGGATTATTTGTACATTCTGTTTCCTGGTTTATTTTTTGGGATTATTTGCACATACTGTATTCTGGTTTATTTTGGGGATTATTTGTACAGACTGTATACTGGTTTATTAAATTGATATAATAGGTTTATTTTGGGGATTATTGATATATACTGTATTCTGGTTGATTAAACTTGATGTCATAGGTTTATTTTGGGGATTATTTGTACACACGGTATAGTAGTTTATTAAAATTGATATAATAGGTTTATTTTGGGGGTTGTTTGTACATACTATATACTGGTTTATTTTGGGGATTGTTTGTACATGCTGTATACTGGTTTATTTTGGGGATTGTTTGTACATGCTGTATGCTGGTTTATTTTGGGGATTGTTTGTACATACTGTATACTGGTTTATTTTGGGGATTGTTTGTACATACTGTATACTGGTTTATTTTGAGGATTGTTTGTACATACTATATACTGGTTTATTTTGGGGATTGTTTGTACATACTGTATACTGGTTTATTTTGGGGATTGTTTGTACATACTATATACTGGTTTATTTTGGGGATTGTTTGTACATACTGTGTACTGATTTATTTTGGGGATTATTTGTACACACTGTATACTGCTTTATTTTGGGGATTATTTGTACATTCTGTTTCCTGGTTTATTTTTTGGGATTATTTGTACATACTGTATTCTGGTTTATTTTGGGGATTATTTGTACAGACTGTATACTGGTTTATTGAAATTGATATAATAGGTTTATTTTGGGGATTATTTATAGAAACTGTATTCTGGTTGATTATACTTGACGTAATAGGTTTATTTTGGGGATTATTTGTACACACTGTATACTGGTTTATTAAAATTGATATAATAGGTTTATTTTGGGGACTTTGTACATACTGTATACTGGTTTATTTTGGGGATTATTTGTACATACTGTATACTGGTTTATCTTGGGGATTATTTGTACATCCTGTATACTGGTTTATTTTGGGTATTATTTATAGACACTGTGTACTGGTTTATCTTGCGGATTATTTGTACACACTGTATACTGGTTTATTTTGGGTATTATTTATACACACTGTATACTGGTTTATTAAAATTGATATAATAGGTTTATTTTGGGGATTATTTGTACATACTGTATACGGGTTTATTTTGGGGATTATTTGTACATACTGTATACTCGTTTATTTTGGGGATTATTTGTACACAATGTATACTGGTTTATTAAAATTTATATAATAGGCTTATTTTGGGGATTGTTTGTACATACTGTATACTGGTTTATTTTGGGGATTATTTGTACACATTGTATACTGGTTTATTTTGGGGATTATTTGTACACACTGTTTCCAGGTTTATTTTGGGGATTATTTGTACATACTGTATACTGGTTTATTAAAATTGATATAATAGGTTTATTTTAGGGGTTATTTATCTATACTGTAGACTGGTTTATTAAACTTGATATAATAGTGTTATGGGCCGAGGGTCGGTGGCGAGAATGAACAGTCGGTGGGGGAGGTTACGTCGTCTTCCACAAACCTCCCAGAATTGTAGGCCGTCGCTCGGATAACTCTGTGAGCTGGCGGGTCGTTTAACCGACCGTGGAACGCCAACATCTCGACCGCGTGGCATAGGGGTTTTTTGTGTAGATCCAATTTATCTAAGTAACCACGCGGTCTCGGCTATCGGGGATCCACACCCTCGGAACGCCTGTCCGAACCGGATTCACTCTACCGACAGCGGTTAAAATTCCACCTACCGACTACCCAGCTGCCACCTACCTTTCCAGCTCGGATGCAGTCGAGCGGCCCTGCCCAGGACATTCCGGCTACAATGAACCGATTACCGGGAATAAAAACCCGCCAAAACTCAGATCCGAACCATGCTGGACCAATACAAGAGAGGACGGAAACAGACTGAACATTTATTCCATGATTTATTCACAATAAAAAGACACAGGCAAGACTTATCGCAAATATACAAGGAATATTTACAATGGTGAAATAACACTTATGCAGTTCTACTTAAAAGATGGGCCCACACACTCAGACACACACACACACACACACACACACACACACACACACACACACACACACACACACACACACACACAGATGTTTTATGGAAAAGAACCCCACTGCCAGAGAAGGAGAGACGAGCTGGGGGTCACAGTTCGGTGGGGTACCTGCCAATGACCGTGCAGCCCGGCCCACAGTCACACGCGCGGGACTCGTGTCCGCGGAGGCCGGCGGGACTCGAACCCGCAACCCTCGAATTTCTGCTCCCACTATAAGTCCAATGCGCTATCCGTTGTGCCATGGAGAGCTGGACTCCTTCATGAGTCAACTGGACTCCGTCCCCAGCTCCAACACGCGACGCACCCAACCAACGTTCGCCTCTCCCCAAAATCTCTCTCGAACCCCTTAAGAACGAACAAAAGGCAACGAAAAGAGCCCCCGTACGAGGCGGGCTCGGTGAAGCAGACATCACTGTCCGCCTTGATTGGACAGGGCTCCCATGGGCCCGCCCCTTTCTGGGCGGGGTTTTGGCATTGTTGGGAAAACTTTGCCTCCTTCAGGCGTGTCTGGATCCGCCCAAAAGATGTACCTCACTAGGATTCGTCCTCGGTAAGCAAGACTTGGGCAAGAGAAACACTTGTTCAGTTGCAGGTTGGTTTTATTGGTTGGATGATTCGTTGGATGGTCGTTGGAGGATATAACCTACCTAAACCGTCGCAATGCACACCTTTGATTCTCCCACTAGACACAAGGAGGGGTTCTAGCTCACATGTACTTAACGACATAACTAACTTTTGGGACCTGTACGTTGAATGCATATGGTTTCCAGATCCGTAACAATAGGTATATTTTGGGGATTATTTGTGTGTACTGTGTACTGGTTTATTAAAATTGATTTAATAGGTTTGTTTTGGGGTTTATTTGCATATTACACAGTATATGATATGTACAAATCATATACTGTGTACTGGTTTATTAAAATTTCTATAATAGGTTTATTTTTGGGGTTATTTATCTTTACTGTATACTGGTTTATTAAACTTGATATAATGGGTATATTTTGGGGATTATTTGTGTGTACTGTGTACTGGTTTATTAAATTTGATTTAATAGATTTATTTTGGGGAATATTTATATGTACTGTATACTGGTTTACTTAAATTGATACAATGTGTTTATTTTGGGGATTATTTGTGTGTACTGTAGACTAGTTTATTTAAATTGTTTTAATAGGTTTGTTTTGGGGATTATTTATGTATACTGTTTGATTAAAATTGATATAATATGTTTCTTTTGGGGTTTATTTGCAAAAACTGTATACTAGTTTCTTAAAATTTCTATAATATGTTTATTTTGGGGATTATTTATACATACTGTATACTGCTTTCATAAAATTGATATAATAGGTTTATTTTAGGAATTATTTATTTATACTGAATACTGGTTTATTGAAAATGATATAATAGGTTTATTTTGGGAATTATTTATTTATATTGTATGCTGGTTCCATAAAATTGATATAATGGGTTCATTTTGGGAATTATTTATGTATACTGAATACTGGTTTATTAAAATTGATTTAATAGGTATATTTTGGGGCGTATTTATCTATACTGTACATTGGTCTATTACAATTCATATAATAGGTTTATTTTGGGAATTATTTCTATACATTGCATACTGGTTCATTAAAATTGATATAGTAGGTTTAATTTGGTAATTATTTGTATATACTGTACACTGCCAGTCTTTAGCCCAATCTATGCAAGTGTCATTACTCTCCTGAATCTGATCACCACCCCCTCTGCTATCCACCTTACCTCCAAGCTTTGTGTCATCTGCAAATTTGGAAAGCTTACTCTTTACCCCACTGTACAAATCATTGATGTGAATAATGAATAATAATGGTCCTAGTACTGATCCCTGAGGTACCCCATTACTTACATCCTCCCAGCTGATGGGTTCAATCAAATGTTACCAAAATAATTAAAATTTCTCTAATAGGTTTATTTTTGGGGATTATTTGTCTGTACTGTATACCGTTTTATTAAAATTGCTATAATAGGTTTATTTTGGGGGGTATTTATCTATACTGTACACTGGTTTATTAGAATTTATATAATAGGTTTATTTTGGGAATTATTTCGATATACTGCATACTGGTTCATTATAATTGATATAATAGGTTTAATTTGGTAATTATTTGTATATACTGTGCACTGGTTAATTAAAATTTCTATAATAGGTTTACTTTGGGGCTTATTTGTATGTACTGTAAACTGCTCTTGAAATTGATATAATAGGTTTATTTTGGGGATTATTTGTATATCTTAGTTTATTAAAATTGATATAATAGGTTTATTTTGGGGATTATTTGTATATCTTAGTTTATTAAAATTGATATAATAGGTTTATTTTGGGGATTGCTTGGGATCCTAGCATCCTAAGTTCAAATCCCACTCAGCTGTTGAATTAATACCAGGTGGGGTTGACTCTGCCTGTCATCCTTCTGAGGTCAGCAAAATGAGTGCCAGCATGCTGGTATCCTGTGTCGGAGTGGCGACCCATCCAGGATTGTGTCCAATAGACAAGGAGACTGCTTAGGCAGCACCAACGCTCTGCACAGAGTGTGGTCTCAATGGATGAATGGATGGATTTGTGATTCTTTGTATGTACTGTATACTTGCTTATTAAAATTGATATAATAGGTTCATTTTGGGGGGTTCTTTGTTTATACTGTATACTGGTTTATTAAATTGATATAATAGGTTAATTTAAAGGTTTCTTTCACAATAACGAAGTCATAGAAAAGGCCGACTGGGCTCTCGATGTGCTGGACATGTATAGATAATGTTGGTCATGTCATTTGGGCTTGTGGGGTGGGTGGTTGCGATTGGTGATGATAGCAAAAAGGTCTCTGTAAGTGCTCAAGGAGGTGATAGGAGTGGATTGGGTTGAACATTTTTCAAACCAAACAAGCGGTTTCCTTCACAGTGAATATTTATTTGTTTTTGTTTTTTTCAGGCTGGGGCTGCCCCACTGTGCCTGTCCGTGACTCATCTCGAGTCACCAACAGAGCCCGCCCACCGAGCTAGAACCAAAGTGTTTAGGCCCGAAGGCAAAGGAAATGGGATCATGCCCTGCCGGGAATGGTGGTCGTGTCTCGCGCACAGAACGTGTGTTTCGCAGCATCCGGCACATGACCACCGTTTCCTCCCGTTCGTCCTGGCCTTTAGAAATCCCAGAGCACTGAACCGGCCAAGACCTATCACCAACACATACGACCATCATGAGACTTGCAAAATTACAAATCAGATTAGTGACCCAGTAATTAAAGTGTACGTTCTTAAAACAACAACAACCACCAGCCAAACACTGTTTGGCCAACGTCGATCGTTTCACCCATAACCAGTGGATTTGATCCGGCGGGCGGGTAGAAAAGGTAGATTTTTGTTTCCGCTCCTATGTGGTGCACAATATCTATGATAAAATTAATTAGTGATTATCATTTGCAGTGGTTCCACAAAGAGAGGACAGTCCTTTTGACTTTGCCTGTCGGTGTTCTCCATTCAAAATAAGTAATCGCCAGAAGTAATGGGGGTGGGTACCCTCCCCCAAGACCTTATCGCGTCCGGTGGTCCAGAGCTCCTTGCACGCAAAGCGCCCCTTCCTTTTTTGAATATTTCTCTTTTGTTTTTAATCCATGGCCCGTTTCCTTCTCCGGCAGATGGGTGAGACTCGGAAAAGAGCTAATTGCACGTGTATTGGGCGCGCCACCTTCTCCCCGCATCAATCCACATGGGGAGGTTGGACATTTCCATGAGCGGTGCCGATGGCTCCGGGGCACATCCAGCCCATCAATCTCGCTCGAGTCGTGATGTATCGTCCGAGAGGGCAAGGGTAAGACAGCGCGTGTGTCTCGCCAAGAACACGGTTCTGTTCCCTTATCTCCTCGGGCCAGATACGTCGACGGCCGGGGTTAGTAGACAGTAAAATGTCTTCCAGAAGCTCCCCTCCCCCTCTCTCACTCTGTCTTTGTTCCGGAGAGCATGCAGAAGGTTGTGGACGGATTTCTGTCCCTGAAACAACCGGTGAAGGTGGTGGACTCAGGAAGGCAGATTATAAATAGATTCCTAGCTGGAAACGGTATAGGCCATAATCTCTCCATTGCGCTTAATAAAGGAGGGGTTTTCACCCCCCCCCCAACGCCGCAGAGGATTTTGTGGCGTCCATCTGTAAGCGTACTGGGTTCTGGACCGTCCGGCGTGAGATCTAATGGAGTTTCCATCACGTGCTCGTGTTGGAAAGTTGCGGTTTGTTTCGCAACCTCTGAAATGGAAATAAAGCTCCATTGTGGGTCATAACGCATTACCAAATCAAGCAACACCACTGCGGCCTATTAAGAGGTTCAGAGGAACGGATGTATCGATCACGCTTTCTTTGTAAGCAATAAGTATGAACATTGGAACTCTTCGCTGGAGGCTCATAGTTCCGCCATGACCTTTAAAAGTTCATTACAAGGTCCGATTGAACTGGGGGAGAGGTGGGGATCGACCTTTAAATAGGCTTGTTGAATACTGTACAGGGAAATTGTCCTGAGCCAAAAGTCTACTCTCAAGAAAGATACCGTTTGTTGGATCTGTGATGTCACCAAGCAATTTTTATTGATTTATTCATTTTTTTATGCCGGTGTGGCAACCTGTTTAACCTTGTCTGACCCCACCAACAGAGGTGCACCAACATGTTATTGTTTGGTTGCTGGACCGAGCCGCACAAGCGTGACCTTTTCTTTGCGCTCTCGAAAAAAATTGTTTACTTTTCTGCCTGGTTGAGTATCAGTCATAGTAGTATCAAAATTTCCCAGCAATCCCTGCACTCCGAAACCAAAATGGGCAATTTAATAATTCCGTTATCATCATGTCACTTTTCCGAGATATAAGTTTGATAAATCTGTGACCTTGTTCATTCCTATATGCAGTGTCGTTACATGTACTCTATGTATGGATGGGTTTGTGAGCAGTTCAGCCAAAGCAGAATAATTTTACACCTCACAAAGCCATCCAGACAGCAGGAAGGCAAGCGAATGGACCTCCTGGAGTGGTACAAAAGGTGTGGTCAGACCTCTTGGCACCACGAGTGGTGGGATAAAAGTGGGGGTTGACACTTTCGAGATAAGCAAATAATACTTCGGACGAGCTGGGGTGCTCGTGGGAGAAGGTCTATCAATTGTTTGACTTCTGATAATGGTGATTGACGAAGTCCAACAATCGAAGACCTTCACCATCCTCTGAGGAACCTTTATAAGGAGCAATTTCATCTCGAGTTCTTCAAAGGGCAGTCACGGTAGTTGGACCAGAGATAAAGAAAGATCTTCACCGAGCTTTAAACCATGAACCATTGCCACAAAAGAGCAGCGCATGATGGTCACATTGATTTACATTAATTTATATATCAACACTGACCTGAGACAACACTGTCTATGAAGGTCAGACATGTGGACTGCCTATTTCACCAGCCAGTTCGCTCAACTCAACCAACCCATACGAAGAAGAAGACTAATTCAGCCTAACACGAAAGTACATGATATTACGGTGATCATGAAAATATCAGAATGACATTTATCAAAGCTGTACTCGTACACGCCACTCCAACAGCCAAAATGGATGATCATTCAACGGAGAAACCCATCTTCATCAGAATAAGACAAAAACGAGTTCATGAAACTAAAGTTGTTTCTGGAGTCCTACAGGATGGTGCAGAGGGAGTGAGCGCACTTGTGTTTGAGCTGTCTCGAATGTGGATTTGATTCCGGACCTGAGTCACCTGACAAAATAAATTACTGTTGGATTGGCGCTCAATCACTTGCAGCGTGTTGCATCCACCAGGGGCGACCTTCGACATTAAACCAGGTGTCCCATCTGCTGGCATTGTTTGGTGGAACTTAAAGATCCCAATGTGTCTTTCATGAAGAGTGGGTGGGTTTTTGCCATTACCCAAAACAAATGATAAGTTCCTGCTCAGATGAGCTCCAGTAAACTGCCAGGCCTATCCTGCCAGTTCGTGAAAGACCCGGGCCAAGATGTTCCACGGCCGCAACTAATCAAGAAGGTGAGAGTAATTGAGGCAGTAGTCGAAGGGAGTCATAGTAGTCTGACCGAATGGCCTCGAGATAAGCACACTCGGCTCTAAGCTGTCTATCCTGGGTTTGAATCCTCACCCAGATGTAAACTGTTATCCTGGTGTTTCGCAGGGAGGATGATTCATCATTGAGTGTGCCATTCCTTGGATGGATGTTAAACTGGAGTCCTGTCTGTCAGCATTCGGTGGTGGGTGTCAAAGATCCTACAGTGCCCTTCGTGAAGAGTACCAATTCCTGCCCCAACTACTACTAGGAAGGCAATGGCAATTACCACCCAGTATAACCCTTGCCAAGAAACTGCTTTGGGAGCACAGATACTCTCTAACAGAGTATGGTACATTACAATCAGTCATAGTAGTAGTAGTAGTAGTAGTAAAAGCAGTAGTTATAAGAAATAAAAAGTTTGTGTTTTTTGGATCATTGTGAGTATCTCACTCCGATAACGTTATGACCGCCTCTCGTCGGAGGGATTGCAAGGGGTCGACTCGGCATTGTCCGAGCGATACGAAAGAAGAGACCTAATGTGTGTCCATTTAGTGTCTGGCCTGCTTGCTGCTGCAGCTACTGCATATGTTTCCCCTTAAGTGGCTTGGAAGTAGATTGTAGGTCCAAGCTCGTGAGCCAGGAGACATTCCTCATAACAGACACCTCTTCTGCATTCGAGCCAACCACACATTTATTGTACTGAAAGGAAAGCACACTCGCTGTATTCAATCTCTTGAAACCTTAACATGGCCTGAAAACCGCTTTCGTAATGACAATCAATACAGTTCTGCTTCCTTTCCATGTAAGTGCAAACTGTGACATTTGAGTTTGTTTTTCTTTTGTTGCAGAATGGCATCCGCTGGACATTTCAACAAAACTAGGCGCGTCTCATCCTGTCGCTTTGCTGATGGGTTCAATCGAAGACGGCATGTTGCACTTCACAAACGTATTGCCTTTCTATCTGTTAATGTCAATGAGGATGTACAATGAAGTGAAACACGTGAAAATGGATCTTTTATAACACGTAATTGTTGTTGTCATGACTATGGTTGTTGAGGTTCGTGAGCATTTTTTTTTTCTATTGCTTTGAGAAGTATTACTGTATTTCCTTTTGTGTGCTCCTTCAGTGTCCTAAAAGGTTCCTGCTGTCGTAGATGAATAAATGGTACCATTGGAACCGGTCACAAAGAACACAAGAAAATACAAGAATGTCAGACACAGGTGGAGGCCATCCAGCCGTTCATGCCTGCACGACGTAAACACCACACCAATTTATCAACAGCAGATCAAAATTAGAAAATGCAAAAAAAAATAAAAATTAAATTAAGTGTTTTTTGTGTTTTCTTTGT
Source organism: Eptatretus burgeri (assembly GCF_056783735.1). NCBI lineage: Eukaryota > Metazoa > Chordata > Myxini > Myxiniformes > Myxinidae > Eptatretus > Eptatretus burgeri. The sequence continues at coordinate 60,908,112 of NC_140966.1, forward strand.
AGTTTTTGTATCCCCCCCCTTAAGGGAGGGGGCATGTGCTCGGGTAAAAAAAAACACACCACACAACACCCCTTGACGAGACCACCACAAACAGCATTCCATACATATGTACACAATCACCCATCAATGCTCAAACTACCGAAAAGTCCTGTCAACATCCCTATACCCCTCGATCTCCATAGCTTTGAGGTTCCTATCTAATTCCAATTTATGCTTCTCTACTGTTTTAGCTGCCACTACCTTTCCAGGGAGGCCGTTCCATGCATCAACTACTCTCTGAGTAAAAGACACCTTCCTTACTACCATCTTAACTCTCCTCTTCTTTACCCTCAGGCTATGGCCCCTGGTCCTATCACTGTCTACTCTGTTGAATAATTAATCTGCACTTATTTTATCGATATCTTTCATTATCTTAAACATCTCCATCATATCTCCTTGTAACCGCCTCCTTTCTAGTGTATAAAGCCCTGTCTCCTTCAGCCGCTCCTCATAGCTGAGTCTAGGTAGGCCCAGAATCAATCTAGTAGCCCTGTGCTGAACCCTCTCCCTGGCATCGATGTTCTTACTGAGTTGTGGTGAGCAGAACTGCACACAATGTTCTAGATGTGGCCCTCACTAAATTCCTGTACAATGTTAACACCACCTCTTGATTTATAATTGATCCCCCTCCTGATACAGCCTAAAACCCCATTTGCTTTACCTGTAGCTGCCTGGCACTGTGTTGCCTGTTTACCTCCCGTATCTATACTATTACCACCCCCAGATCCTTCTCCTGTGTGACACGCTCCAAAATTACCCCTTGCATCCTGTAATCTCTATGATAATTGTTCTTTCCCATCCCCAGCACCTTACACTTGCTCAGGTAAAATTGCATCTGCCAATCTTTAGCCCAATCTATGCAAGTATCAATACTCTCCTGAATCTGATCAACACCCCAACTGCAATCCACCTTACCTCCAAGCTTTGTGTCATCTGCAAATTTCGAAAGCTTACTGTTTGCCCCACTGTCCAAATCATTGATGTGAATAATGAATAATAATGGTCCGAGTACCAATCCCTGATGTACCCCATTACTTACATCTTCCCAGCAAAACATCCTTCAACTCACAGGCACTCTTTGCTTCCTATCACTAATCCAGTTTGCAATCCAATTAGCTACCTGTCCAGCCACTCCACAAGATCTCACTTTGGCTATCAACCTCCGATGTGGTACCTCATCAAATGCCTTATTAAATTCTAGATATACCATGTCCACTGCCTTTCCCTCATCCACCCAATCAGACACTGCTTCATAGAACTCTGAAAGATTTGTTGGACATGAACTACCTTTGGTAAACCCATGCTGACTACCTTTATTCAGTTTGTATTTATTTTAATGGTTCCTCATCTGGTCCTTAATTAATGTCACCAACACCTTCCCCACAACTGAAGTCAAACTAACAGGTCTACAGTTTCCCAATTCTTCTCTGGATCCTTTCTTATATTAAATAATGGTGTTACATTTTCTCCTCTCCAATCCTCCGGTACCTGTCCTGACTTCAGTGAGCTATTGAAAATATCCGTTAACATCTCGCTGTCCTGCTCAACCACTTCCCTCAATACTCTCAGGTGCACATTGTCTGGCCTTATCTTCTCTTGGATTCCCTCGCGATTCATTTACTTCCTCCACTCCAACCTGGATATTCTGTAAAAGCTCTTCCTCACCTCCTTGATACATACTCTCAGCTATTAGCAATTCTCCTGACTGTTCTTGTGCAAATGTAGAAGCAAAATACCTGTTTAATAAGCCTGCCATCTCACTTTCATCACGAACCACTCTCTCGGTGCTATTCCTCAATTGGCCCTGCTTCTTCTTCTTCTTCAATTCCAGAAACACTGGCTTTTACTTTTTTTAAAAAGCCAAGTTTGGGATTAAAGGAACGAATTGTTCCAAGTAAATCGATTTAATAGCTTCCTCAAGCCTGGTGTTGGCTCAGTGGTTAGGGTGGCAGCTTGGGATGCTAGGGTCCTGAGTTCAAGCCCCGTTGGCTGCTGAATTAATACACCTGGGGGTTGACTCAGCCTGTCATCCTTCCGAGGTCGGCAAAATGAGTACCAGTGTACTGAAAAGGGGGACACTGCATCAGCGGCATAGCTGCGCCCCAACCAATGATGCAACCAGCAGCAACAGACTGGACTTGATAGAGAGAATAGCTTTCTATCCAAGTACGTAAGTAGATTTTATATATATATATATATATATATATATATATATATATATATATATATATATATATATATATATATATATATATATATATATATATACTTGGATTACAGAATCTGATCAGACGAATGCATACAAACATTTAGGTCCTCAGACAGTTATTTCCATTAATGCATGTCCAGAAGAGACCCATCCCCATGTCTGGTGGCATTGTAATTTTGATGCGTTGGAGAAGGGTATAGAATAGATTCCCTTTCTGATGGGATGGCCTTTTTCTCTTTGCAACACATTCATGCACGTGAGATAGCCGTTAGCTCAACGGAGGCTCGTCTACCCCCTTTCCATTCGGACACATTGGCTTGGAGGTGGACAATTTATTTACACTTTGGACTTACAGGACATTTGACTGGGCACACTGGGGGCTTTCCGTGAGCAGTTATTCTGGCAGTTAAATACAGCTGTGGATCATTTACCTCACCCACCTATCTTTCATTGACATTCGACACCCACCTCTTTCACTGACGTTGACGTCCACCTTTTTCCTTCGACATTTCTTTCCCCGTTTGGCAGCTCTATGGATGCTGTGTGTTTTTGCTAGCTCTTGTTCATGTCGGGCTGAACGAGGAAGGAATGATCGCGACATTGATGGTTGGAAGTGATGTGCAGCAATGCGCCAATCGGCAAGGTGGATTTGGCTGGTCTGCTTGACGCTGCGCCCAGACTGGTCGCCTATAAAAAGGACGTGAGGACCGTTTTCCTGACAGTTTTGTGACAGCTGGGTGATGATTATTTTCAGCTCCAGTCAGTTGTTCCAGTCAGACGGTTGGTGAGCTGGTGACAGCCTTACAGCCTTACATCTCTGACTGCTGGTGACAGTTTGTGACAGCGGGTTACAGCTCCTCACAGTGCCTCACAGCATCTCAGCGCCTTACAGCTTGTTACAGCTCCTTACAGCTGTCTGTTGGTTACGGCTCCTGGTAGTTTCTGACGGTGAGTGACGGTTGTACCGTTCCTGCTGGTTCTGCTCGTACCTGATTCTTGGCGTCCCTGGTTCCTGGAGTTGACGCCAATTGGTGATCGAGCCTGTTTGCAGGTGGGTGCATGGCGAGGCAGGGCTCTCGCAGCAGACCAAGGCACACTCACACATTTTGGGACATTTTGTTTGACGCACGACGACTTCTACCTTGGTAAGTCGAGACCGGATTTCTCCCCCCCCCCCCCGAATGATCTGCTGGGTACCTTTGTCTCGTGTTTAATCGTTAAGTAAGCCATTGTGATAAGAATCTGCTATTTGTCTGTTGTTCTATCAATGCCTGATTATTTTTTTATTCGCTTAAGATTATTTTGATTGATTTTAATTCACTTATTTTCACCACAAGGAAATAAAAGGTTATTTTTATTTATTTTTTCCTGATTAATAAATTTCTTGTTGACATTTCAACCTCTCCATGCTTGACCTGTCCTTCCATCGATCTAGCATTGTCTGAACCTATATAGACTGGGAGGTAATTATCAAACTAATTGACCAGTCATAATTGGCACGCACCAGAGGTAAACGCTCGGCTGCCCTAATTGAGATCTAATCAAGATAAGAATGGTGCTTTGCCGAGGGCACGCTCCCCATTCAGTAAGCCACGTAACCTCTAGTTAAACGTAAAAATTAGACAGTGGACACTGGAACTCGTGGTTAACTGATTGGCGTTCGTGGTTCTAAAGCAACCCACCATATCCCGAAGTTAATTGTGAGCGATGGCCCCAGGTCCGGCTCTTCCAAGGACAAACGGGGATTAACACCTTTAAAATACTGTTGCGGTTCTCAGAACCGCATGCATACGACAGATAGGTGTCCCAAGACAGTTATTCCATTATGATACGTGTAGATAGTCCCTTTCCTTTTGTTTATCGAGCCAACAAGGGAGTGCGTTGCGTTCATCTAATAGCTAGGTTTGCTTAAATCATTTTCTCCTTCATTTCGTCCCAACTCTTCTTTTCGTCTGATTATTCCTGAGGAAAATAATAATGATAATAACATGATCCTCCCCCCCCCCCCGGCTGAGTGCTGAGTAAGCATAAGGCAGAATGCCTCAGCCTCATGATAAGAGCTACCAAAGTCATACATTCCTTCGTGTCACGAAGAACTACGTAACCCCACGACACCTAGTTACAATGCTCAGGTCTAACGTATGACCATGTACAAAGTCTCTGAGCACAGTGACATATTACATTGGCATGGAGGTGTCGATGGGTTTGGCAGGGGTGTGTGAGGAGAGTTTGCATTTAAACTTAACCAGGACATAGAGGGGGAGGGGGGAAGAGAGAGAGACGGGTTAGGGCTAGTAGCATATGTATGCGTCAGCATCACAATCACTGATTTTATTATTCATGTTTTCTTTTTTGAAGGTTATTTTAAAATAAGGGATGTTTTACGTATGCAAAGGGGAAGGAAAGCAGGGGTGGGGTGGGGGGGAGGAGGGATAAATTGCCAAAATGAAAATTGAGAAAAAGAGAGGCATGGGAGTGAGACTAAGGAAGGGGAGGGAAGGCAACAATTGTGTCTGAGCCATATATCGGGTGCTAGGTGTGTGAGGGAGCGGGATGGAGGGGGGTGCTTTAGTCACAAATTCTGTCGATAACTCTAACTGCACTGAGGGAGGGGGGGCTGTTAGTGCTCCCTCGCCATTTTTTGCAACCGCTGGGGATTTCAAATTCTCCTCTCATGACTTTTTTTCTCTAGGGTCTTGCGCACATTTTGATACCACATCCGTCCAAATCAGACTTACCGTTCAGGAGTCACATAACAATTAGTAGTCACATGTCCTTAAAAAAACCTGCAATTTTTGCACACGTTTATGGACAACAAACACATGTGAATAAGGGTTACATGCATTAGGACATTGATGGTGCAAATTAATTGGCCTTTAATTTATTCTGAGTGTTTTTACCTGTTGTCTAAGACGTACTGAATAATTATAGAAAAACAATAAAACACATAAAAATATAAAATTAACATTATGAAAACATATATTTTACCATCGCGTTCATTCCGCGATGATCTGTACATGTCCAAATTTACAAGTTCATCGGACCATCGATGGCCAGACCCAGTCTGCGAAAGCTCAAAATCACCGAGTTGATATAGTGGGGCAACTTAGCATTACAATTGTGCATTTTGTGAGGAAAGCACCAAATTTGGCACACTAGTAGCCTAACATATTATGAACAGATTTGGATATTGGGCCATCTCAAAATTTTTGATGGCAGTGGAAAATGGCTGCCACAGCCATCAGCGGCTGAATTTGAGATGGCCCAATATCCAAATCTATTCATAATATGATAGGCAACTAGTGTGCCAAATTTGGTGCTTTCCTCACAAAATGCACAATTGTTATGCTATATTTAGCTAAGTTGCCCCACTAATATTAGGGTTAAGAAACGAGAAATACTGACCCACTGCAGGAGCAGCCGGGGCGGGGGGGGTGGGGATCATGTTATTATCATTATTATTGTTAGTAATATTATTTTGTAATATTATTATTATTATCTTTATGGAAAATGCCATGATAACCTGGAACGACGCTCAAACTGCCATATGTATACATTAACATGGTGTTTTCCAAGGCAGAAAAGGTCAATAAAACATGGGAATTCCTCCGGATTCTTTGAAGTCAAGTCGAAAGCAACAGATGCTAAGCGAGTACGAAAATAGGGTGAAGGCCTCTCTTGTAATACCCTCTCCAACCACCAGTGGGAGCAACACGACATGAAACACATTTATGTCGATAATTTGCGTCGGCCCCACCTTCAGAACCCTTGGGTGCAGAGGGAGGCAGACTGAGTAGCTACAAACTTTGTATTATGACCCTTAGTCCTCCCCAGCATGTTTGGTCAAGATTGTAAAAGTCACCACCGAATGCATCGGCCACAGACAAACAGACAAACACTAAATGGTGTGAATTAGTATGATGAGAAATGGCCGCATACATCGGATACGGGAATCAGACGTTTCATTTCAAATCCTTTGAGCAAATAATAAATTATAGATAAAAAATTGTGAACATACTCAAGGTAGCAAAACAAAGATGGTCTTTTTTTACCCTAATGCAGCCATTATGCTGTAACAAAGGTTTTCATTGATGTTTGGAGAGGGACTTCCTACACATTGCAATAATTATTTTCTATTTAATGGAGGAGAAATCAAAATGCAGCAATCTCAGTCTTTATTACCTCCACCACCGAAGGTGAAGGAGGTGATGTTTTCACGCCTTTCTCTCTGTTTGTTACTTGCAAAATCGAAGATTTTTCAAGTATATTGGTCAGTCGATTCTGTGATTATACCTGGTGTTGACTCAATGGTTAGGGTGGTGGCTTGGAATCCTCTGATCCTGAGTTCAAACCCCACTCCACTGTTGAATTCATACCAGGTGGGGTTGACTCTGCCTGTCATCCTTCCGAGGTCGGCAAAATGAGTGCCAGCATGCTGGTATACTGTGTCGGAGTGGCGACCCGTCCAGGATTGTGTCCAATAGCCAAGGAGACTGCTTAGGCAGCACCAACGCTCTGCATGGAGTATGGTCCCGATGGATGGATTCTGTGATTCTGTCTGTCTGTTTGTCGCCAGCAGGTCACAATTTTAAACCGATCTTCACGAAACTTCACCACATGGTAGAGTTTGTCATAAGGAAGAAGCCAATTGTTTTTTTTTTTTTATGTCAAAAGGTCAAAAAGTTAACATAGGCCAAAAGTCAACAACTTAGGTGGTATTGTGAGCACGACCGCTAGATGGAGCAGCAAGTAGGCCTGACCGATCGCCCGGAATTCAGACCGTACTTCTCCGGAAAACTCCGGAGAATACGGGTCCTTTTGTTTTGGACCGTGAAGCGTCAATATTTCCACCACGTGGTACAGGGTTATTCGCCAAATCTCAAAATACCGAGAGACCACGTGGTGATCTACCGAATCTTCACACCCTCGACGGCACCCGTACGGAACGAGCGGCTTAGCGAGCTCGTTTCGTGTGCGATTCGAGCGGTTTGATTGCCGAGTTCCGTCGGTCCCGATTGTCCCGTTATAACGGCAATGGCCAGCTAATTCCCCGGCACGCGACACGCGACACGCTCAGTCAATGACAGAATAGACGCGAACGAGCTGAAAACATTTAACAAATGGGGGTTTATTTATACAATAGGTGGGGAATGAGGGAAGCACGTCAGGCAAGAGCTAAACTGAATAATAGGCAAATAATATACAGCAAAGCACTTATACAATTACTACTTACTAGACTGGCACCACAAACACACACACACCCAAAGAATCAGACAAATTGGTCTTTATTTGGATCTCCAGCCCGGAGGACAGTCGGGCTGAAGATCAGGGTAGCTGCTGGCTCCCTGGCCGCGAGCGCACGGCTGGCGTCCACTCTTTCCCGGAACTCCAGTCACCGTAGGACGGACTAGCGCAGCCGAACCCAGTTGAGGTGAGTCGAGGTGATCGCCCAAGCTTGCGATCATTCGGAGGAGGAGGAGGCGGCGGAGGCGGACGAGGACCAAGGCTGACGATGACGAGGACTGTGGCGAAATCTCTTCTCTAAAAATCTCCTCCCAAAAATCTCTCTCCTCCTTTCTCAGACCAGCCATCTTCGCTCTTATTTCCTTGTCCCCCGCGTGGGGGAGGGGGGGTCTATGCCCTCCCCGCTGCATACCGATTGGTCGAGGGCCGCCGCACGGCTCCTCCCCAAACTCCGCCTTCTTCCAAAGGACCGCTCCTCCAACAGGAAGTTGAGCAACATGGTTCTGTGTGGGCTCCACCCACCAAACAGCCAGAGGAAGTGCACTCTGCGTGGCCTCCGCCCACGCACGTGCTGACAAGCTCGTGAGTGATGGCGTCGGTGGCAAGAAGCGAGATGAAGATGAAACGATGCTGGCGCTGTTGTAGTTGTTGGTGGTGGTGTAAAAATAACGAAAAGGAAACCTGACTATTAAAATAACTTCACAGCGCATGAACATTTAACCACCCACTAGACAAGGGAAAGGAAGCTATCTATAAAACACACATACTTACCGATATAACTGATCTATAGGAACTTGAATGTTGTGTGCGATAGCTTTCCAAGTCCGCAACAGTATTTCTGAAATCCTCAATTTTCATTCAATTGACTTGAAATTTGAAGAGGATATATATTTCAGTTCACTGAATTCAACCAGCCAATTATTTTTGAAGTCAATGCAGACCAAAATGTCAACATAGGCCGCATTTCTAAAATTGTCAATTTTCATCCGATTCACTTTAAATTTGAAGAGAAGTTGCATATTTGGCCATTTAATTCAACCAACAATTCTTTTTGAAATCAAATTTGTTTTATGGATTTTGCAAGAATCGTGCTCTGCGCGTCTTCTTTGTTTGTCTGTTTGTTTGTAGGATATCTCAAAAAGTTGTAGACGGATCCGAATGAAATTTTGTGGACAGGTTCAGTGTGTGACAAGGACAAACTGATTAGAATTTGGTGAAGATCTGGATCTGGATCTGATAATTTTTCGAAGTGATTCTTCACCATTGAGAAATAGGGCTCAAAAACTATATATAGCATGATATTTCAAAAATGTATTGGGCCAGATATGTTCTCATGGATCAAGCATTACAGGGCGGAGGTACGCGCTCTACGGAGTGCCCTTCTAGTTTTGCATATGTTATACGTAGATTGGCCTTTGCATGTTAGAGCAACTTTGATAGAAAACAGAGAGACTACCAATCTGTCTGTGGAGAGAGAGCAGAAGGCCCTGTGCTTTTGTTTCTTTTTGGGAGATGCCACTGATGTTGAGAGTTTTGGATCCCCAAGCATCCAAGAGCCACGGATGTGAAACAGGGACACCAGCCCATGGGGGGAGACGAGTATCCCAGTTGACCGACCTACAACAGCCTTGTTGGCAGTGAGAAGTTTAGATTAACCAAGGAAGCACTTGACATGATGGAGGATTATGCCGTTAAAGCCGAGTTTGCAGCTGGCTTTAAAAGCCAGCTTTGAATATATGGTCTGCCCAGAAGACATCATGGCTGATCTTGACAGCCAGTTTGAGAGACTGAATCTCTACAAATAGTTGATCGTGGAAATAGATCGGTAAGTAACTTTGATCATTGTTCCAGAGAAATATGGTGGGAATGTGTGACTTGTTTGGATTGGAAGACAGGTTCCAAATGTGAGATCAGCATCTGATCCTTTCCAGGTTATCAGAGTGGGAAGGCTTCTGGCACATTGGTGGGATGTGGAATTTGATGGCATGATGTATTATCATCTGCAAAGAGGAAAATATGGGAGTGGAGCATCAGAGAAGTAATTAATGTAAACTAGGAAGAGGACTGGGCCCAATTATATTGCCTTTGGGCACTCCAGCCTCAAATGAGAGAGCATGTGAGAATATTTTGTTGAGAGCTATTACTGACTGCACATGTAGAGGATCTCAGCGAACTCCACAAGCAGAAAGATTGGTTAGCAGAGCAAGGTGTCAGACTTTGTCAAATGCCTTAACTATGTCCACAGTAAGCCTGGTGTTGGCTTAGTGGTTAGGGTGGTGGCTTGGGATCCTAGGGTCCTGAGTTCGAGACCCGTTTTCTGCTGAATTAACACCAGGGGGTTGACTCAGCCTGTCATCCTTCCAAGGTCAGCGAAATGAGCACCAGTGTACTGGTAATAGGGGCACTGCATCAGCGGCATAGCTGCGTCCCCAGCCAATGATGCAACCGGCAGCCAAAAACGCTGCTCAGAATTGGCACTATGTCCACAGACACTTTGAGATTCAGGAAATCCATCCATATCTGGGGAAGAAGCAACAGCATATATTCAAAATTGAGTGGCTGGAATATAATACAAACTCATGGTCAGAGATCAGGCCATTTGATAAAAAGAAAGATTATGCAAGCTGCGATTATCCATTCATTGACTTTGCTTATTCATTGGAAGTGGGCTCACCAGCCTTTCTTGAAGTGATGGTAGCTGTGTTCCAAGCAGATGGGAGGCAGCCAAAGGTAAAGGATAGACTGAAGAGAGACGACAGAGGATAAGCGAGAGCATTAGAGGAGGATTTGAGAACACGGTGCTGATGGCATCTGGACCCATTTTCAGGATAGATTCAGGGGTGACTAGAACTTTCTCTATCTTCTTTAGCGAAAAGGTCACAGTGTCCAGGCGGCAGTGGGGATGAGCTAGTAAAATAGACAGAATGCTGCGTTGGGTACATGAGCTTTGGAGGCAAACAGAGTTAAAACATTTAGCTTTGTCTTGAGAAAAGTCAGATGTGATGCTGTTTGAGGTAAGGGAGGGATGGAGAGGAAGCTTTCACCAGAGAGGGACTTAACAAGGTGCCACCAGGACGTTGAAGAAGGAAGTAGGTTGGAAGTTCAGCCTTGTTTGCCAGATGATCTTTTCTGGCTGACTTGAGAAAGGACACACACTTGTTGCGTGTCTTGTAAAATAACACGAGGTTGCTCTCGGCTTTTATTTCGTGCAACATTGTCTAGACTCTAGAGGATGGATATGATAGCTACAGATGAGATGGCATAGTCCTGTGCATGAGAGAGAGGGAGAGGAGGGCGAGAGAGAAACCTTTTACGAAAGCTTTCCCAGGCCGAGTCAATATCGGATGCAAAGGAGATGGAAAACCAATCCTTTTGCAAGAGGGCAGATTGAAATCTCTGCCAATCAGCCTGAGGGAATATACAGACTGTGCGGCGCTGTGGAAGTTCTCTAACTCCTGCCAGAGATGTTTGTACTTGTACAAGAACATGGTCAGATGATTCAAGTGGAGTGCAGGAGGAGCAGTAGATGCTGGAATTTTTTTTCTTTTTTTTTAACTTTAAAAAGTTACACAAAATTAAAATAAATTACACCATAACATTGGTTTTTTTTTTTTAAACATTATTGAAAAAGCTAAAGCAGGTACATTTCAACTGGATACCAAATTATAGTCATAACGAAGCTGGGATATAAAGGCTTGTCAACACCACACACCTACGCAGGCACTCAGGGCAAAATGTGTGGACGTACAAGGAATCCATCGACCGAGTAAAATATGTTGGATTCCAAAACTATCCTGGTCTTAGACTTGGTACGTCAAGACAATTAAATAATAAATTTCTATTTACTATGTACGCAACAAAGAGGGATAGGGTGGAGTTTATTGTGAAGGTTTGAGTTGAGAAGAGAGGATGATATAAGAGAGAAAGGAAAGTAGGTGAGTGTGAGACGATGGGAAGAGAAGCTAAATAAGTTTAGAGGAGATTGGGGTAAGGATAAGGAAAGTTAGGAACAGCCATACATGGAGCATATGGAAAAGGAGGGACTGGGGAGGGCAGGATTGCATGCAAGGGTAGCCTACATCTCTTGAGAACCATCTTCGGTCTTTACTTTAAAATGATAGTGCGGAGCTTCCATGTTCAGCAGTCGCAGGTGAAGATATATACTGGATTGAAGGAGAGATAGAAAAAAAAAAAAACGGGATCAATAAAATGGGTAAAAACCTGAAACCAGCTTATTTTGGTTGACTCCTGGATGAAGATCTCGATGCACTCATGTTTGAGAGGTGTTTGGCATACTCACCACACTTGTCAAGTGTGGGTTAGCGAGAGTGAGCATCCACGGGAATCAAACCCACACAGCCAATGGAGAAAGAAATTTATTATGAGTTTATGACCACTCGAGCAAACAGATAAATTGGGCTGACAGGATAGCCTGGAGGTGCGTACGCTCACCTCCAAGCTGTCTATCCTGGGTTCGAATCCGGGCCCAGCTATAAAATGTCATCCTGGTGTTTCACAGGCAGGGTGATTCATCAATGTGTGTGCTGTCCCGAATTGATGTTAAACCTGCGTTCCGTCTGCTGGCATTAGTTGGTGGACGTTAAAGATCCCATGGTGTCCTTCATGAAGAGTAAGTGAGCTAGTGCTGGCACCATGAACAAATTACAAATTCCTGTCCTAATCAACAGAGAGCATGTCATCGGTGGCACAGCGGTGCCCTCAGCCAATGATGCTACCCTGCAGCCTTGTGCTGCATGCGAATGAATAAGATGGACAGATAAATTGGGTATTAAGATGAAAGATCAGGCTAGAAAAGCAAAGTGGAAAGTAAACACCTAAACACCTGACGACGCAATGTCGTCTTAAACAGAGAACTATCAACAATTCATATGACTTATTGGTCTCTCTGATTAATTTCTCATTGAATTGATTGTGCATATCTGGAGAATACAATTTTTGGTGGATTTGTTTTAGCAGTTTTAATTAAAATATTGATTGCAAGGAGATAACTGTGCAACGAAACTGGGGCATGGAAGGACCGGCTTGTGGTAATTAGCCCATTTGACCCCATATCTGTGCCCTATCCGTATCCCAGGACTGGGTTGTGGAAGTTCCACAGCAAGCAATTTAGGCAGGGTACCGTCACGCAATGTCGTCTTTGCTTGAAAAATACTGTGGCATCTTCAACATCCACAATTCACTGCTTGAAAGAAGAGCGGCCATAGTTTTATCACCATCAGTCCTTTATGGGGCATTAAAATGTCAGTATATAGATCGGGTCGACCCCCATCTGGGATCTAGATGGTTTTAAAGGGATGTATACAAGCCATCAACCAGGATAGCCTGCAAGGGAACAGAGGCACAAAAATGGCCATTCGACCCATCCCGACTGTGTCAACTCCATCCCATCCTTCTTTGTCAACATTGTTTCACCTGATTTCAATGTTCCTGCAACTTCTGGAAGCACCTTGAGCATGTATCCCCTTTATAGAGTCCTTGTGGTCCTGCAGCTGGTACGTTAAGTAATCACTGGCAAATGAGGAATCAGACTGATGAAATAGCCGAGCCTGTATGTACGTAGAAAGTCCGACTACAAGTTGCCTCCAGGTTAACTAGCTTGGCTTTGATTCCTCAATTAAACAGGTCCAACTACAAATTGTTTGTTTTGGTGCTTTGCAGACAGGGTGATGGATCGTTGCGGATGATTGTCCTTTGGATAACACCTGACGCCAGCTCTTGTGCCTGCTCGTAATGGATTGCGTACGTTTCAAGATCCCGTGGTGTCCTTCAATTATGAGTAATCCTGATAACATTTCTCTCCCCAAAAAACAAAATCGAACATATGAAGCATCCAGAGCAGCGCTTGTGTTGCAATGTAGTTGCAGAACAGTAAACTGGCCACAATGAGAAATCAACGAGCTGGATGCCAATGCAATTGGAAATTGGAGCTGGATGCCAATGCAATGCAATGCAAAAGATGGAAACTGCTTACTATCCCTAAAAGGATTTAGAAAACCAGTGGGTCTCCACAATGTACTTGGAACCACGAAGAGGAGGTGGCGGCCTCATGGAGCTCAACCTGCAGGTTCACAGAACAACGACCGTCAGCTTGGCTGTCAGGTGTTAACAGCTCAACAGATCACCTAATCCAATTTGTGTTCTGAGCAGGAAGAAAGCAAAGCAGAAAAGATCTCCCAAACTCACCTTGCAGAGAATTTCCAAGAACGGAGCGAATAGAAAATGCCACACTGGAAATCGACATCGAAACCGCGGCGAATCCTGTGCCAACAATTACAAAGAAGACAAGGGTTAATTATAAAACGAATTATCAACAAAGGTTCTGCGAGGTAGAAACAGAAAACCCCATCACCTCCTCTCGGGATGTCAAACACATGTAAGAAGAGCTATATACAAAAGAATAACAACATACGCAGCAACCCACCGGCAAAGCTGCAAAAAACGTCCATATCTCAGTCCTGGGTGCAAAAGCAAGTGACAATCATCAAAAAGGACATGGTGTTCACATGCCATCTGATCATTCCATCGAGCATGGAAACTGAAATCGAGACACTGCGAGCGGACGTAGTGCTTAGGTACAAAAAGGAAAGGATGCCCTTGCTAATCGAGGTGCCAAAAGTCACTGGTGAGAACCCAGTGGCTTTGGCCTGCAATGCCCTGGAAATTAGAAACATGTTGAAGTGACAGAACTTGGAAAGGAAATCAAGAGAATCTAGAATCTTCTTTTTCGTTTTGTATGCAGCACAAGGCTGCGGGGTAGCACCTAGCATGAAGGTGCAGCTGTGCTGCTGATGTAATGCCCCGCGTAGTTTTGGGCAGGAATCTGGAACCCAGTGACTTTGGCCCAAATACCCTGGAAATTGGAAACGGCTTAACCCTCATGCAATGGTGCTGCCCCGAAGCCCTGTTCTGCATACAAAAGAAGACCACTCTGTGTCTATGTAGTTCTTTTTTTTTTCTACTCAGTTTGAATTTTCTTCATTTGCCTCACCCCCCCCCCCCCCCACACACACACACACACACACACACACACACAAAGACACACACACACACAATGTGCGTACGTAATAATGGACGGTCCTCGCTGATCATTAAGTTCGGCACATATGATATGAATGAAACTGCTGTTATTTTACTCTCTCGTCCTTTTGAAACTGAGCTACCACCCTCAGGTCTTCATCATCATCATCATCATCGTCATCATCATCATCATAGTCATCGTCATCGTCATCATCATCTGTACGGAAGGATAGGTTGTGTCCTGTATGTCTTCCATGTGCTTCTGGTCTGCAGAAAGCATGTTTTGGAACACGACTACTCAACTTGTTCGAGGAGGGATGCATTGCCAGTGAAGGCAGAAACGTTCTCCCCACCAGTATTTGTTTAGACCAAGTTTGAACACTTCTGCAAAGGGATCAGTTGTTGTGCACCATTGACCTGAATCAACTCTCAATTCCGTGGAGAATGCTGAACCCCTGAACGATATCCCTGTGGTGGCGCCGGTTGAGCAGTGAATGCATGTTTAGCTTGCAGAGTCGCTCTTGCTCATGCAGCTCACGCACAGCAGGGCCCATCCATCCTCGTGGCTCCTCTGCACACCTTCTCCATTTTGTTGATGTCCGCTACAAGATGAGGATGCCGTGCAGCGTTTCCGTACTCCAGTAGTGGTCGCATCAAGGTACGGGCAGGGATACCTTGTCCAGGTTTGTGAAGGTCCTTTTTATGAGGTCCAGGGTTTTATTACCTGCACCACAGAAGGTGGATGAGGTCATGTTCTCACCCCTGTCTGTTTGTCTGTCTGTCTGTCTGTCTGTCTGTCTGTGAGCAGGATATCTCAAAAGGTTATGGACGGATTTGGACGAAACTTGGTGGGCAGGTTGGGTGTGTGACGAGGACGAATTGATTCGATTTTGGTGAAGATCCGGATCCGGATCTGGCCTATCAGTGGGATACAAAACGTAAATTGTTCAGCCTGGTGGTGTGCGCTCTACCGAGTGTCGTTCCACTTCTCGAGATACAGCGAGTGGCCTTTTGTGTCGGAGGACACGACGAGGGTAAGTATCGACCCAGCTCCAAGTGACAATACCGTTGAGCTATTGCGACTTCCTGAATCAAAATTTTTAAATTTATTTTACAGTTATACAGATAATCCCGACTATGACAAAGTATTATGAAGACCATTATATCCCAAACGTTGAAATCGCGTTTATTTTCAACATCTCCATTCCACGCGTCTACCTTTCATTGGACTATACCAGGGATACCTAGCTGCCCTCTGTCGCCCATCGTGGACCCTCACCCCCCCCATCCCCCGGTGCCACCACATGGTTTATTCAAATAGAATATATTTATATCCACCGCGTTCCTCTTCAATCCTAGACCTCATTCCCCCTGTCACGCCTCACCACTCACCACTCACCACTCACCAGCCTCCTCTCCCAGCGGTCTGTCCGCTCTCACCTCTCGATTTTCCTTCTACACTCGATGGCGAATGGACGAGAGCCGAAACGGTCCGGTCGTCGTCAGTCGCTATCTCCCCGGTGTGAAACTCCTGCCACGCTACAACTCGCTGACGCAAAGCTTCACACGAACGTCGCCAGGTGATCACCTAGCTGCACCTGAGTCCGGAGGTCGGCGTATATTTTCATCAAAAGTGGGGGTGGAGTTCTTCACGAGATTCACACACACACACACACACACACACACACACACACACACACACACACACACACACACACACACACACACACACACACACACACACACACACACACACACACACACACACACACACACACACACCTACTTGGGGCGCTCGTATCGAGGCTCAGGGAAAGTGAAGCAGCCTTCAGTTCCACGGACACAAAGCCGAGCTGAATGCCATTGCCCCCACATTGCCTCAACTTTGCCTCCACACCAGGCCCGTAGCCAGGGCTCAGTATTAAGGGGGGCATATGAACTGGATGGGGGGGCACAATTATTATACTGTATTTAATATTTTTGATAACCCGGTATACTATTTATTCATGCAGCATTGACACATCTATACTGAGGTTGCCGTCGCACACTAACCAAATTGATCTCAGCTAGATTTAACATGTTCCGATGTTTTTGGCCTAAAATTATTCGAATGCAGGAGAGCCGCAACAATCTGGCACATTCACAATGCAGATATTCAATGATTAGACAATTGGTACCAATTCAGGTGCACTTATACAAGGTGTTGTCAAGAATTGGCATTAGAAAATTAATATACCAAAGATACAATGACTAAACGGGGGAGGTTGGCACCAGAATCAGTGCACTTTCAAATAAGATACAGTAGGCTATGACCTGCGATCATCACGTTAAACTATCAACAGCAAATACGACCAGCCTGAAGATACCACAAGGTCCGCATTTAAAGCAGTCAATTACACAGAGGTAAGGTTATGCACAAAGCACTAGATATGGGATATGCAAAGCACCAAACACAACATTTAACTTAAACATCAGAAGTACAAAGCAGCCGACCACGGCGGGTGCTGACCACAACCACACTGCAACCACAACCACATGCACACACGCATCACCAGCAGTCACACACACAATCTGAACTCCTCGTATAGTGTGGAATCTTCTGAGGACCTTCTCCTTCCATTCATTCAGGCATTTACGTGTGAGGTCTCTCTCGAAGACCAGCTGTACCAGTCGTGCCTTGCGTGCATGGCGCCTGGACCGTCGATGGTCAGTGAAGACATTCCTCAATGTTGAGAATGAGTTTTCACACATGGCAGTGGACGCACCAAGTGTTAGTCCAAGTCTCATAGCAGTCACTACACTTGGCATGGCTTCCAGTGTTTTGTGGTATGTTGAGAGGAGTTTTTGTGTTGTCCATCTCTCGTTTGGCTGCTTTTCTGTCTGTGAGCGAATAAACTGCTTTGCAACCACACACTCTGTTTCACTGATGGTTGACTTTGTTAATGTCATAATGTGCTGGAGCAAGTGGGGATCCAAAAACGTGCCATTTTCAGGATTCAAGGCAGCAAGTGAACGGGCGAGTTGTGTGTTGCGCTCACTGAAGCGCTGAGCGATCTCGCCAAGCACAGTGTCAATTGCGCTGTAAAAAACCCTCTGCAGTTCCGTCTTGTCATTGTCGTTGTTTTGTCCTGTAGTCTCCAAATCTACAAACTGTTCCAAGTTCTTATGCATTGTGCGTCTCCGTTTTGGTGGTGCAGGTGTAGAAGTGCGAGCATCGTTGGCCTTGTTCCACAGACCAGTGAACTCATCCTCAGAGCGGAGTTTCTTCACGCACTCTGTAGCACTCGCCACCAGTTCCAACCCCGTTAGCAAGTCCATGTCCTCTGCCTGCAAGAATCTGTTAGGGCCATCTAACAACGTCAGCAGCTTTTGTACAAAGATAGCAATGAACAAGAAGGCAGGCCCAGAGACTTCCCGCAAAAGCCCAATAGCCTCCATCCTCATCTCTGCACCGTAGGCGCGCTCTGCATCAATCTCCGACGGTAAGGATGTGATATCCTTAAAAGATCCTATGATCGCAGACACGGTGGCTAAATGTCCCGTCCACCTTTGATCAAGAAGTCGTTTTCACCGCTCACCTTTATATTGTACAGCAACAGTGGACTTTCTGAAGAATTGGTACAGGCAACAACAAACCCCGAGCAAATCAGTGACAGCTTTCTCTGCTGCCAGTGCGTGGATAACTACCAGATGGAGTTGGTGATTTAAGCAGTGCACATAGGGGATTTCTCTTTCCAATATCTCTTGCAACAACTTTTGCACCCCACCGTGCTTCCCAGCCATTACCGAAGCCCCTTCGTACACCTGACTTAATATTTTTGACGTGTCAAGTCCTGTTTTTGTCAGCTCTGCAATTATTAGGTCTGACAATGTTTTTGCATCTCCAGCGTCGGCTGTAGCTATTGTGAGTAGACGCTCTGTTGCTTCATTTGATTCTGATACAAAGCGAATGATGATTGATATGTTCTCACATTCAGTGGGGTCCCTCGTCCCATCCACCTTGATGGTAAACCACGATGTGCTTCCTTCTTCCACGATGGCATCCGTCACAACATTACTCAATGTGCAGATCAGTTCATTCTGCATTTCCGGACTAGTATAGCTTGCGTTTCGTGGGATATGCTTTATTATTTCGGCGAGCTCGGTGTCTTTTTTGAGTGTGTAGTTTAAAAGTGAGAGGAAGAGCCCACTGTGCCTGTCTGACATATCTTCAAAATTATCAAGGCTCCCTCTAAAAGGTATCTCATTTTCGGTGAGAAATCCCACAACATCTATAAGAGCAGACACATAGTACCGGTTTCTATTTAGCTGGTCAGCATTGAGGAGTGTGGAAATCTCTGCCAGGTTGGCCAGCTTCTGTCGGTATTTCATCGACATGATCGTCTCCTCCTCCTCCTCCTCCTCCTCCTCCTTCTCCCCTTCCTCCCCCTCCTCCTCCTCCTCCTCCAACATGTCTTTCATCATCTTCTTCATTTTCGTCGCTTGCATTTTTTCCTTTTCTGAGCCATTTTCGTATATCCATCATCCACGTCTTTTTCTCTTGCTGCAAGCTCGTGCTCTGTGATTCGTCCCTCGTGACTCGCGACATTTGACGGTTGACGGTTTTATTTATTAAATGATCGATGCACCAAAAACAGGTTTTATCTGCATCATTTCAAATGTAAGCACGATTGCAAACACACATATTTTTAATTTTTATTATAAAATTACTTTTGTAAGATGGAGGGTTGACGGGTTGTTAAGGTCACGTGGTGCACGCACACTTCATCTTTAATAACGTAAATTTATGTCTTTTCCTTAATCATATTATCATATTATGACTATATTACATTTATACCTAACTTACAACCAATCAGGTAACCTGCTCAATAGGGTCTCCATATCGAATACGCTGATTGGCTATTCCTTAAAACTAAATGATCCACGATATCTATAACCACCCACAACATCGACATTCGACACGACGTCTTGGCTGCTGGCGTTGGTGCTTGCGTTATTATCTTTTATCTTGTGGTCTTGGACTGTATTGACTTCCCAATTGCTTTTGGAGATGTGCTGGGAAGCGCACACTTATCTCTTGACTGTTATTCAAAGAAGGATATTATTAAAGAACAGTTTATCCAAGAAGGCCTTATTATTCACCATGTTGAACATCTGGAATGAGGGTTTTAGTTGACACAGGTGAACTCTTAAACAGCAAGTTCACAGTGGGCACTCATCCTTAAACACTAAGTTGTTCACAAGGTGCAACATAACAGGGCATAAATGGGTGGTGTAGAAGTGGGTGGGGGGCATTGCACCCAAATTCCCCCCCCCAGCGACGGGCCTGCCCCACATTGCCTCCACATTGCCCCCAGATTTCCTCCACATTTCCTCCACATTGCCCCCACATTGCCTCCACATTTCCTCCACATTGCCCCCACATTGCCTCCACATTGCCTCCACGTTGCCCCCACATTGCCCCCGTGTTCAGTTGCTATTCCCACTCCATTGACTTTAAGGGAGTGGATTTCTTGCACTCTCGCCGGATTGCCCGTGCGGCTTCTTCCTCGGGCAGCACAATGACTGATTAGTCGCAGTGAACGGTATTATGCGCAACACGAAAGGTTTCCTTGCGATGTACAGACACGCGCTTGTTCCACGGGTTGTGTCGTACGTGAGCGTCGCGAGGAAGGTTCCCTGCTGAGTAGTTTCACCGCAACACGTCTTGAAGGCGGTGCGGGTGCTCGGGTGCGTTCAAACATCGAACATGTGTAACGACCATCCCCGCCCGTTCACTCTGAGTGTGCGAGGTTGGCGGTTCGACTCCGACCCCGACCCCGGCCCCGACCCCGACCCCGGCCCCGACCCCGACCCCGTCCTAGTCGGACCATGACGACTATAAAAATGGCGCGTGCTGCTTCCTTGCTTCACCCGAGCAGCATTTATAAGGGATAGAACACGCACGAACAACCATATCATCCTGGCAACCATTGCACAGGCTTCATGCGAGTCTCAGGGCCTACTGCACTCCACGCAAACTTGACGTGAGAATTTGGTGGTCTCCATATTCTTATTCTTCCTCCGTGTGCAACATGAGGAGGCGGGGTAGCATCATTGGCTGAGGGCGCCGCTGAGGAAATGGCCTCTGTTGGTTTAGGCCCTGTCACACCTTGACGATTTAGCCAACATATGCCTGACGTGTGCAAAATTGGGCTAAAACGCCGGCAGACGTCGAGTACGTTATGGGTAAGTTTCTATATGTTAAGAGTACGCTGGCATACGTCGTAGAACGCTGGTATACATCGTAGTACGCTGGCAAACGTCGTAGTTCGCTGAGCTGTTAGACAAATTTTCCATGCTTGAAATTTCCCGCCGTATGCCAGCGTATGACTCACACGTTCCGCATAATGCTGGCCATAAGTTGTAGGCACGTTACGCGATCGTTGACATACGTCGACACACGTTACATGTAAGTTACTCATAAGTCGAAACACGTCGAGGTAATGTTTAGCGTACCCGAAACTTATTTCTAACCTATGAGTAACGTGTTGTAGGCACGTTACGCGATCATTGCCACACATCGCCACATGTTACTTGTAAGGTACTCATAAGTCGAAACATGTCAATGTAATGGTTAGCGTCAGTGTTCCAGACTCCCTGTGTTTTTTTTCTTCGGTATGACGGTGATGTTGACACTTCGATTTCTCGTGCCGTTATAATATAATATAATTAATAGGCTGCCACTCAACGATTTAAATCATAACCGTCATACCGAAGAAAAAAAAAACAGGGAGTCTGGAACACTGACTCTAACCATTACCTTGACGTGTTTTGATTGATGAGTAACGTACAAGTAACGTATGTCGACGTGTGTCAACGATCGCGTAGCGTGCCTACAACTTATGCCAGCATATGCGGAATGTGTGTCATACGTCGAGTACGTCGAGAAATTTTCAACATGCTGAAAATTTCTCGACGTACTCGGCGTACAATGACGTATGTCAGCGTGCTCTTAACGTATACAAAACTTAGCCATAGCGTATTCGACGTGTGCCAGCTTGGTTCGGCAAATTTTTCATACGTCGGCATACGCTGGCTAAAACGTCAAGGTGTGACAGCGGCTTCACACTTCGATGTCTCGTGCGGTTATGATTTGAATCGTCCAGCCACAGCCTATGAATAGCTAACGCCACGTGATCGTCGGCGATACACTGCCGCGCGCTATACATAAGTTAGACTATCGTTGGGCACAGGTTGTGAACGCCGACAACACGCTCAGCATTCGTTGGTATACGTTATCTATATGTGATTAAAACGTTCTGTGTATGTTACTAATACGTTATGCATACGTCCAACACGTTATTATACGCCCAAAAATTAAAAAAAAACATCAATAGTTCAGCGTACGCCAGCGTTTTACATACATTTTGATACGTTGCCATACGCTGGCTAAAACGTCAAGGTGTGACAGCGGCTTTATGGAAGGAATTTGTAATTTGTTTAGCGTGCCGGCGATAGCTCACCTACTCTTCGCGAAGGACACCGTGGGATCTTTAACGTCCACCAACGAATGCTGGTGGATGCGACGGCCAGTTTAACATCCATCCAAGGGACGGCGCTCACAGTGATGATATACGGTGCCTGTGAAACACCGGACAGATGGATTATAGCTGCGTTGGGATTCGAACCAAGGTGAGACAGCTTCGAGGGGAGTGTGCATGCCTCCATAATTCCTCAGGCTTCGGCCCTCCTATCAGCCCGAATGTGGTGGTGTTGATGTTGGTGCTGTGATTTTCATTGTTGCTGTTTCATGTCGTGGTGGAATTACAATCGGAGTCATCAATTCATGACATCCGCGCAGGGGTGTGGTGGATGGGAGGTAGATGTGTGGGTGGGTCGGGGGTCCGCTATGTAGGCGTACGTAATAGATAGATGTAATCCTCACTGCACAGAACAGTTCTTCCTTACAATCCACAAATGTGCACCTTACAACAGCACTGATTTAACTGTGAATTTGAATGTAGGACTACTCTGGTCTTACCCTCCTTTCCCTGTCCAAGCCTTCAGCATCACTCCCAAACTCTTTATATTATCCCTTAATAAACCCACACAAACATCAGCTGTCCTGATGTTCATGTCTTTGTCAGATTTCCTAACCCAGGACCCTATCTAGATGTCAGAATCCTCCATCAATGGAATCACCATTTCTGTCTGTTCTGTCTGTTCAAACCTGTCTGTGAGCAGGATATGACCTGTCAAAATCAAACCTGTCTGTGAGCAGGATAGCTCAAAAAGAAGTTATGGACGGAAACTTGGTGGACGGGTTTGGTCGAGGACAAATTGATTCGATTTTGGTGAAGATCCGAATCCAGATACGAGAATTAATTAATTAATTAATTACTTTTTAAAAAGTGATTCTTCGATCATTATTGAGAGGTGGGGCACAAAAACGACATACAGCATGATACTTCAAAAGACTTGTGGATGGATTATGCCAAAACCAGGTGGATGAGTTGGGTAGGTGGCAAGTACAAGCCCATTCGATTTTGGTTCACGTCCGGATCCAGATCCGACATACCGGTGGGACACAAAACGTGAACTGTTCAGCCTGGCGGAGGTATGTGGTCCACCGAGTGCTCTTCTCGTCTCTTCTGAAATATTCTCTTCTCGGCTATAAGATATGTCAAACTGCCAACTGATGTTGACAGCATCTCTGTGTGGAGGACATTTCATTTCACGAGGATTAAGATGACATACGAGTCCTCGTACAGAGGCTCCTACATCGATTCTTGTTGCAGACACTGTTACTAGGGTCCATCCATGTAAATCCTGATACATTATCATCTTGTTTTCAAGGCAGACATGATGCTCCTGCAGACAACTCACCT
This sequence comes from Eptatretus burgeri, assembly GCF_056783735.1. NCBI lineage: Eukaryota > Metazoa > Chordata > Myxini > Myxiniformes > Myxinidae > Eptatretus > Eptatretus burgeri. The sequence goes on from NC_140966.1 coordinate 60,931,512, forward strand.
CCATGTCATACTTCTGTGCCACTGCCATTCGTCGCACTTTAACCTGATCTGCACTCGGTGTTGGGTGTTAAATGTGGAGACCTTCACCACCCGTTGCCTCTTGGATCAAGTTGGCATTACCTCTTGGGTCTTCATCAGCCTCAGCCCTTTCTGCAGTTGTCCTCGAGCATTTTTGGGTCATGCTATGTATTGCGTCACGTGATGGTCTGTTATCATCGATCTGCGGACCCATACGTGACAAAGTATCAGCGACCGTTAATCATGATATTAGACCGGTGTCATTTAATGGCTGCTCTTCCTCGGACCTTTTCCACGACTTGCAGGTTGCAGATACCATTTGGCTAAATCGTGATTTGATGGCATTTCCTCCATAAAGGACCCCACTGCACTATCCGAAGGGCTCGTCCGCTCCACAGACCGTCGGCACTTCCGAGAGGAGCCTGGAGGAGAGGAGCCTCAGGTGGTGTGGTCCACTACCATAACGGTAGCAGGCTTTCTCCTGGTCTGACCTCACAAAAAAGGGGAAATCACCCCCAAAAACGTTATGAAATTGTATTCATACCCCGCACATCTGCCTATCGACAATTAGTACCTTGATCATTTGTCAAGTATATTTGGTTTTACAACTACTATACTGTACTGTACTACTGACTATGGTACTCTACCCAAAGGCAGAGTCAGGGTTGCCAAAGCAGCCTCACAGAGAGGATCATACTGGGTGTTTGTTCCTTGCCTTCCCAGCAGGAATCAGTGCAGGAATTGTGGAATTTGTTCAGGGGACCAGGGATAGCTCGCTGACTCTTCGATGAAGTACACAAGGGATCTTTAATGTCCACCAACTAACGCCATCTGACAGGACACCCAGCTTAACGTCCATCCGAGGGACGGCACACTCATTGGTGAATCGCCCTGCTTGTGAAATGACCGGGATGACAAGTTTAGAGCTTGGTCGGGATTCGAACCCTGGCTGGACAGCTTAGAGTCGAGCGTGAGTACTTCTCGGCCACCCTGCCAGCCAAACACTACTAAAACGAGCTGGTTTTTCTCAACTGATGTATGTTAGAGTCCGCTGTGGTTTTGCGTGTGCGTCCTTTATGAACCGCCGGAAACTTTTAAACAAAGTCCAACTTTTAGTGATTCCTCAATCTGCTGCAGGTTGTCTGATGTATCAGTGACGCCGGTATCTTGGACTCGGTACGGTGGAGTGAAAACATCTGAAACGACAGGATAACGATCTCCAAGCGACGGCCATCAAGTTGATAAGGTGTTTGTGGACCCGTTTGAAATGAGTCCAAGTCCATAAAACGTACGAGAAAGTGAAGCATTCCGGCGTCGATGTACTCCGTGGACTTTGCTCCTCGCACATGGCCCTTCAATGTTTATCAAGAATTTCGAAGAAATATTTTTATTTGGTCATTATGGCTGATAATAATCTATACAAAAAACGAGGTTTTACCTGTTGGGAAGTTTATTTCGCCCTGATCATCCAGCAAGAATCGTGAGGTCTCCATTGAAGGTGAAACGCTGTCCCTCCCTGCATGGACCAGCTCCGTTTTAGGTCGGGGGTGCAATTACCAGCAACCACACTCAAGCCATTCCCAGCGACCTGTGTATGTAACCTGGTGTCATGGAGTGTCCAAGTAGACCAGTCCACTTTGGTACCCGCAGTCCGTGCAGGAATTTGTAACTTGTTCATGGTGCCGATGACAACTCGCCTTCTCTTCGAGATGGACACAGAGGGTTCTTCAACGTTACATGACACCCGGCTTATAGTGGGGCAGATAACAGCAATTTTTGAGAGGAATCGTGCAAATGATGATACAAGCATCAAATTTGGCACATTTGTTCTCCAGGGGATTCTAATCAAATCTGCCTGATTGGCCATTTGAACATCCAAGTTATGAAAAATTTGAAAAAGAAAAAAAAACTTCAAAAAAGTCAAGATCACGAATCAATGTTGGATGCTGGCTGAGATTGGTAAATGTTTCAGAAACATCATGAAAGATGTTCCAGGTCTGCCATGCAGTTTTCTTCCCTTTACCGTGGAAGGCAGACACGACGTCACATCCAGTGAACGCATGGAAGTATGGGATCCCTCGAGCTTTCTCAGGCCCGATTGCAGAAACTACCTCATGGACTGGAATCCATCGCACCTTGGCTCCTTGGCCAAATGCAATCCACATGTTCTCAAGACCTAGTTCCTGTAAGGATGGCAGTACAGATATTGCTATGACTAGTACGTCCGTGTCATTAGCCTTAATGATAATGGACTTGCTACCATCCGTCGTTGCATCCCTGGCGTGTACAAATATTCGAGTGTCAGCTTCTTCATGACAACATGGAGACACAGCATCCAGTGACTTCCTTGTGTTGCTAATGGCATCTTCTCCTTTTGTGACAATGACTGTGGTTGTTGTCTGTGCTTCACACATCTTTTCCGCAAGGAAGTGAAACAGCTCAGTCTTGTTGCTGTCATCTCGAAGAAAGCTTCTCCAGTTACTTGGGGTCTTACTGGTCCCTGTCACTCTTCTTCTGATTCCTTGACCCCTTTTCGACCTTGCCTCGGACTTCAGACTTGACTTCTTGTACACATCAAACACTAAGTCCACCCTCTCGTACCTGGCACCATAGGATTCCACCTTTGGGATGATGTCTTCTTTAGCATAGTCATCAAATATCTTTGAAGTGCGTGGAGGTAGGGCATTGATAAGTGCTGAGCCATCAATGATGACTGCATCTCCCCTTGCTTCTCTGTCTGGGATGTTCACTTGCACTTCAAGAATTTCAGCCAGCTGTGACTTCAAATTTTTTTGAAGTTTTTTTTTTTTTTTTTCAAATTTTTCAAAATTTGGATTTTCAAATGGCCAATCAGGCAGATTTGATCAGAAAGCCCTGCAGAACAGAAATGCCAAATTTGATGCTTGTATCATCATTTGCACGAGTTTTCTACTGTCTACTACACTATTAACATTAATCCGAGGAACGGCGCCCCACACATCGGTGTCTCACATTGCATGCTAAACACCAGGATGACTGTTTATAGTTGTCACCCTGTCGTGTCGGGATTCTAACCCAGGCTAGACGTCTGATAGACGAGTCTGCATGCCTGTAGGACGTTCTACCAGCCCTAATTGATTTAAACTTTGCCAAACGTACGCAAATATGACGGGAACAAACATGAACCCCATCCCCCCTCGTCCCACACCACCACCCTCCCACGCCAAGGGTGACTTTCGAGCAGAGATAACATTGAGTAATTGACACTTCAAACCCAAAACTCGCAGGGAGGTCTGTTGTCGTGAATGGAGGACGGAATACAAGGGAGACAGAACCATGGCGTGAGCATTATGCCAATTGATGGTTATTCAGATCCAATACACAAGGAATGGGGTCAGTATTAAGAAGACGAGTAGGATAAGTACTCTAACCCTCTTAAATACATATATACCGACGGTCGTGATTGGACAGACCACTCTCCTTCTGAAACCTCAATCCCTCATGTATACATACCGGTACAATCCCCCCCCCTCTTCTACCCCTCACTGTATGCAAGTCGTTAAATGTCCACTGCCTCTAAAAGCTGTCGACCCTGGGTTCGAATCCTGACCCACCTGTAAACTGTCATCCTGGTGTTTCGTCTGCCGGCACCCTGAACAAATTACAAACTCTCGCCATAACTACTGCTGGGAGAGGGATGGCATACCATCCATACCATCCATACCATCCATACCATCCATACCATCCATTCCATCCATACCATCCATACCATCCATACCATCCATACCATCGAGCATGACCGTTGCCAAGAAACCGCTTGGGTAGCACCGACGCCCTGTAACAGAGGATGGTACAGGTTCGCATCAGTCAAATGTTGAGGTGGATTTTTATTCGAGAGAATGAAATAACTTTTCCCCTACATGAGTAGTGGTCACACTTGGCTTGTGAGGACACAAACATTACATGAAAACAGTAAAATAATGTCCTGAATCCGTAAACCAAGCTGTCGCCGAGCTGCTATTAGTCGTCTCACGCCTGCCTGCTATTAGGTGAGTAACAGGTCACCTGTGGGCTGTGTCGGGTTCACTGAGAACTCTCAGGTGTCTTTACTCGATATAACATAATAATACTCAATAACGGTTTCCCAGAGTTCAATGAATTCCATCAATTACTAAAACGAGATGTGTGTGTGCGTGTGTGTGTGTGTGTGTGTGTGTGTGTGTGTGTGTGTGTGTGTGTGTGTGCGTGCGTGTGTGTGTGCGTGTGTGTGTGCGTGTGTGTGTGTGTGTGTGTGTGTGTGTTCACGTGTGTGTATGTTCACGTGTGTATGTTCACGTGTGTGTGTGTGTGTGTGTGTGTGTGTGTGTGTGTGTGTGTGTGTGTGTGTGTCACACTTCATTCGAAATGGTTGCTTGCTGTAGAATAGTTAGAGGGTTCAGAGAACACATTTCCCCACGCAGTGTAAGGTTAATAAAACAATTGAAATAAACTAATTTTAAAGATCGTATTAAAAAAAAAACAAGTGAAATCCTTCAATACAGCGTGTGTGGTGAAGCAAATGAGTACACTAATGTTAAAATATGCAATTTATGCTTTTGCAGTTGAAAAACAATTAAAAAGTGTACTTAATATTTGAAATGTAAAAATCTTGTTATTATTGTGATAAGCACCTTTATATATAAGAGAAGGAATGAAATCGTTCGATACAGCGTGGCAGGAGGCCGCAAAAGAATGATGGCATAAGAAGAACTTAGCTTTCAGCGTTCGGCGCGAAATGCCATGGTGGGCGGAAATGACGTCTTTCGTTCGTTCGTACATGAGAGGGGAGTGTTTCTTGGTTTTTTTTTCTGTCAAGCAATAAATTCAATGGTTTTCACATATATAACACATTAGTTTCACAAATTTCCATTGAGATACTCAAGTATTTCCATCAATTGTCGCCATTTCCGTCTAGGTTACGCACTGCCATCTATCGGACGGCCGTCATTGGCTGTCTTGAGGCACGTGGGGGGGGGGGGACACCAGAGACGTGGTAGACACTGGGGACATTTCAAACTCGGTGCAACCGTATACAGCGCACACGCTGTAAAAAAAAAAAATGGAAGTTTAGCGCCGTTAATGCAACATCTTACACACCACCATATTTCACACATACATTAGTTATTTGTGCATGTCGTTTGTGTCATTTATGATGTCCTTAAAAGTAGTAAGTTTCCTGTTTGGAATGATTTTCAATTTGACTGCCAAACAGGTAGACAGATTAAAATAAAATAAAAATCTCACTCCTCTCTGCGTGCATTCGATGGGGTCGGATTCAGAGGCAAAGTAATAATACAACACAAGGAAATCAGATACAGGTGGAGGCCATTCAGCCCACCATTCCTGCGCAACATCAACACTCGAGGGGGAGCATTCGGTAGAGGGCAAAACCTCCGCCGCCAATACTGCTGGGTCACTTAAGTGAACCTGATATCCTATTCATTGTAGGCCAAAACGGATCAGACTTGACTGAACCACGATTGAATAAACTAAACTAGATTGACGCCCATGTAGAAATGCCAAAAAAAAAATCGAAATTTTTTTGAAAAAAAAAGTTGCAAAATTTCTGGGGTTTTTTTCCTCTAACAAATTTTTTTGGGGGGGTTGGAAATCACTTAAAACATGTAGAAATGCAAAAAAAATTCAAGTATTTTTCAAATAAAATCTAATCTTTTTTGAAAAAAAAAGTTGCAAATTTTTTTTTTTTTCTCTAACAAAAATTTTTTTTTGCTTGGAAATCACTTAAAACATGTAGAAATTCAAAAACAAAAATTCTAATATTTTTTCAAAATGGCCGCCATAGCAGCCATATTGGACTTTGGACCAAGTCCAACATCTAATGGCATGATCCTTGGACCATAACTAATCCCCCCACCAAGTTTCGTCGAAATCTGTTGAAGAGTTTTTCCGTAATACTGTTCACAAACAAACAAACAGACAGGGGTGAAAACAGTAACCTCCGTCCATCTTTGATGGCGGAGGTTAACAAGATCCAAAGAAGAAAATGTAAAATTTGTTTATTTTTTTAAAATAAGGTGTTTTCGTGGGTTTTTTTTGAAGTTTTGTATTTTTATTTTATTTTATTTCCTCAGAGGAGGGGGCATGGGCTTGGTTAAAAACACACAACATCAACTGTATGACCCTTCTTGACAAGACCCCCACCAACAGCACTCCATGCACATGCACACAATCACCCATCAATGCTCAAACTACTTAAAAGTCCTGCCAACATCCCCATACCCCTCCATCTCCATAACTTCCAGGTACCTATCTAATTCCAATTTGAACTTATCTACCGTTTCTGCTGCCGCTACCTTTCCAGGGAGGCCATTCCATGCATTAACTACTCTCTAAGTAAAAGTCCCCTTCCTTACTACCGTCTTAACTCTCCTCTTCTTTACCCTCAGGCTATGGCCCCTGGTCCAAGCACTGTCTACTCTGTTGAATAATTCATCTGCACTTATTTTATCGATATCTTTCATTGTCTTAATGATATCTATCATATCTCCTCATAACCGCCTCCTTTCTCGTGAATAAAGCCCTGTCTCCTTCAGCCGCTCCTCATAGCTGAATCGAGCTCGGCCCAGAATCAATCTAGTAGCCCTGCGCTGAATCCTGTCCACGGCATCTATGTCCTTCTTGAATTTTGGTGGCCAAAGTACTGATAAACTGCAGGTTCGTTTTCCGATTCATGTTCAAAATGTAATATTCAAATGAAATTAAGTTGTTTCGCGTTCAAAACTCTTTTTTCCCACTTTTGGAATAAACTCCCTCACTATGTTCAATCCCATTCTTCCCTCCAGGCATTCAAAACGGCTGTTCATCATCACATCTTATTGTCCCCCATCCAAATCCTCGATCTTTTCTACCCCCGTTAATCCGCCCCAAACCCACCTCCTTCAAATTCCCTGCTTTCCTTCCTGAAACTCCCTGTAATGTCCATCTTTGTGTACCCCAGGTTCCCCACCCCATCCCTCTCCCTTCCACAGATCAACTGTCTCTGTTCCCCACTGTTTTGTCCTTCCGACTCCTGCCCCTCTTGTCTCATGCCCCTCTTAATGTGCGTTGTGTGTTTGCTCTCATACGAGCCTCGACAAGGATATACAAAAAACAAACAAACAAACAAAAAAATGAAATTGCTCGTTGAGCAAGGAATTGCCGGAATAATTTTGTCATATCTCCATGATCTCTGAAAAAACAAAAACCTGAAATCAACTTAGTTCTTATAAGTCGATAGTGCTACTGTTTAACGAGTTATAGCACTTGGTTTGGTCATGATCATAACTTGGAAGTCAATCGGACTTGAAATGGCGTTTTTACCACAATTTGAAAGTTTTGACCCGACCCCCCCTGACATTCGACACCCGAACGCTAAGAAGGGTGTTGGTGTGACACCACAATGAGACATATGGTTGGATGCAGAATTGGAAGATGCACATTTTGGATTTGGTTTGTAGTCGATACGACCATTTTAGCGGACGTTATTGCGAAAATAAAAATTTCGGGTTTTTGGTGACCTTAACCTTGACCTTTGACCAAGATTCACCAAAAACGACAAGTGTCTAAGTTGGACCATGGCCGACGTCTGAACCCAGTTTGGTCATGATCGCTGAAACGGTGTGGCTGCTACAGGGTAAACAAACACACAAACAGACAGACAGACACACAATGACACACACAACTGACCAACATAATTGTTGAAATCCGATGTTTGGTAACAATAGGTGTCACCATGTTGAAGTAGAAGAAGCAGCAGATGACAATGTAGCAAAGGTAACTGTGCATATATATATATATATATATATATATATATATATATATATATATATATATATATATATATATATATATATATATATATATATATATATATATCTCTAGCCTGGTGTTGGCGCAGTGGTTAGGGCAGCGGCTTGGGATCCAAGAGGTCCTGAGTTCAAGCCCCGTTGCGCCACTGAATTAATACACCAGGAGGTTGACTCAGCCTGTCATCCTTCCGAGGTCGGCGAAATGAGTACCAGTGTACTGGGCCGGTGTATACCCCGGTTAAAATAGGTGTACCATATCCCTGTGTTGTAAGAGGCGACCAGGGTTGCGTCAGGAAGGGAATCCGGCGTAAAACCTGTGCCAAATCATTATGCGGATCGTAACGGATGATCCGCTGTGGCGACCCCTAACGGGAGAAGCCGAAAGAAGAAGAAGAAGATTTGTGGACGGACGGACAGACGGACAGAAGTGAACCAATTACAAAATTACCTAACCCCACGTTTTGTGTGCGGAGGGTGCGCGGGAAAATAACAACAAGGATCTGATACTCTCGGTCCCCCATCTTTTTGGTGGTATTGTGAATGCATATTCTGTGTAATAAGAAAGCTAAATCTCTAACGGTTTTTGAGATATCAAGTACACGAGCTAAGTAATACCTCGCATACACAAAAGTACATGGACGGATGATCAGTGTGTTGGTCGGAGCTCATATCAATGTCCCGTCTCAGACCTCGCTTGAGGGGTGAAGGACAAAAACAATGTCATCCTGGTACTCGACCACCGTAGATAGCATCGAGTAAGCCGCTTGCTAACGGAACACACTCCAGGTCTCATCACATTAATCACTACAATCATGCTCAAGAAACAATGTCCCTCTCTCTCCGCTCGTGTTCCAGGAGCTAAGGTTGCAATAACCACACGAGTTGGCTTTACATCAAATGTAAGGTCATTTGGTATCCCCACGGCTCACCCTGCACTCACCATTTTGGATTTCAATCTTGATAATAATTAATGATTCATTGGTCCAACACTTCCACCACCGACACGAAATTATTCTACAATTTCCCATCGAGTAAACTGGCGACTTTCCAAAATGAACTGTTCACTCCGGTTAATGTTGTGGTGTACTGGCATACGTGGGCGAGGGACAATGCGGGGAGCGTTGTGGAGGCGTGGAGGAGTGGTTTTGGTGGCCACGTGTCTGCAAGGGATATAGGGGTTCGTGCCGCTTGAGGCGTCTTTGTGTAGTCTGCAGTAGTGTGCATTCGGACGGGCAATAAACAGAGTTCGACAACCCTCACGACTATCCGAGTTCTACGGCCCTCCGGACACTACAAATGTTTGTGAGTGACGGCACTGTGTTGGCCGCCATTTTGGATTTCAATCTTGGTAATAATTAATGATTCATTGGTCCAACACTTCCACCACAGACACGCAATTATTCTACAATTTCTCATCGAGTAAACTGGTGACTTTCCAAAATGAACTGTTCATTCCGGTTAATGTTTGTGAGTGACGCGCTGTGTTGGCCGCCATTTTGGATTTCAATCTTGGTAATAATTAATGATTCATTGGTCCAACACTTCCACCACCGACACGCAATTATTCTACAATTTCTCATCGAGTAAACTGGCGACTTTCCAAAATGAACTGTTCACTCCGGTTAATGTTTGTGAGTGATGGCACTGTGTTGCAGGCGAGAATGCTCAAAAACCACGACTGTGTTGGCCGCCATTTTGGTTTTCCCAAGAGTGCTTTGACCGATGATGACGTCACTTCCTGCATAGTTGCCTCATGTGACATGATATCGTTCTTTGCGTGAAATGTAAACATTGAACTGCAGCCATGACGTCATGCTTGAACCGCCCCTCATACGAGGTGAGACATCCAGTGGGTGGTGTGTTGTTTTCGACCGGCGATAACTTTGGTATTCCCACTGAAATGTTGTGGTCAGAGCCGGCTGTCTGCACCAACCTGCTCGTGTGTACGTAATAAATAGACGCCCCCACAAAGCGGTGGTGCATTCACGAGCTTGGCCAGCCCACCATCATGAGTGTGGACTCGCCCTACCCTTTGGTAGTTTGTGTACCTGCTGCCTCTTGTCGTTAATTAGCTCCTCGCTGAGAGTCTCGAGTCCACACCCTGAGATGCTGAAGGTAATTAAGGTTGAAAAGCGCATTGAATGGATTTCGAATGTTTATTTGTGTTTCCCGCCAAAACCAATTTGACCTGATGATGGGGGAAAGTATTTGTGTGGAACCTTCTTTGATCATTTATTACTTATGAAATCTTTAGATTTCGGAAGTATATTGATGACTTCCATCATCTGTTTGCGTGTTTGTTTGTTTGTGTGTGTGTTTGTTTGTAGGCACGATAACTCGAGAACGGAAGAAGCTACCAATGTCAAATTACACCACGTGATTCAGGAGGGTGATGGCAAGCGCTGATTAGATTTTAGTCAAAATCGGTCAAAGGTCAAGGTCACAGTGAGGTCAAACATCCAAAACATTCGATTTTTGATGGTTTGGTACAGAATCATCGTAGAAACTTCTGGTTTACGTCGCTACCTTCTCGAGAGACAGCTTTTATTAGACAAGGTCAGAAGGCAAGTTGACAATTTCGTAAATCCCAGTCTATGACTGCTTGTTTTTACATTAATCGAATGTTTGTTGGGGGCTGACAGGATGACCTCGAGGTGCACACACTCTCCTCCACCCTGTCTCACCTGGGTTCGAATCCCGACCAAGCTGTAAACTGGTGTCCTGGTGTTTCACATCCAGGGTGGTTCATCAATGTGTGTGTGTGTGTGTGTGTGTGTGTGTGTGTGTGTGTGTGTGTGTGTGTGTGTGTGTGTGTGTGTGTGTGTGTGTGTGTGTGTGTGTATCGTCTTTCAGGTGGATGTTAAACGGGAGTTCTGTCTGCTGGCATTAGTTGGTGGACGTGAAACATCCCACGGTGGCCTTCATGAAGAGTAGGTGAGCTATCATTGGCATCCTGAAGAAATTCTTGCTACAGTCAAACGTCAGGCCGAGGTTGACCCCACAAGTAGGTGGGAATAAATTGAGGGTGTTAAAAAAAGAATAACAAGACCAAGATGTTCGTATTCATTTCATGAAATGGTTGTTTCCCCCTAATATACAACAGAGCAGGAAAACGTTGCAAAGAACAAATCATCGTCAGACAAGGCTTGTCCTCCAGCCTTTCATGAATGAATTAAGGGTTTACAAAACTCTTTTGGCTGCAGCTTGTACCATGTCTCATGGCTCAAAAAACGAGTAAAATATTAGAAGGATACTCGGTGGAGCAGGTACCTCCGCCATGATCCAGTAGCACACATCGGGCCCAATAATTTTTTTGAAATATCTCGCTATATATCGCTTTTGGTCCCATCTCTCAATGGTGATTGAAAAATCACTTAAAATATCTCTGAAAGAGGAGGCAGGAAAGAAAAAGAAACGGACAGACGGAGACAGACATATCCTGTGCTTTTATTCATATATCCAAGCAACACGAAGTCAAATCTGAGTAACATTGATCCGAGTAAAAGTGTTTTCTGGATCATCGACAGGAGAAAAGGAGAAAAGGACAGGAGAAAATGGGCATTCACAGTGGCAACACCAATAGCATCATATCTATGCAGGTTGGGGGTGATGGCCCAAAAGTTCACGAGTCCAGAAACTTTGACCCACAAAGATACAAGTCAAGTCAACCAGCAACGTGAGTGACCATCTGAGGCACTGACCTGGAACAACCTCTGAAGACACTGAGAAGCCAAATAAATGCACTCTCAAGGCAAAAGGTTTGATCCTACAGATAACCAGCCCCTGCAGATGGACCCTGGCAAAACCACAATTCCATGGGTGAGGTGGGTCAAGAGAAAGATTCCACAGGCGGTTGTACTTGGCAGCGGAGGTGGGGAGGGAGGCAGAGTGGCCATTAAGACCTCTACAGATGTGAATAAACCCCAAATGTCCTGTACATAGTAAAGCTCAACGCTGTGAGAGCAGCATCTGTTGGTCGTGTCATCATCAGACACTGACGAACCAAAAAACACCACTTCCGACATGTCACACGGACGTGGGGTGCAGAAGATCAGATGGCCCTACATAACGGAAGCATCGACACACATCGAGGGGAACAGGCCTTTCTTATCCCCCGACACTCCCTCCATCCATCCCTTCTGTACACACTGGAAAACAAACAATTATCAGAGATTAGACGTGGAAAAGTCCAACTGCAATAAGTGAAGTACATTTATTCCCAGATCATTTATCCTGGTCGTGCAGGAGGAACACACAGAGATGCCATGATAATCAATACTAGGGTTCCAGGTTCAAATCCCACATGCTGGTTGAAATTGTGCTGTGTCCAACAATGGCCTTGATGTTGTTCCCGGAGGGAGGCATTAAGCGTTTTGTCTTGGTGTCCGTGGTGTCACACTTTTTGAAGTATAATTTTTCCATTGCTATTTTTTAATTTCATTATTATCTAAAATTATTTCAGTTATTTAATTTATTTCAATTGTGTGATTTAAAAAATATATATATAATTTTCCTTTTTTTGATTTTTCCAATTTTCAATTATTTAATTTTCATTTTATATTAATTTTCAGTTATTTAATTTTTCCATTATTTTTCCACCCATTGTTTAATTCCTCAATTATTATGGTTTTAAGTCCTGCAAGGATCCAAGAGGGACGCATTAAGTGTTGTGTCTTGGTATCCCTTTATTTGAAAAAAAAAATGTTTTCATCAGGCAGAATTTCAAGCACCACCAATTGCCGAATACTGCGAGTAGGCTATACCGGGAATCATCGGCGATCCCCGGTCACAGCACCCAAGTTACCCTCCCCGGAGGAGAGGGTATTCCATTTGAGTCCGTTTGTTACTTGGCAAAAAATAATAATTTTTTAGACAAGTATGTTGATCGCCTCCATTTGTTTGTGTTTGTGTGTTTGTTTGTCTGCTCGCCTCCAGCCCAAACCACTCAACCGACCGTTCTGAAATTTTCAGAGATTAATATCACCAATCCTGCGACGGTCCCGCATTGAAGTTTCGTAAAATTTGTTCGACCAAAAAGGTCGACATAGATCAATAGGCCAATTTGAGCCAAATTTTCTAAAATCCTCAAATTTCATCCGATTGACTTGAAATTTGAAGAGGACTTGCATATCAGGTCAGTGAATTCAACCACCTATTACTTTTGAGGTTATCTTCAGTCAAAAGGTCAACATTGGCCATAAGGTCGACCCAAAATAGGCCAAATTTTAAAATTGATCCTAAAATTGTCAATTTTCATCCAATTGACTTGAAATTTGAAGACCATTTGCATATCATATCGCTGAATTCATCTACTTATTAATTTTCGGATCAACATCGGCCAAAAGGCCAATTTGGGCCAAATTGGGCAAAATTTTCTAAAATCCTCAATTTTTATCCGATTGATTTGAAATTTGAAGAACATTTGCATATGAGGTCGCTGAACTCGACCATCTATTAAGTTTGAGGTCAGCATAGGCCAAAAATGTCAACAAAGACCAAAAGGTCAACATAGGCCAAATTTCTAAAATCCTCAATTTTAATCCAATTAAATTGAAATTTGAAGATCATTTGCATATCAGGTCACTGAATTCAACCGCTTATTAATTTTGAGGTAAACATAGGCCAAAAGGCCAATTTGGGCCAAATTTTCTAAAATCCTCAATTTTCATCCAATTGACTTGACATCCTGGATCCAGGCTCCAGGATCCAGGATTGACATCCAGGCTAACCCCTGTTAGCCCCCTAACCTGTGAAAAGCGGGGAAAATGGCCTTTAAATGCTTGTGTGTGTGTGTGTGACTTGAAATTTGAACAGCATTTGCATATTAGGTAGCTGAATTCAACCACATATTAATTTTGAGGTGAGCATAGGCCAAAAGGTCAAAATCGGCCAAAAGGCCAATTTGGGCCAAATTTTCTAAAATGCTCAATTTTCATCCAATTGACTTGAAATCTGAACAACATTTGCATATCAGGTCGCTGAATTCAACCACATATTAATTTTGAGGTGAGCATAGGCCAAAAGGTCAAAATCGGCCAAAAGGCCAATTTGGGCCAAATTTTCTAAAATGCTCAATTTTCATCCAATTGACTTGAAATTTGAACAACATTTGCATATCAGGTCGCTGAATTCAACCACATATTAATTTTGAGGTGAGCATAGGCCAAAAGGTCAAAATCGGCCAAAAGGCCAATTTGGGCCAAATTTTCTAAAATCCTTAATTTTCATCTGATGTGAAACATGAAAAGGATTTGCTTATCAGGTCAATGCGTTCAACCACCTATTAATTTTGAGGTGAGCTTAAGTGAAAAGGTCAAAATAGGCCAAAATATTTTGTTTCGGATCCAGCCCATCAGTGGGATACAAAATGTGAACTATTCCACCTGGCAGAGGTATGGGCTCTACTGAGTGCCATCATACTTTGCCCTGTTTTGTCAAGTGTCGCTCTATGAGTGATTCTTCATGTCTGTCTGTCTGTCTGTCTGTCTTTGTCTGTGCACACAGAACTTTAGTGATTCTCTCCACAACCGCTTGTCAGATTGAGACGAAATTTTCACCATAGGAGCGACTACTAGTGTAGAATGTTTTATTGATAATTTTGATGTCATAGGTCACATGGTCTGGCAGCCATGTTGGAAAAACGGAAAAATTGTGGACCTTTGTATCTCTGAAACTGCACAAAGGAAAAAAATTGAAACTTGGCACATGGCAAGTACTCTTCATGGGGAATAAGGGTGATTTTTTTATGATATCATAGGTGCCTTTGTTATGATGTCATAATTGCATATGTAGAACACTATATTTGATCAGTATGAAAATTTTTGAGGGTAATCTGGAGATAAAATGATCCACAGAAAAAAAAGAATTGAAAAAAATTAAAAAAAAACAAAATACACCACACAAAACTACACAAACAAAACACAAAACAAGTCCTGGCAAGTGTCTGTAAGCTCTGGACAGTGATGCTCTACTAATGTCCTTGTCGTACATTTGATTCACGTACAATCTCCTCCATGAGCCCCAGACACTGTTATAAAGAAACAACAACTGCACAAATTGTTTGTTCACACAAATGGGAGTGTATTTGGCAACCTTATCTTACTGACAACCATTCACTTCATGTGTATGTTATCCAAGGAAAGAGGAAATGGTCACAGCTGGATAACGAATTGCGTGACTCGAGAGGAAAATAGTGAACTCTCACCTCAAACTGTGCCGAAGATTCAGGCACCGACACGGATATGTGAGAAGGGGCATTGTTGTGCTAAACAAGCAAGTTTCTAGGTCAACACAACTCAAATGAGTGATAGCTATTGTCTGGCCTATGACCAGAGTGGGTGCAAGGCAACTTTGAAGCAGTTTTTACTGAGAGTACATGGGACAAATATTGTCATTCGTACATCATCAGATTGTTGTGAACCCATTAAGATGTCCTGGAACTTTGTTGCCATAGCTTGCCAGTCCATCACGAATACGTCATCACATTGTGGCTATGCCAGGAAAATAAAAATAAATACAAAACATTAACATCGTTATCCTGTGTTTTATTGACCCCTTGTGGAAGGGGTGTGTATAACAACCTTCACCATTTGCAATACAGTATCAAGAAACATGTATGGGCTGGCTGGATAGTTTAGAGCTATGCACACTCATCTAGCATGGGTTTGAATCCCAACTCGGCAATAAAATGTCATGCCGACGTTTCACAGACATCAATGTGTGTGCTGTCCTTCAGAAGGACGTTAAGCTGGAGGACTCGTTTCCGAGCAGTGATTGTTCGACATTAGTGGACGTTCAAGACCCTATTGGTGTCTTTTGTGAAAAGTAGGCAAATTATTGGCGGCACCCTGAACAAGTTTCAAATTCTTTCCCAAGTCACCTAAAGTCGAATATCAGATCTGGCCAGCCAGTCCATGAAAGACTTGGCTCAAAACATTCCTTGGCTGATCCCACAAGAAGGTATCAGTACTATTAATAATTATAGTAGTTGTAATGGTAGAAGTCATACTTTCATATGCAGCATGTGGCTGCTGGTTGCATCATTGCTGGGAGCATAGCTGTGCCACTGATGCCGTGCCCCCTGTTTCCAGTAAAGTGGTACTCATTTTGCTGACGTCGGAAGGCTGATAGGCCGAGTCAACCCACCTGATGTTATTTAATGGACCGACAGGGCCTCAATCTCAAGACCGTAAGATCTTAAGCCAGCCATGTTAACCATTAAGCCAACACCAGGCATAGTAGTTGTAGTAGTAGTCAAAGAAGATCAATAAACATGTATCCCTGAAACCTGTACCATACCCTTTGTGGTGCTGCCAAAGCAGTTTCCTGGCAAGGGTTATTCTGGGTGGTTTGCCATTGCCTTCCCAGTATTGTTTGTCCATGTTCTAACCTTTTAAATGCTGAATGTCAAGTAAGGAAGCAGCACGTACATCAAACGAGCTGAGTTCGAATCCCCTGGTGCAGAATTTACAGTACGATGTGATTTTTAAGTCTTTGGTATCTGACTTGGCGGGGATATTAACTACCGAGTACCGACCACCCAGACTGTGCGGAAGCTCGAACCATTGCACTGCTGAGTCTGGTTACAGAGAGAGTAAAGTGTTTCTTTTCATTCATTCTACTGACTCTGGTCAAAATAATTCAGAAAGAGCCAAAGTGGTCAAGTAATGAAGACTTAAAAAGATGATGCGAAGAGAACTTGGAAATTGGAGAAAGTCGACGTCGTGTCAGGAAAGGTTGGAGCGACTGGAGTGACGGATAATAAAAATAAACCCTGTGAAATGTGGTCAAAAAACGAGCTACAACTGGAAGCTGTCTGGGGCTCAGTGACAATCTTTTGAATGAGTCCTTGGAGTGAAGATGCTGTGATGTGGCCACCTGATGACGCTCTCGTGCTCAAGATTGAAACTATCCTATCGAAACCTAAACTGACAAACTCGAGTTGAGGAGGATCTTGTTCCATCTTATGGTACCCATAGAAGGAGATTACAACCATCGGAAAACCATGCCAAATGTTCGTTTATGTGCAAAAGATTCCCAAGCAATAAATGCTCAATTATTTACATTGCAAAGGATTCAAGACAATGTTAAGCTAAGGATTGTAGGAACTGCCCTGCTGTGAAGCACTTTCTCATCTTTGAAGGCAAACCCCTCCCAGATTAAACTTTAGGTGCAAGGTCCCAAACTTTAGGTGCAAGGTTAGAATAAGCACAGATCCCTCGTTAGGTGTTTTGGTTTTACGAAGATCATCAAGGGTGGTTGCTTCGACAGATACATCTCGGTGCAAAGAAGAACTTGCATGATAAACTTTTGCAAGGATGACGTTTCAAATTCCCTTTTCCAAGAAACAATTTTAACCGTTACTTAGTAAACATTGGTTTGAATACGCACACCCATTGGGCTTTGTTGGAGTCATCCAAGGGTGAAGGTGATGGATAGGGGTTATTGATCTTACCGGATTTGTTATGAACACCAAGTTCCCTTTGGAAAGCTTCAGCTCATCGTCCATTAATGGTTCATAACTCTGAGTCACAAGGCTGGAGTCATTCCCTGCAATGCAGCAAAATCTTAGGAAAAAGGAAGCCTACAGCAGCGAAATGAATAAACAACAACATTGTTTTCACGACTTATGTTTGGGAACTTCATCATTTGCACCTGTACAGTAATCAGCTGAATTTTACCAAAGGTAACAGGTAAGATTCAAGTATAACAGGTATCCTCAGTTTGTGTTTGTGTTTGTGTTTGTGTTTGTGTTTGTGTTTGTGTTTGTGTTCCATGAGATGAGAAGAGGAACACAAACTCGTTTCATGACCACAGCTGGTTATGAAGAAGGTTCTAGAACAGCCTGAGAGGCTCCGCCTCAGACTCTGCAACCTCCAATTGGAGAGCTGAACACTGAACAAGCTCCTCCCACCGAGACCATTGGGAGATGACGCATCAGTGGAGAACGTCCAATCAGAATTGACTTTGTTGATAGGTGTCTATTTCATTTATTTATATTTTCATTTCCGGATGCTTTGAAACGGTTCTATGATTATTTTCCGGTGTGTCGGCTTCGATGTTCATTGGCATGCAACGTTCCAGCTTTCAACATCACCTGGAAGGTACCGAACTTGAATACGTCAGTGAGTCAGTAAGTGGGTCAATCAGTGGTTAGAATGAGCTTTATACATTATAATAGATAATACAGTGTACTGTATATAGTACTGGAGAGAATAGTCCAGGGTTGTATATACTTTTGGGAATTATTATTTATTTACATACACTTCACCATCTCCACGACTAACAAACACCTTTGGATTATTTAATTACGAGCAAATACCACCCACCGCTTCGCTGAGGGGAATGCTAAAGGGGGAGGGAGAAAAAGAGGGAGAGAGGGGTGGGGAGAGAGAGAGGAGGAAGAGGGAGTGAGGAGGGGGTGGGGGAAGGGAAGACAATGTGAGGTGAGAGGAATGGAAAGCAGATGTGCGGTGGAGCGTTAATTACCGCCCACACATGTCCAGAGACAAATACCGCCCCGACGCATCCAGAGACAAACACCGCCCGGACGCATCCAGAGACAAACAACACCCGGACGCGTCCAGAGACAACACCGCCCAAATGCATCCAGAGACAACACCGCCCAGACGCGTCCTTAGACAAACACCGCCCGGACGCGTCCAGAGACAACACCGCCCGGACGCGTCCTTAGACAAACACCGCCCGGACGCGTCCAGAGACAACACCGCCTGGACCCGTCCAGAGACAACACCGCCCGGACGCGTCCAGAGACAACACCGCCCGGACGTGTCCAGAGACAACACCGCCCGGACGCGTCCTTAGACAAACACCGCCCGGACGCGTCCCTAGGCAAACACCGCCCGGACGCGTCCAGAGACAACACCGCCCGGACGCGTCCAGAGACAACACCGCCCGGACGCGTCCAGAGACAAACAACACCCGGACGCGTCCAGAGACAACACCGCCCAAATGCATCCAGAGACAACACCGCCCAGACGCGTCCTTAGACAAACACCGCCCGGACGCGTCCAGAGACAACACCGCCTGGACGCGTCCAGAGACAACACCGCCCGGACGCGTCCAGAGACAACACCGCCCGGACGCGTCCAGAGACAACACCGCCCGGACGTGTCCAGAGACAACACCGCCCGGACGCGTCCTTAGACAAACACCACCCGGACGCGTCCCTAGGCAAACACCGCCCGGACGCGTCCCTAGGCAAACACCGCCTGGACGCATCCCGAGGCAAACACCGCCCGGACGCGTCCCTAGGCAAACACCGCCCGGACGCGTCCCTAGGCAAACACCGCCCGGACGCATCCCGAGGCAAACACTGCCCGGACGCGTCCAGAGACAAACAACGCCCGGACGCGTCTGGAGCTAAGCTAGCCAGAGACAAACACTGCTCGTACACATCCGGAGACATACTTCCATCCGGACATATCCAGAGACAAACACCGCCCGGACACGTTTGGATCCAAGCTGGGCGGATACAAATACCGCCTGGTCACATCCGGAGACAAACCCTGCCCAGCCACATCTGGAGGCAAACACCGTCCAGACATAACCACCATCTGGATATGTCCAGAAACAGAGACAAACAGAGAGAGAGAGAGAGGGGGGGGAGAGTGAGAGAGGTGTGGGTGGAGGGTGCTGCACTCTATTGGGAGGGGTAGAGCAAGGATGGGACAGATAGACAAAGAGATAACCTTAATGAAACACACACACACACACACACACACACACACACACACACACACACACACACACACACACACACACACACACGCTTGGCTGATATCAGCACCAATCCAACAACCTTGAATAGCTTTCATCGAAAAACAACGTTGCATTTATATAGACGTTTCATAGATATGTTCACAAACATTAATCTTTACATACATCTGCGTGTGACTGGCGGGAAAAAAAATTGCTTTGGTAATTTAGAAAACAAGAAACACTCGCTCAAGGTGACAGAGCACAAGCCACTCATTCAGGGTGACCGAACATGAACCACTCAATCTGAATGATGTGGCAGGCAAAAGCATCCGCAATGAGTGAACAATTCGCTCAGAAGGACGCAGCGGTACCGTTATCGACTGTAAGGCATTCAGCAAGTGGCTTAAGCACTCATGCAAGCACTCCAATAAAATGGTTGATAAGGAACGGTTGGTCAGGCTGTCGCTGCATACCATGTAGGATCCCCTTAACTTTAAAGGCAGTCTTCACCGTGCACGCAGCAATTGATGAAATAAAATGAATTCATTCAAATAAAGACTTTATCCACAAAAAGAGTTGCAGCTTAATTCAGAACAACCCTGGAGACATCACAAAGTTCAATCACCCATGAAATCAACATTGCAGATAATCCGCCATCTTGCCTGCTCGTCTGGCACACGTCACTTTGTACATCGGTTCAGAGTCCGCACAAACATTATAACTTTTTTTTTTTAAACATCCGTTTTTTTTTTGTTTGTTTTTTTTACCAGATTTGCTTTGTTTTTACCGGACATCGCGAAACCTGAAAAATATAGACACAGATATGGCAGATGCTATGGATAGGCAGTCCCTCTGGGGGACAGGACACGAGGTCTGACAGTGAATGCATTAAATCATCTATCTCAATGAAGCTAGTTCATTTGGCGCGTTTCTAAATTTTTTGTTCACTCGTTATAATTCTCCAAAAAGTAGAAAAAGGTGAGTTTAATACTTTGGAAATTTCAAATTTTTTTGTGTATCTATAGAGGAGGGAACATAACCTTGCTTGCTTAGAGGAAATAGGTACATCGGCTTTGTTATAAGACTCGTTATTTCTTTAAAATCAGATTTCACTCAAGATTTCGACACTTATTTAGTCCAGATGATATCTGATCCTCAAAACCGAAATAATATTTCGATGATATACGTTAATTAGTCCGTGAGAGTACATCATGGAAAATCATTTCATATGATGCATGAAATTGCTCCAAGCTCCTAATTTGAAAACTATATTACTTTAAAAAAAGTGATGTATACAGGAACTTGTAGCAATGATAAACAGGTGTTCGATTAATATGAGAGGAAAGTGAAAAAAAAAAACTTTATCGTTAAAAAATCGTTGCGGCCTGTTCCAAGTCAAGGCATGGTTGAGCAGGCCTAAAAACATGGTGGCTTCAGACCCCAGTGAGGTTACTCAGGAAACGCCTTAAGACCCCAAACAGTTAAGTGGCCGAGGATCGCCTGATGAAGGATTATAATTAAACAAGGCCGTTAATTATCATCAAAATTAACCCAAATTTTAATTAACCCAAACACCCAATTTTCACTCCTGCACTTCCTTGGAGTTTTCTTAGTGTGTATGCAAAGTTTCAGGCTGCTCGGTTTTATAGTTTTGGAGTTATGGAGGAGACACACTGACACGCTTACACACACACACACACACACACACACACACACACACACACACACACACACACACACACACACACACACACACACACTTGTTAGTATAGATTTACACCCTCTTTATCTCCACGATCGACATAGCATCTTGAATTATTAATTTATTTCTATACACTTTGCTACCACCACGACCGAAATATCACCTTGAATTTTATTATTTATTTGTATACCTTTTACCATACCACTACCAACATACCACCTTTGTTTTTCTTAAACATTGTGCTTATCAGATGTACTACATGTAAGCTTTACCTCAAAAAAACCAAAATAACATTCTCATATTATTATTATTATATATTAATGAAAAGGTTCCTTTACCTGGCGTAGTCATTGGAGGAGGATTTAGAAGTACCTGCAGAGATAAAACAACAGGTTGAGTAAATCAAGGAAAATTCTGTTTGTCTTTTTTACTATCCAGCATTGAGGCTCATGGAAGAGTTACTACCACTATGACTACTTTAATGGCCCTAATTATTCCTATATCCTTGTGGGGTCTGCACGGAAAAGTTTTTGGCCCAAGACTTTCATGAACTGGGTGGCAGGTGATAACAACCTTTAAAGTCATGACTCAAAACAACCTTTAAAGATAACCCCCCCCCCAACCCCCTACTGTTCATGACAGATTGCGTGGAATCTTTCACATCCACCAATGACCACTGCTGGCAGACACGTCCTGATTAACCTCCTTCCGACGGATAGTGCACACATTGATGTATTACCCTGCATGTAAAACACCAAGGTGACAATTTGTAGCTGAGTCGTGAAGTTTATGGCTGGGTCATGATCCAAACCCAGAGGAGAGAACTGAAAGGCCTCAAAGATGGAGGCACATACGTGTAAGTTATCGTGCAAACTCATGGAAGAGCAAGATGATAGAGAATTAGAGTGTATTCAGGGGTATTATACGGAAAATGGGGCAGTGGAGAGCAAATGTATTTGAGACATATGGTGAGCAAGAATCCCGCAGGTAGCAGTACAAACGTAAGTTAGTGATGATAGAAAATGTTTGGAATGGGGACGGAAGACGAGATGGTGTTGATGTGCCATATTGAAGGCTGGAGAGATGATGCAGTTACCCAGGGAGATGGATGATTCGAGAGGCAAAAGAAAGGGAGTCGGACGAGCAGAGGTCATCATGAACCCTGGACTTTTGGAGAATGAAGAAGATGAGTGTTATTGGATGGATGTGTGGGTACATATTATTAGGGATAGGGAGCGGTGGAGGTGTGAAAAGGTAGTGGGGTGGAAAACTGCATGAGGGATGGAAATGATAAAGTCATCCTGAGCATTTTAAAAATTAATCTTTGATCGTTTTAATCAAAGTTTATTCATAACTTAGTTGAAGAAATGCATAAGTAATATTATTGTGGTGTTCTGAACAGAAATTACTGAAATTTGATATACAGCCCAAGAACCCATCCTTATGGATACATTAATTCCCTCCCCCACTTTTATGATGTCTCCAGTGTATTTTATTACGACTCGTAATAACGGCTTTCACCAGGTAGATACGATACACATTTACATCGTGAGAATTGGGGTCCTCCCTCAACCCTAACCCCCGGTGATTGTTTTTTTTAACCGTCTGAAACCAACACCCAAAGTACAAGCACCAGTTTTCAATTCATTCCATCCCAGTGGTTCAGTTCTCTTAATGTTCCAACTGCTTGGAGTATTAATTTATTTTTTAAACCACCCGAAGCCTTTCCATGCACACCCCGAGTACAAGCACAAGTTTTGAATTCATTCTGTCCAACGGTTTAGGAGTGCATCGCTGTAAAACAAACAAACCGCATTTTAAAGTTGGCCTCCAAAGCCATCTGCTAACTGGGCATCCTCTGTCGTACAAAGTATCTCTTTGGCACACCTGAACTCCTATCCACCTGCAAGGCCTTCATCCACAGCTTGATGGAGTATTGCTCTCGATGAAGTATCACCTACATTGTGGTTCGAGCATCTCTGAGTCTGTCTGATAGGTCATCATTGGTTAGGTTCTGACCCCTGCTGGAACATAACAAACACTTTAAAAATGGTACATGCTGCTTTTTCAGTTGATGCTCAGCATTTAGAGGATAGAGCATGCATAACCTTGTAGGTTTGTAATTCTGCAAAAATTCTCTTCTGTAAGGGATTTGAACCTGTTGTCACAGCATAGTTAGGCAAGTGCTCAGACAGGAACAAGACAAACCACAAAACATTCAATAAACAACATTGCAGGGGAAATTGACAAAATAATAAATCGTTGTTGTCATCATCGTCATCAGGATGGTGCAAAGGTTTCATGCTTACCTTTGAGCTGTCTAGTCTGGGTTCGATTCCCGACCTGACTATAAACTTGCATGGTTGATGCTTTACAGGCAGGGTGTTATCTCACTGAACGAGCTGTTCCTTGGATGGACATTAAACCTGATATACTGGTACTGGGTGGCCCAGAAGTAATAAGGCAGTTGCCAGAACAATAGTCATGACAATTTCATTATTCTTTTATAATTTATCACTATTATTTTAATTACTGATTAATTTTTGTTTGATTTTATTAATTGATTATTTTGATTGCAGAATCCCCAAAAGTGGAAGATTTCAACCATGGAGGATCTTTTTCTACGTAAATGTAAAATTCTCTGACTGCCCTATTACTTCTGGGCCACCCGGTATGTTGGTTTGAAACTGTCTGCGAGCATTAATTGGTGTATGTTCAAGATCTCTCAGTGTCTTTCACCGAAGAACAGACAAACCATCACTGGCACCCTGAACAACCAACAAAATTCCTGCCACAAATCGCCTTCAGTGAAACGGCAGATCTTGCCAGCCGATCCGTGAAAGACTTGAGCCAAAAACATCATATTGGTGACCCCACGAGAAGGTGGGAATAATTGGGGCCGTTAAAGTAATCGTGCTTGCATTATTACAGTATTCTAAAATTGTGTTTGGTAAATTGTTTCTATTATTATTATCATTATTTTATAGTTATTATTATTATTCTCAATGACTTTTTAATTAAATGAGCAATTTTTTTTTCTCTAATATAAATCAGATAAAAATGATCGGCCTTGTGGAAAGGGCGCTGGTGTTGGTACATGCGAGACCCCATGGCATGAACCAAAGGGACGCACAAACTCATTCGACGTTTACCTGCGCTGCCTCCTCTGTCAGCAGCTCCACACAGCTGGTGGGAAAGATTCCCTTTTTTGATCCAAGCTTTCCCTCGAACCAGCCTTTTACGAGTGTCTGGACAAAGGGACACCAATTGGTTCATATAAGTGGTGGGATGGGGGGGGGGTGCGAGGGGAGGGATGAAGAATTACATAAACGTGATCGTTTTTACAAGTTTAAAATGGTTGTAGAGAAATAATTTGCGGACAATTAACACATTTTTATTACCTTCGTTTTTTATGACAGGTAATAGATAACGCTCAACCACTGCAGTGTTTAAACAAAAAACATATGCTGCTATTAGTATCTGTGTGGCTGAATGATGGTACTGTCATGAATACATCAAAATGGATAATAAATAAAGGAATGTAAATGAATCGACACTTTGGAAACTAGAGAGTTCATAGAACACCTGATGCTACACAGTGTTGAAGTATATAGGGTGTCTCAAAAAAATATAAAACTTTTAAAATGCTTCGTTTGATCCTAAAAAAGCAGTAATTTTGTCACTTATGCTTCATTTCTTGTTGCAGAGACCCTGAAGTTTATTTTGAAACCAAGCAAGCGCCAGAAAAATTCCAAGACTGACCGTACAACAACGGACGAAAATTGTTGAACTTTGGCACCAGACGAAAAGTGTCATACAGGTGCAGCGTCTTTACTCGAGACATTTCGGTATCCACTTGCGCCATGCACCAAACTTTCGGACAATAAAGTGCACCATCGTAAAGTTTACCAATGTGGGAACCATCTGTGACCTTCACAAGGGTCACAGTGGTCAGAAGAGGACTTGCACGGTAAACCAGAGGAACTATCGCGAAATGATTCAGGAATTCTATCTGCCTGAGCTACGTACTCAGGCCCGTAGGAGAAACAACCTGATCCAAATGAGAACCCAGTGGTTCCAGCAGGATGTGGTACCGCCCCATAAAGCCAGGGAAATAAGGCGTTTTCTCAACCAACATTTTGAGGGCCGCTTTATCTCCCTCTACAAAGACGTTGAGTGGCCACCGTATTCCCCAGACCTTACTCCTCCAGACTTGTTCTTGTGGGGTATCTCAAGGACAGGATCTATGGAAACCCTAGGCCTCAGACTCTTGATCAGCTGAAGGAAAACATCCACCGAGAAATCCAAAACATTCCTCAGGAAACGTTTCCCAAAGTGATGGAGAACATGACAACGCGTTTGCAGGCAGTGATCGGACAACGTGGAGCCTACGTCGAACATGTGGTCTAAAAGACAACGACGATTCTATACCAAAATTTAAATTTTGGTGGCAATTTTGACATTGGTACAATAAACTTCAACCTTTTAGCTTTCTATCAAGCCATATATCTTTTTTAAAAGTATATGTTATGACCATCCTCTTTGCAGATGAAAAGTTGTATATTTTTTGGGACACCCTGTATAAATAAATAGAAATAAAATAATGATTTTAAAGGTTTTATGTTATTTTTTCTAATCATTTTAATGATTAAAAAAAATCCAGACGTTTACCGCTGTAGATTCAGTGCATTATAAACCACCATATTAAACACATTAGATTAGTTTTTCATGCCTGTTGTTTGTGTTCCTTCATGGCATCCTTAAAAACGTCCTTAAAAAAATGATGCCCTGAAAAATCCTTTGCTGTTTGGAATTACTTTCAATTTTGTTTGACTGTAAGACAGGGAGACAAAAAACTTATCTCACTCCTCTCTGCCCATGTGTGATCAGGCCGAATTCAAAGCCAAAGTACTGCTAAACTACAGGTTCGTTTTATGATTCATGTTCTGATTTGTGTTCAAAATATAACGTTCAATTTAGATGAAGTTGTTTGATCCTCGTTCATAAACTGGACGGAGGGACGCACAGACAGAAGTGAACGAATTGCTTAACCCCGCTTCACGCTTCGCGTATGCAGAGTAATAAGGGGACTATTTACTGTACACATTAAGTATGAGGTCTTCAACATATTTAGTACTACTACGATGACTACTACTACTACGACTACTACAACTGACCCTCCGATCAACTGTGATCTACCTTGTGTCAGATCAAGCCAGATTAGATATGTGGCTTGCCACAGGTACCATGTATATTTGTACTCACCTGTCCCATGGTCGGGTTGTCGGCAATTAAACCGTCTCCCCTACCAGGTGTTCTGGTGAGAAGGGTGTATGATAAGGACACCCAACAGGATTAAAAAAACAAACTTGTCAAAGGGTGGAGGAGCTCTTTGTGAGCCAACGGCCACGCAGATCTGGTGCCCAACTGTGTCTGCGGACGTCCTCCTGCAGTTGGGTTACATTTTTTTGAGGAGGTTGGTGGCAGGATTTGCAGTCCAGCCACCAAGAAACCGTTCACTCCACAAAACACACTTCGCAGGGCAGCTCATCGGATGACAGGATTGGGGCAATGCCTTCAGGACCCCCACTCTTTGATGATCGGAGGAAAAACATGTGGAAACCTTCCTGGGTCAGATTGCAGTAGCATGTGTCGAGGTGGTGCTGAGGTGTCGTCCACGAGACGGCGGTCTACTTGGATTAACCTGAGGCGGTCCCTTTGGGTGGGTGTCTGGAATGTCCTTTCCCTCAGAGAGGATGATCACCTGTCTCTGTTATCATCTGAGCTCAAGCGTTTGGACATCGGTATTGCAGCACTCTCTGAGGTTCAGAGACTGGATAGTGGCGAGATCATGGCGGGTAGTTACACCTACTATTGGTGTGGTCACTGATGGTTACCATGCTCAAGGAGTTGCTGTAGCTGTGTCCAATAAGCTGCCTCCAATAATAATTGAGGTAACACCGGTCAACGAGCGTATGATGAGACTGAGGATCCGTCACTCCTTGGTGTCCTTTCCCTGGTCTCTGTATATGCTCCGACTGAAGTGAGTGTTCTCACCACGAAGGACACATTCTTTGCCATGCTTGAGTCTGTGGTTCATCAGTGCCCCAGGCAAGATACTCTTCTAGTCTTGGGTGATTTCAATGCATCGACTGGACCTGATAAGGATGGTGATGAGACATGTGTCGGTCCCAATGGGTCTGGAACTGTGAACCAGGATAGCACTAAGATCCTTGACTTTGCAAGAAGTCATGGAGTTAGGGTGGCTAGTTCATGGTTTCCGTGTCCACAGGCTCATCGCTGGACTTGGTATTCCAACGCTGGTGGTGTGGCAAAGGAGATGGCATGCATTTCTCTGCTCTGCCTGGAACACAGACATCATCACAACTGATTGGAAGAGTGGCCTTGTTGTCCCTCTCTGTAAAGGGAAGTGTGACAGGGCTGCAAGAACTACCGAGGAGTGACACTGCTCTCAGTGCTGGGCAAGGTCTTTGCTCAGATAGATCATTTTTGATGGGGTTCACCACCATTGTTTGAGCACCAGCACCCAGAGCAGTAAGGCTTTACATCAAAGAGATCAACGATTGACCGTGTCCTTGCTCTTCGTGTCCTCACTGAACGCAGACGAGAGTTTCGGCATGGGCTGCTTCCAGCCTATGTAGATCTCTGTAAAGCGTTCGATTCAGTGAATTGGGATGCCCTCTGGAGGATTCTTGGTCTTCTTGGGGTGCCACCAAAATTGATAAATCTGATGTCTGAACGACACTCTGGTACTGAGAGTGCTGTGAAATGGAGTGACACCATCTCCGACTTATTTCCAGTTGTTACTGGAGTTCATCAGGGGTGTGTACCGGCCCCCACACTTTTCAGGGCTTGTATGGACTGAATTCTGGGGAGGATGTCAGAGAGATCAGCTGGGGTGCATCATTTGGGAATGTGAAGATCTCTGACCTTGATTTCACAGATGATGCAGTCATCTTTGTGGAGACTCGGAATATCCTTTTTGGGGTTCCTCGAGGTCTCGAGGTTCTGAAGGAGGAGTCAGAGCCGCTGGGATTACGGGTTTCCTGGGTCAAAACTAAGATCCAGGCTTTCAATGACATCTTGGATGCTGCTATTTTGTCTGTTCCTGTTTATGGTGAGGATGTTGAGATCATGGAGAGATTCACTTACCTTGGCAGTGATATTCATGTCTCTGCTGGCTGTGAGCCAGAGGTCAACAGACGTCTGGATCGGCCCTGGGGAGTCATGGATTCACTGGATCATGGGGTGTGGTGCTGTCGGTACCTGTGCAGGAGGATGAAAGTCCGAGTCTTCAGGTCTTTGGTGCTTCCAGTCTTGCTCTATGGATGTGAGACTTGGACTCTGACCAGGGACCTGAAATGGAGACTTAATTCCTTTGGTACCAGGTCTCTTCAGAGAATCCTTGGCTATCGCTGGTCGGAATTTGTGTCCAACGAGCAGTTGCTGAGAGAGACTCAAATGAGATTTGTTACCTGCATAGTCCGTGAGCATCAGCTGCGACTGTATGGACATGTGGCTCATTTTCCTGACGCTGACCCTGCTCACCAGATTCTCTCATCGACGGAGCCTCATGAGTGGAGGAGGCCAATGGGCCGACCACGTGCCTTGTGGTTACAGTAGGTTGATCAGCATTTCAAGGAGATGGGGATGGGCCAGGCATCTGCCTGGGGGATGGCCAGACGGAGACCCCTGGAGTGGACGCAGCAACTCACTGCTCCAGCGCATGCTCCCATACCTGACCTGATCTGACTACTACTATTACTACTGCTCCTCAGATTTTCATCGCTCCAATTAATCCCTGCAAATGGGGTCAAGCGCATGGGTTTCCCTCTTCACACCTCTCTATCCCGAGCAGCCCCACTTCTCTAATGCCCCTCTCCACCTTCTTCTGGCTCAATATTAGTCTGCCCCTTCTCCTCCTGCCAAGTGTATCAATATGAAAGAACTGCCTGACCACATCCTTCTCCTCCCTCCCAAACACTTTCTGAAAGCAATGCAAACTTGGCTCCACCACCCCATACCTGCCTCTTCGCTAATGCCCCTTACTCTTGCCCACCTCCTCATACTGTATTCTCATTTCTCTTCCTTACCCTCAGGGAGATCCATGTCACCCCTCTGGAAGTTCTTTTCAGCAATCTGTTCTCTTCCTTTCTCAAAGCCAAGGCCTGTGCTCCAGGCAGGAGAATTGATCTTATTACCATTTGGTAAATCTTCACCCTCACCCTATAACTGCAATATTTTGATCATGAATAACCCCACAAACAGTATACCGAAAACCTAAGTGTGTCTTGGACTATTGTGAGTGTCTCGTTCTTAGAAATCTGATTTGAGTGCCATACCGACTTCATAAAACCTGAAGCTGCCGTTAAAAACAACAATACACGAAACAAAGCACATGGTACATAGCATACTTTGCTTGTGATGAATATGATGGCTCCAGCCTGGAATCCGAGTTCATCTTCAGTTCGTGGAAAATTTTCAATCAACGCCTTTCCATAGTGAAGGTCTTGGGTGAGAATGGGGTACAGAGCAAGCTAAGTAAAAGCATTACATTTTCCAAATATCTATCTTTCATATCAGACCTGGAAGAAACACTTCTCATCTGTACTGTTCCAAAATCAATACTTATTCGGTTTGTACGTGTTTGAGAATTACATTGTTTTATGATGTTTTATCTGATAAAATGTCCATACTTCTTTAACAGCAATTGGTGCTGTCAAAGCAGTCTCGAGGCAGAGAGTGCACCGAGTGGTTTGACATTGCCTTTCCCAGCAGATGTAAGGGCAGGGATTTGGAATGTGGCCTGGAGTGCCGCTACACAACAACCTACTCTTGAAAAAGACACCGTGGGATCTTGAATGCTCACCAGCATTCGGACACTGACCCCCGTCCCACTCCCGCCATGGAATGGGGTAGATAACTCCCTCTCCATCTCTCAACATAGTGGCGCATATTTCAGGCCTGGCCCAAACAACAGCCTACGACTTGAGTGTCTGGATGGAGTATCCCCAAAAGGTGGAGCACTGGTACATTGGGGTCTGCCCTGCATGCCGTGTGACACTGCTTAATGAGCTTCCCTTGGAAACCTCAAGACCCCTTTGTTATGGTTTCTGGCAGTAGTCACCACCGCTTCATGGGTTCTTCAGGAAACCAAGATACCGAATCACCGTAGGGCACTTGGGTGGAATACATAACAGTATGAGTGAGGAAAGCCATCAGCTGAGTCTAATTTGGCCACGGCTCACCATCCTCTACCGGCCACTGTGAGATATGGGTGGACAAGCAGGTCAAATTGGCATCCGATTGGGAGATGTCAGACTAGCGAAGCCCACACCTTTTCATGAGATGACCGGCGACACGCTGGGCAATTAATTGGTGCAGAACATACGAGGTCAGCCTCCAGGACTGAGCCAATCGGGCAATGCCCAGGTGCACGACTCAGAGCACCACAGTGATACGGGCACGCACCGCAATCAGGATGTCGAGGTCCAAAGTCGCAGGCCTGAGCACGACCCACCAGGGGAGATCTTTGCTGTGATCCGGTAAATGGAACCTAGCACTGACCAATCCATTGAGGGGAAAGGCTCAGACCCAGCGGTCGTAGACCATTGCTTTACGGCAAACTTCAACGTGGTGGGCAACAAAACATCTAGCTCCCTGGTTTCCGTCCAATCCAGTTTGAATGTAAATCTGGGCTGTCGTACTCTGCAGGGGATCCCTGGCAGGTTCGCCTGGTGCTCCTAGCATACCACAAAGAACTATTTCGAGGAAAATCATGTCCTGTGTTGATTGCAAGTCCTTGCCCACATAAAAGCAGCCTCCCGAAAAAGGAGACCAAATCTTCATCGGTGTACACAGCAGATGGAGACCATGTGGCCACCAGATCGTCCCAGCAGATTTGGATTGAGTTTTGCGTGTGTGCCTTACATTGCACAAGGATCGTCATCTAGGCGCCAAAAAGCTCGTGTGGCATTTGTTATTGCCGACGAGGCTCACCAGAGATGTACAAGACAAATAATTGACCACAAGATGGCAGAAAAGCCAATCATTGTAAAATTTCTGCTCAACAAAACCATCAAGTGTATCGAAATTTACAGAAGATTGACTGCACATTGATTGTATGTCATAATGATGGTTGCCTATCGAGGATGCATTAAAGAGCATCTTGGGAGCACGGTTTTTATTTCATTTTTTTAATGCAAAGGAGGCAATAAGAATGACATCACACACTGACTTTGTCCAGAAGTGTACAAATTGTATGTGCTAACTGCTAACCC
This sequence comes from Eptatretus burgeri, assembly GCF_056783735.1. Lineage (NCBI taxonomy): Eukaryota > Metazoa > Chordata > Myxini > Myxiniformes > Myxinidae > Eptatretus > Eptatretus burgeri. The sequence goes on from NC_140966.1 coordinate 60,963,080, forward strand.
TAAATAATTCTCCATTGAAGGTCGATGAAAATTTCCCATTCTGACAGTACGTCTCCAAAGCCGAAGAACGCCTGGAAAAGTATTGGTTTCATCATATGATCGTATGATATTTGAATCGCCCTCTTCACATGCCCACCACAAATTGGTCCATTCCAAGTTATGAAAAAAAATAAGGAGAGAATAATTTTTCCTATATGGAAGAGTAGCTTGTGGTAAAGAATTTCCATGTGTAATTCAACCAAGAAATTCCACCAGATTTTGATCGCAAGATGTCAAGATGATCTATTGCGTGTTTTGTTGAAAGTTTTTAACTATGCACACAACTTCGAACGTACGTGGTGTTCCGAGATGAGACCTTTCCACCGGTCCATCGTGCTGCCGGAAGGTAATCTTATTACCTTCTGGCAGCCCGATGGGCTCAAAGGCCTTAAAACAAAACAAAAAAAAAGTCGTTGTGTTGTGTGAAGTACTGTATTCCGAAAGTGAGGGATTCAACGGTGTCCTACAGGTTTCTTTATTCCAAAACCAGGAAACATGAGGCATGTTTCTTACAACCTTTCTTCAGATCCACTACCATTTGATAACCCTCCCTCATGATACTTTCGCAGACTCCTCCCAGAAACCTCTCTTCTGTCTTGTCGCCCCCGAGCCTCCAATATATGCACAACGCCACACATCATCATTTGTCCGAAAATGTTTGCGCTGTGTGAGGTTTTGCCAATACGTTGCACATGGACAACCCCTCCTTATTGTACTAAAGTGGAATTTTAAAAACAAACACCTGCTCCCAACGGGAACACCTAATGGGGCAGGAGTCATGCCCTTCGCCTGTCAAAGGGCAAAGTCACAGTGAGCACAAATAGATAGCCCTTATTAGCTCATCCACCGCTGTGTGATGCGACATGGCCAGGTCTTTGAATTGCTTCTGCGTTTCTTCATTTTTGTCGTTTGCATTTTGAGGTGCTTTCTCGTTTATCATTTGAGCTTTTGTCATCAAATTTTCACCAAAGCTTTACTATCAGAAGATGGAGAAGATTAATTAATAATTTGGTTAAAAGGTCAAAAGGTCAAAGGTCAGCATCACATAACAACGTCAATTTTCATCCAATTGACCTGAAATTTTAAGAATTTGCGCATTGGGTCACTGAATTGGTTCACAAATCAAAAGCCAGAAGCTGATTGTTTTGTTCTTTTTTTTAGATGCAAAGGTCAAAGGTCAAGGCTGCATAAGATCATCACTTTTCATCCGATTGACTGTAAATTTTAAGAATTTACATATTGGGTCATGGAATTGGCTCAATCGAAAGTTAGAAGCCGATTTTTTAATTTAATTTTATTTAATTTTTAAAGATCAAAAGGTCAAAGGTCAAAGTTGCAAAAAATATTTTTCATCCGATTGACTTGAAATTTGAGCAGGGTTTCCACATTGGATGACTGAAGCCTATTGCTTTTGAGGTCAAAAGGTCAAGATCACCCAAAATCGTTAATTGTTTTTAATAGCTGTTTTCATCATGTTTACAAAACAGAAGAAAAAGAAGTCTAAATACAAAGCGGACGTGGATGGGCTTTGCATTTACAGATGCTTTCTCATTATTGTTAATATTATTATTTTGTAAATGTCAATATTATTATTGTGCTACTACCATTAGCCCGTCCGACTGCACAGCAGGAGATCGGGTTTTGCAATTGCTTCTGTGTGTGTCTGTCCAGGCCAGAACGTTTTTACCATTTAAGCTTTTGTCATCACATTTTCAACAAACCTTTATAATGACAATACGGAGAACACTAATTAATAATTGGGTCAAAATGTCAAAGGGCAAAGTCACAGTAAGTACAAATAAGTCTTATTAGCCCATCTGCTACATGCCAGCACGAGACAGCTGGATTTTGCAATCACTTCCGTGTTTCTTTACTAGTTTACCATTTTTATTCTTTATTTATTTACCATTTTAGCATTAGTGCGTCTTTCCAGGCCATAACTTTTTTTCTTCTTTTTTTTTTAAAACCATTTGAGCTTTTGACATCAAATTTTCAACAAACCATTATTATGAGAATATGAAGAACAGCAATTGATAAATTTTACATTTTTTTTTTCTTTTTAACTTGTTTTCATCAAGTTTAGTTTGAATACAAAGCAGACGGGCTTTGCATTTTAACGTGCTTTCTCGTTACTTTTGTTCTCAGAAGTGGCCTTGGAAAAATGTGATGATAACATGCAACGATGCTGCTGTCTATACACCTCAACATTGTGTTTTTCAAAGGTGGAAAAAGGCAATAGGCCAATGGAATTCCTTGGGTTTTTTGCAGTTGAGTCGAAAGCAACATCGGTTAATTGAGTGTGAAAATAAGATGAAGATCGATTGATACAATTACGCGAAGGCCTACAGAATATACTTGTGATACAATTAAGGCCTTTAAAGCGTCACTCGTGATACCTTTTTCCCACCATCGGTGGGAGCGGCACTGCACGATACACATTTATGTTGAGAATTTGCATCGACTTCACATTCAAAACCCCCGGGGTGAAGAAGCAAACCAAGTTGCTACAACCCTTGTCTTATGACCCTTATTCCCCCTTTCACATTTGTTTGAGATCAGATAAGTGACGACTTAATGCATCGACCACAGACAGGCAGACAACAAATTGCTTGTTTTAGTATGATAACCCTCCCTCGTGATACTTTCCATAACCATCTTTTCATCACCACGTACCGGCGTCAGATGGTTTGAGCGTTTTTTCCTGTGAAAAACAAAGATTTGTACGAATTGGTAAAATGCATGCACATTTAATGCAAATTCAATAACATTCTCAAATGGTAGATTCAAGGTCACCTCGGATTGAATGGGTCTGACGAAAGTGGATGGAAACATTCCATGTTGACCGTTAACTTTTCCGTGCCACCAGCCATCGTCAAACTAACGTAAAATAATGAATAAGGAAACACACCGTTAGAACTTCTGCAGCAATAAATGCAATAACATCACTGTTTATTTTAATTTAAAGAATCACCTCGTATAGATAAATTATTTCACAAAAAGCACAGTTAAGACTTTGGGCTAAGCTTTGTGAAAAATGCCTTTACGGTTGCATAAACATACCTTCCTTGTCACCTGGATGATATCACCCTCATTGATAAACAGCTCCTCTGGATTCTTGCCACAAAAGTCACGCAAGGCCACACATTTCAGACATTCTGTCATCACAAAATATTTCATTGGAATTCATCAAACCGGCAGTCTAAGTATGCTCTATATTATGGTTGGGATAAAGGAATGGGACAAAACCTTGATATTTCACAAAAAAAAAAACATTTCATCATGACTACAACGGGTTTGATTTTACAAAGGGTCTTCCCTAGCACTCAAGATGGGCATATATGGTCCAATTGTTTTATTTGTTGTATGAAACATGCATCGGTGCTGTGGGAAAAGCTTGGTGAGTGTATGTACTGTATGTTGTTGCACATGTCATGTTCCGTATGTTGTGTGTCATGAAAAAAAATGGATGTGAATGTGGCTTTGACTAATGGGGCAACACATCAAACAGTGTGTGTGTGTGTGTGTGTGTGTGTGTGTGTGTGTGTGTGTGTGTGTGTGTGTGTGTGTGTGTGTGTGTGTGTGTGTGTGTGTGTGTGTGAGAGAGAGAGACACACAGACACAGACACAGACACAGACACAGACACAGACACAGACACAGACACAGACACAGACACAGACACAGACACAGACATGTTAAATTGGCCAAAAGTTCCTGCCAGGTAAGTTGCTTGCGAGTGTTTAGATATGCTTACAGGGCCAACCTGGAAGGAACTGGACTATTCATAAAGTCTGGCAGAAGGAGCAGCTGAGCAACATCTATGGGGTCTTACATCATTAAGTTTGGGTACTCATCATGATTATTATCCTTTGACAAGCAGCACAAGATAGCGAGTGCAATTGTAAGGAGAGAGTGTGGTTCCATTTATTTATTTATTTTTACAGAATCTAAGGCTCGCAGTGGAGCTGCCGCACGCACATCTCGCAGACATTGACGTACAGACGAATACACGAGACACGACACAGGACTATTAGATGAGACAAACAGTCACTGAGATTGGAGGAAGTGTCATCACTTCCCAGGCCCTTCTAGGTACCAGAGAGGCTACAACAATGGCGCCGTCTTTCTCACCACATTCAGCGGGGCATTTCCGAAAGAGGAGTTTCCTCCTCTGCATGGATACCAACGTATGGTTGTTTTTTCCTCTTCTTGTCCTTTTAAATGATGAATGTCAAACAAGGAAGCAGTACGTGCCATTTCTAAAGTCTTTGGTATAACTTAGCCGGGGTTTGTACTCCTGATCTCCCAGACTCAGAGTCTATGCTCTTACCATTACACCACTGAGTCTGGTTATGAAACAGACAATGTAGTACTTTAGAGCTTATCTCGTATCGAGTCCTTGGTCAAGGTCCCTGCAGCTTCAATTACTATCAAGTAGATTTAATACAGCACTGTGTTTCATCAAGCTGTTTCAATAATATCAATCACTAGGAATAAATCAATCAGCGGTTCAATGCAGGGATAAGGAGAACAAAAAACTGAAAGGATACAAACAACTCGGATGTCGTAATTAATGGAGCAAGGCAGGCTCGAAAGTCTAGATTGAAGAAATTTCCAACGCATTCAATTCTATTTTGGGAGATAAACCAGTAACAGGAGCTGGCTGTTTAAACTGAGCTCACTCTGCCAAAGCATCCAACGATATTATTTCAGAGTAATAATACTGCAGTTTTAGTTGTACAAAGTGGCCTGAGAGTTGCTTTACCCCCGCTACATTTCTCGCATGGCCACCACATAGTCCAGAACTAACGACTCCGGACAACTCTTTGTGGGGCTTCATCAAGGAGAAAATGTTGACGAACCGGTGTAGGATGATTGAAAAAGTGTGTGCTGCAGTCGTGGCCTCTTTCGCACAGGTGACTCCACAAATGCTGCACAAGATGTCTAAAAGGACTTGGCGACAAATTCATTGGTGCAAGCAGAATGATGGAGCGCATACAGATCCAATGACTGATTAATTATTGTAAGTACTGCACAATAATACCTTTATATTACGAGCTTAAGAACGAATGCTTCACTCGGGAGGGGTAAATAAACTTTCAGGCCACTCTTAACTCGAGTACTGGAACATGTTGATCCGTCTCGATGTACATGCGGTATTATCATGTCAGCACTCGAACCCAACATGTTAAGCCACTTGCAACATATTAGTCTTGCGGGCATTTCTCCAGATGGGTCTTAAAAGCAATTTTCGTTGCACCTCTTTGTTAGAAAATATTCACTGGTATCACAAGATGTGTATCTCAGCTTTCAGTCTAAATGTGTTGCATGAATAGGCGAGCGGCGTGTAAAAAAAGTTTGAGTGTTTGTAGTAGCTTTGACAATGGAACCCATGGACCAGGGATTGAACATTAATCCATCCCCTGCCAAGAAGAAACGCTCCTTACAGTATGACAAAACTGTTTGCATCATATGCCTGAAGAGAGGCATTGACAAATTGCCCGACGCCAGATCACAAGGCCTGGACAAATTATTTTCTTGGATGAGGGACATGAACCAATTGATGATGCATAAAGATCTGCTCGAGAGCACGGAGCAGTGACAGAGTCCAACTTCAGTGTGCCTGTCATTTGTCATCACCCGTGTCGTCAAAAATACCCATGAAAGGCTGCACATCGCGAATCGAGGCAGTGAAGGACCATCTAACTTAGCAGGAGTCCCTCAAAGAACATCAAGGTCTCACTCAGTCCCATTTAACAGATACAAATGCATCATCTGTAGTTGTGTCAAGAAACATGGCGACTCCAAATTGATAAACATCGTCACACCAACAGTGAAAACAGCACCACAGTCTGTTGCACAAAGGATTGGTGACATTTCATTGCTGGCAAACGTATTTGGTTTTGAACATGAGGCCCAAGAAAGGAAATACCATAAACAAGCAGTCATAGACTGGTACTTATGAAATCGTCAACTTGACCTCTGACTTTGTCTAATAAAATCTGTCTCTGGAGAAGGTAGCGACGCAAACCAGAAGTTTCTACCATGATTCTGTACCAAACCATCAAAAATTGAATTTTTGACCTCACTGTGACCTTGACCTTTGACCGATTTTGACCAAAATCTAATCAGCACTAGCCATCACCCTCCTGAATCATGTGGTGTAATTTGACATTGGTAGCTTCTTCCGTTCTCGAGTTATCGTGCCTACAAACAAACAAACAAACAAGCAGTCATAGACTGGTACTTACGAAATCGTCAACTTGACCTCTGACCTTGTCTAATAAAAGCTGTCTCTCGAGAAGGTCGTGACGCAAACTAGAAGTTTCTACGATGATTCTGTACCAAACCATCAAAAATCGAATGTTTTGGATGTTTGACCTCACTGTGACCTTGACCGTTGACCGATTTTGACCAAAACCTAATCAGCACTAGCCATCACCCTCCTGAATCACGTGGTGTAATTTGACATTGGTAGCTTCTTCCGTTCTTGAGTTATCAGTACCAAACCATCAAAAATCGGATGTTTGACCTCACTGTGACCTTGACCTTTGACCGATTTCGACCAAAATCTAATCAGCACTAGCCATCACCCTCCTGAATCACGTGATGTAATTTGACATTGGTAGCTTCTTCCATTCTCGAGTTATCGTGCCTACAAACAAACAAACATACAAACAAACAAACAGAAACGGAAATCATCAATATACTTACGAAATCTTTAGATTTCGTAAGTAACAAACAAACAAGCAGTCATAGACTGGTACTTACGAAATCGTCAACTTGACCTCTGACCTTGTGTAATAAAAGCTGTCTCGAGAGAAGGTCGCGACGCAAACTAGAAGTTTCTACGATGATTCTGCACCAAACCATCAAAAATCGAATGTTTTGGATGTTTGACCTCACTGTGACCTTGACCTTTGACTGATTTTGACCAAAATCTAATCAGCACTAGCCATCACCCTCCTGAATCATGTGGTGTAATTTGACATTGGTAGCTTCTTCCGTTCTCGAGTTATCATGCCTACAAACAAACAAACAAACAAACAAACAAACAGAAACGGAAGGCATCAATATACTTAATCTAAATCTAAAGATTTCGTAAGTAAAAATATGTCTAGCCCAGATACTAACAAGAGCTGATCGCCTGAAACGTACAAGTGTGGACACATCCGTGGAAAATGCAGATGTATTTTCTAGATCACTTGATTTGCTGCTTCTTGATATACAAAAAGATGTACAGAGTGGTTTGGCCTATGATATGAATGCATTCTTGCAAATCTACTGAAATCACCTAATATAGTGTGGTCATGGAGACGGTCAAAATTATCTCGCTAAAAGCTGAAGAAACACCCTCTGAAGCACTTCGGGCAAGCGGTCAAGTTTTAGTCGCAAAAAAAGGTCCATCAAGCATAACTGGTGTCCAGTACACAGGTTGACATAAAGGTTGCAATCAACAAGATCGCAAGACTCAAGAGGATGTCTTCTGAGCAAGGAGTCACCGAGGACTTAGCCTTGCAACACGAACCAGAACGTTTAGCTTCACTTCATACTGCACTGAGCCTTCGAAGAGCAGCACGTCAGTGCCAAGGGCTGGCAATCAACCCATCAATAGGCATACACGACGTCTGTGCCGCGGGACCTGAAAGCGTAGTCCCTGAAGATCTTTGCAAGTTCCCCAGCTTGCTGATGTTTGAGAAACCACGGGAAATCAAACTAGACACAGAAGTGCAAAACAGTGAGCCTGGTGTAAACTCAGTGGTTAGGGTGGCTGGTTTGGGATCTTAGGGTCTTGAGTTTGAGTCCTGTTATCCGCTGAATTAACACCAGGTGGGGTTGAGTCAGCCGTCATCCTTCCGAGGTCGGTGAAATGAGTACCGGTATACTGGTTTAGGGGCACGGCATCAGCAATAGTTGCGCCCCAAAAAAATTATAGCTACCTGGCAGCCAAGCTGCCGTATGCAAGAAGAAGAAGAAGAAGAAGAAGAAGAAGAAGAAGAAGAAGAAGAAGAAGAAGAAGTGCACAACAAGGTTCTACTCGTCACCCAATGTATCATTTACAATGATTCGTATTCCAGATGCAAAACACCGAAACACATTGGATTAAAGAGGGAAAGATGAAATCATTGGATTCTGATTGACAATTGTTTGGTATATCACTCGTGTTATCGAAAGAGAGAAAGATTGACCTTCAGCAGCTATTCAGGTATGAACTTTCTAGTAGGCCCTTAACTACTGCTAACGCAGTTGGATCACTCGCAAAAACGAACAAGGCACATCTGCTGAGAGATTTGGAAGGTTTGCTATCGTCGTCAGTGGACCAGCAGTCATTCCTGATCCAACTCAGACCTGAAATTCAGTCACATAAAGCAGTTTTCTTGGATTACATGGCCTGTGTCTCCATACGTTAATGTCACGTGCTGGCATCAAAACTACAAGTGATCTCGTTGATGGACTACAAGAGTTTATCGAGGGTGCTTTCAGAGAAGGTGACGTCATACGTGTTATTGCCAATAGATATGACGTGGAACAGTCCATCAAGGCTGATGAGCGCACGAGAAGATGTCAGAATGTGAAATCCCCAGAAGTTTGAATCCAGTCAAGGGACCAGGTGTTTCCCTGAAATGTCAAGGCATTTTTGAGCAATCCTAAGAACAAAAGACAACTTCAATGACTTTACCTGCAATAAAATGGCAGACGACATGGGCGAACGATGAGCAAAAACCCAAAGTTTAGATCTAGCAGGTGGGTTCGTGAACCACTAGAAAGTAGCGTGCATCGCTACAAATCAGACGGTGGATCTACATGAGATTTATAGCAATCAAGAGGAAGCGGATAGCTGGTTTGTATCTACATGTGTGTTACTCCCCCACTTGATTCCAAACTCGGCACGCTGTTATCTGGTCACCAGATACAAATGTGTTGGTCTTGGCGATGCACTTCGAAGATGCTTTCCCTGGAAAGATGTGTTCCAAATACTGTTAACAGGACGGGGAGTAGGATTCATTTCATTTGATGCCATTTGTGAAAAGCTTGACGACCCAATTACGAAGCTACTCTTACCATTCCATGCGCTTACGGGGTGTGACAATACAAGTTGCTTCAAAGGAAGGGGAAAGAAGAGTGGTTGGAAAAAATCTCTCAACTGACCCTGAAAGATTTCAGCAGTTGACGACACTTGGAGAAAGTTTTGATCTGCCAACCAAAGTCAGATCCAAAGCTACTGAGCTGGTTCATTATTTGTTTCTTTGACTTTTTATTTTTATTTTTCCAAAAAATTGGTGCGAGTGGGTGCAATTTGTTTATTCTTTTTATTTATATCCTTGGCAAAAATAAAAAATAAAAAATCATGGGGTTAGGAGGACATTTTGCACTCATTTTCCGTTTTCTTTCGTAATTTCACAAATTGTGAGACCAAAAATATAGATCTGAGTAGTTTTCAAAGACTTTTCTTTCAAAAATAGTGCAGCATGCTGAATTCTGTTTATTTCACAACAACAGCACTGATTGTAACATCTGCAAATGCTTTTATGATGTTGGAAAAAACACTTTTGAAGAAATATTATTGAGAGAAGTTGAAGCAACTACAAGCTCGGAACTTATCTTATATTATATTATATTATATTATATTATATTATATTATATTATACTAACAGAGTACCTGCCCTACAGGCAATCTTGTTTCAATTATGCAACACGTTCTTCTGACGCATATCTTTATTTGGGTGGTGTATCGGCAAGTTACAGCTCTGTATACACAAAAAATATTAATAACCCGGGTTACGTGCATGAAGCAAAAACATACCGACTGCTTATAATTCAAAACGCCTCACTGCACTGGAAAACGTGGGGACAGGAATACTGTAAATGTTGGGGACTTGTAATACCCTCCCCCACCTGGAGGCGGCGCGACACGCTACACATTTACATAGAGAATTCACTTCCTCCACTCACTCCCCCCCAAAACCTCCGGCAAAGATAGAAACACCCCTATACATTAATTGGGGTCATGCTGATCATTTCTAGTAAGTCTGGATGTAATCAGCCCAAAACTGTAGGAGGAGTGGCGTGACACACACACACACACACACACACACACACACACACACACACACACACACACACACACACACACACACACACACACACACACACACACACACACACACACACACACACCAGTCCATGAATTATAGCAAGGATGTGTTTGATGAATTGAGTGAAATTTTTGTCCAAAATGATACTTGGCATTTGGTTGCTTAAAGAGTCCTGTATTTGCTCTTGATATTCACCAGGATAGGACATGATGTATAGGAAAATTAGTCCTCTGTCCTATACAATGCCTGGCATTCAAAAGTATTCTTCTCGATGAAAGATTATCCGAAAACACAACTACATCCCTTTGTTTTTAATGTGCGCCAAATTGGCCAAAGCGAGCTAAAGGCGACCTATGTCAGACCCTCATACATTTTTACCTGCCACTCCTCTATTCATGCAACATACTGTTACGGTTGTGGGGGTAGATGGAGGAATTTAATAGGAAAGGTAGGATTCAATGGAGTTGTTTGGTCCACAGACGTGTAAGGAGACATCTCGATGTAATTAAGTAGGGAAACTGTGAGCGAAAGTGTTACGTGTCACCACATGGGGTGGGTGGTGCGGTGTTAATTAGATAGGAATTAAGGATAAGTTCCCCCAGTATGTAATTTCCCCCCTGTGACTTTTATCTCTGTTTTTGTATTAGAAACCATGGAACAATGACGTTTTTATAACATGACCAAGTTGGCAAGAAGCCCCACCTCCGAGGGTGATGGCGGGCGAAGTCACCCCCCTGAGGCTGATGCTTGATGGACGTGACGTTAGTGGCAGGAATAAGAAGACAGCGTAGGAGGCAGGCGATCAGAGAGGACAGGAAAGCAGCTCGTAGCAGAGTTCGGGGGGAACAGACGAGTGCCGAGTGAGGGATGCACTTGGTCAAGAGAGAACGTAGCTAGGAGATGGCCTGTAGGAACAGGGCTTTCCTTCGACGCATGAGGAAGACTGCACCATTCTTGTATTCATGCTGAGGCTATTTGGCTCGCGTACTGAGTAAGACGCTGGCCTTTGGCTCCTGGTTGGGTCGTGAGAGACGGATCTCGGAACCTCGTGTATGCCACCAAAGGGGACGGCGCCTTTCTGCAAAGAGCGTATCGGCAGACGCGATAGACAAAGAAGCTGCATGACGGTCGGTGAGCCTTGGTGTTAAAAACTGCCGCCAAATTTCCTGATGAACGTTCCCGCTGCGAGAGAGTGGCTTGCTGTCATTTTGCGCACGTTTGCACGTGCAAATAGAAGAGCCTCGATTCCACGTTCCATAAAGACCATCTCTGGACCAAGCTAAGTGCCAGAATTAAGGAAGGATTTTCTTTGGTTTCGTTTCCCCTTGTCTGTATTTAAGCCTGTGTAGAGGTGCCACGATTTTCGACATTAGGATTAATTTACCTCATGTATTATTATATTCTGATTATTGTTCCTTGTAAATATATCTCTTGTCATTAGATTCCCGTGTTTATTTTAGGTTGCTGTGTCTGTGTATTTGTCATGGGGTTTGAGTATAACCCCCTCCCCCCCCCCCCGTGCATCCATCTGTGCCTCCGTCGCTCCGCCATTGCGCCCCATCCCTGCAGCGTGCGTTATTATCTCTGAGGATCAACGTGTCCGCCTCCTATTAAGGAAAAAAACAGCGCAGCTATCTGGGCTGGTGGTGTTAACTGCCTGCCACCACAATTTAGGTTAGGGGGATTAACCTGGACTGCCAGCTCCACGAAAATACTTTGTCTGAAAGCTGGGATCCTCATCTTTGTTGTGGTATCATTAAACCTTTTCTAACAGAGGTGTGCAACAGGGCCACCAAATAGCTCATTTGGCTCTAGGGATATATATATATATATATATATATATATATATATATATATATATATATATATATATATATATATATATATATATATATATATATATATATATATATATATATATATATATATATATATATATATATATATATATATATATATATATATATAGATATATATATATATATATATATATATATATATATATATATATATATATATATATATATATATATATATATATATATATATATCAAAAAAATCTCATCAAAATCTCCTGATCAGCCAATCATCTTCTCTTATTATTATTCGTGTCCAAAATCTAGATTCAGGGAAGAGTAAGGAGTAGGAAGGTAAAAAGGCACGTTAGGGTTAGTGTACAGGATATCTCAAAAAGTTGTTGACGGATCTGGATGAAATTTTGTGGACAGGTTGGGTGTGTGACGAGGACGAATTTATTATATTTTGGTGAAGATCCGAATCCGGATCTGGATACGATCATTATTTAATTATTAAAGTGATTCTTCACCATTGAGAGATAGGGCCGAAAACGATATAATACTGTATTGCATGATGCTTGAAAAATGTTTTGGGCCCGATATGTTCTCGTGGATCAGGCATTACGTGGTGGAGGTACGTGCTCTACCGCGTGCCCCTTTCACTTTCCTTCTTCCACTTCTTGAAAATTTCTGCATTCTGTCACTACCTATGTCTATGTGTTTCTTCTACTCACTTGCTCTGCGCATGCATGCACACACACACACACACACACACACACACACACACACACACACACACACACACACACACACACACACACACACACACACACACACACACACACACACACACACACACACACACACACACACACACACACCTTGAAAAAAAAAACTTGGAGACAAGGACATGTTCTTTCTGGAAAAAAGGAAAACCATTCTTCTGTTCTGTTTCACATCAAGGCTACATTTTAAAAAGATCGTTTTAACTCACCGAGTGAAGGTTCTTCATTCCCACTTGGTTCCTGATAAATGACAGTTACAAGAACACAGGTTATGATCATGGTGATCTTCATGTGTAATAGTTACATGACCATATCAACCGTAGGATCGACGCTTTCATTGGTGACAGAATGAAAGAAGAACACAGCCAAGGAAAGAATAAATCAGAATAGTTTTAGAATTCATGCTCAACAGTCCTGCACTCGACAAGAGTGTGCGTGCGTGCATGCGCGTGTGTGTGTGTGTGTGTGTGATGCTTTTTTTGGTTTATTATGCAAAAATTCCATTCCCTTGGACCAATTGCCCCAAAATTTGCTGTCCACATTATCGTAACATGTGCTGGGTCAACATCACAATAAAAACAGATTGCAATTCTTCATCAAATTTATGTTAAAATAAATAAATAATGGTGTTCTGAGTGATTGAGCATCATCCGACCTTGCCAGGGAAAGGGGCGGAGCTTGGCTTACAGGTCAATTCGGCAAGGAGAGGGGCGGAGCATGGCTTATGCCTCAATATGGCAGGGAGAGGGGCGGAGCTTGGCTTATGCCTCAATATGGCAGTGAGAGGGGCGGAGCTTGGCTTATGCCTCAATATGGCAGTGAGAGGGGCGGAGCTTGGCTTATGCTTCAATTTGGCAGGGAGAGGGGCGGAGCTTGGCTTATGCCTCAATTCGGCAGTGAGAGGGGCGGAGCTTGGCTTATGCCTCAATATGGCAGTGACAGGCGGAGCTTGGCTTATGCCTCAATATGGCAGTGAGAGGGGCGGAGCTTGGCTTATTCCTCAATTCCGCAGGGAGAGGGGTGGAGCTTGGCTTATGCCTCAATATGGCAGTGAGAGGGGCGGAGCTTGGCTTACAGGTCAATTCGGCAGTGAGAGGGGCGGAGCTTGGCTTACACGTCAATTCGGCAGTGAGAGGGGCGGAGCTTGGCTTACAGGTCAATTCGGCAGTGGGAGGGGCGGAGCTTGGCTTACAGGTCAATTCAGCAGTGAGAGGGGCGGGGCTTGGCTTACAGGTCAATTCGGCAGTGAGAGGGGCGGAGCTTGGCTTACGCCTCGACATGGCATGGAGAAGGGCGGAGCTTGACTTATGCCTCGACATGGCAGAGAGGGGGCGGATCTTAGCTTACGTCGAGACACTACTGAGTCGTCTTCGAAAGTTTGAAGATGAATTAGTATTTGTCAGGAATCGAACTACTGTAATTGTATTTAAGTATTTATATTTTGTATTCAGAATGGAAATGAATATACAGTGTCCACGTTCGCCACATGCCGACACTGAGGGTAAATAGTCATTGTATGATCCTGTACAACCTCGAAAAAGGAAATGAGGCCAATTGCTATGTTACACTCCTAGTTAATATTCATTACAGCTCTAAATATCAATCTTCTTGACGGTTTACTAAAGTAAAAAAAATAACCCGATCTTGATTGGGTGACCCAACCCTGGTTGGGTACACCAACTTGTTATAAATACGTCACCCTTGGGCGATGCGGTGCAATTGGGAAATGGTTAGCAGGTGGTTATTAATCTATTCCAGGTTTCTCTGCACAACCTGCGCTAAGTGCCAGCAAGAGGTGTGATGTATATTTGAACATATTGTTGTGGATGTGGCACGGATAACTCCGAAAAGGCTGACACTTCTTTAAAAAAAAGAAAAAAAGCCAAGGATGCTGTCTACAACACTCACCTTTGATCGGATCCTCATGCCCAGTGTCGGTTTACCACACCGGCAAAATGACTGAAGTAGATGGGGAACCGTGCCAGTGGTCGTGCAACAGATATTAATTGGCCGAGCAAACCAACATTACGTGTTGCGCACAATCGTGTATCAAAGGCAAATCAACCGCTTGGACTAATAACCCCAGGAGCGCGATCTCAGACCAAAACCCAACATGGTAAGTCATGACATAATGCTAAATCTTTCATAAGCTTATTACAAGCAGGGCAGAAATTGGCAGGATAAATGGCAGTTCAGATTCAAACAAGGAATTTATGGAGAAAACCCAGGAATAGTTGATGCAGGCAATTTACACAATACACAGGTATGCATACATTTGCCCTTGTCTCCTACGCAACAAACGCACAATCGGATGCCTTAAATGAATGACTTGCAATCTAAAACAAAGGCGCCAGACACCCGAAGAAATTAGGGAGTGAGGTAGGAGGAGGGGTGAGAAGTATTAGCGATGAGAAAGAAGTAGTGAGGGGTTGTCTTTGTGCTCCAATACACCTCCCACAACCCGTATGGACTGTGGCTGCCCAATGGTCCAGTGATTTTGGCTCGCCTCCTGCACGCTCTCTCCCAGGTTTCTCCCTCCGCTCAGTTAGCGCTCCCATCGTCTGAGGCACTCAATGATCTTTGGCTGATTGCGCTGGTCTGCACAGATCGAGTGAGAATAACAGAGAGTGATGAGAGGTGAGGCGGGCTTTGCTGTGACCGGGCGGTGTGACGAAGGTGCGCCGGGGCTTGGTATTGGTGTCCATGTGTGACGTGAAAAGCCGTGAAGAATACAAAAAGAACGAGTCGAAAAGACAACAAAGTGTAAAGAGCGTCAGGAAGTGAATAAGTGTGAAATTTTGAAAGGAAAGTCAGAAAGAGGGTTGTAAAGGGCATCTGAAGTGAGGTCGGGATGAGCAAGTGAGCGAGTGAAGAAGTGCAGAATCTCTCCAATATGTCAGAATCTCTCTAATCTGTCATTTCCTTCCCCTCCCATTTCATCTGGCAGCTCCAAGACCCCCATTAGTGCAGGACTCATGACAGCGGTCGGAGCCTCCCTGTTGGTGATTGGCTGGGTCCCATCCCTTTGCCCAGCAATGGAGTTTGATTGGTGAAGCGGGGCCTTTCTGGAAGTTTTTTTCCATGAGGTTCCTCATCAACCTCCCCCTCAAGCTGATTGCATCATATTCTCTGCTAGAGTGAAGGATGTGGGGATGATGTCATCTGTGTGCATGTGTGTGTTGCTGGTGGGAAATGATTTCACTGTAAAAAGGAAAGAAAAGGAACTTAAGCTAACTCACATTCCAATGCATATCTTGTTGTTCTTCTTTCGGCTGCTCCCGTTAGGGGTCGCCACAGCGGATCATCCATTATGATCCGCATACTGATTTGGCACAGGTTTTACACCGGATGCCCTTCCTGACGCAACCCTGGTCGCCTCTTACGACACAGGGATAAGGATTGGGTTTCGCCATGATTCTGGGCTGCCCTACACCCTCTCATAGCGCGGCCCAGCACAGAGCCCCCGTCCTCAAGCGATCCTCCAACCCAAGCCTCCGAGTAGCCGGATTACAGGCGCACGCCACTACGCCCGGTATTCCAATGCATATCTATCCACATGAATCGATATCTCTCAATTGCTAAACAGAATTCTCAGACATAACTCGATTTAATCTATGTGGATGTGCTTTGTCCTTCCCAGGGGCTCAAAAACTGTCACAATACGATTTTGTGTATCTGCTTCCTATGGCTGGATGGAATTCACGGTTACTTTAACCAAACCAGCTGAATGATTGGTTGGTAGGTTGGTTTAAAGAGGGACTGAGGGCAGAGAGGAGGGACAATTAAAGGGAGATCCATTGGCAACAGTTCGAACTATTTGGAGAAAGTTGAGAAGATTTGCAGAAGTTGGTTTGCAATTGACGCAAGGAAGAGGGTCGAGGGGGAGAGGAATAGTGTCATGAGTGGAGATTGCCTTGGACACCATATTTGTTTTACTCCTTTCACCCCCATTATATTTCTCCCTCAACCCTTTTTAACATATTTGTTCCTTCTCCTAGCCTGTAGCATTAAAAGAAGAAGTGCTTACTATGGCTTCAGTATCTATTATTCTGAACTTGCATTATTAAGAGCTACACCCTCAGGATGTTGTAAACTGCCACCCATTGTTGCATGACAATTATAGTCATGTTGTAGGATTGTTTTTTTAATATAAATCGTTTTCAAGCTGCTTCTTCTTGACTGTGAATCTCTCGTCGATAAGTTATGTCTGGTGCAAGTAGTGTCAGAAGTCTTGGGTTTGCAAACTGATTGGAACTTTCACCCATAGGGGGCAAATGGGAGTCGGGTCTGCGATAGTGCCCTCTGTTGTAAATGTATATTTTTGTTTTGGAGAATCTGCATTCACTCGTTAACTTTGAATGTTGTGCTGTGTGAAGAAACTGTTGATGCAGAAGGAGTTGCACCACCAGAGTGCAGGACTGAGCACGAGTTAAAGAAGGAACGAACAGTGAGTGCAGATTATAAGGAAGAGATTGCCCTGAATGCAGCCATTGCCCAGATGTTGGTTAGTTTGTTAACCAGGTGGATGTAATATCAATACAAGCAGGTTCAATGAATGGCCCAAGACGATCATCATGAAAGAAAAACATGGACATACAAAATGACTGAAGGCTCAAATGAACAGTGATATGTTCACCTTGAAAACTGATATGATGAACCCAGGAGATGCTAAAAGAGATGGTAATGTGAGCCCCTTTAAAACGATTACAATAATGAATAGTTAACGCCAGGAGCTTGAAAATGGATTTGACGAACTACATTAGATATTGAAATGAAGGCAATCATGAATCCATTGAGTGTGAAGATAAGTGATAAATATAAAATCTCAGATCCTATAATTTCCCGCCATTTTGTTCAATACGTCCATCGTAGAAGAGAGGTTGTGGTGTGGAATTGTGGGGCACAGACGAGAAAGTCTCCCTCACTAGTTAGCACAGAGCTTCTTCTTTCGAATGCAGCACAAGGCTACGGGGTAGCATCATTGGCCAGGGTGTGATTGTGCCGCTGATGCAATGCCCTCTTGTAGGTTATGGCATGAATTTGTAAGATGTTAATGGTGCCAGCGACAGCTCGCCTTCTATTCACGGACACCGTTGGGTCTTTAGCATCCACCAACTAATGCCTGCAGACGGGATTCCCAGTTTGACGTCCATCCGAGGGATGGCACACACACATTGATGAATCACCTGCATGTGAAACACCAGTATGACAGTTTATAACTGGGCCAGGATTCAAACCCAGGCTGCATGGCTTAGAGGCGAGTATGTGCACTTCTGGAGCTTAGACTCTCGAGCATCTTGCCAACCCTGGCACAGAGCGAGAAAGCTGAATTGCCTTAACAGGTCCCAATCATAACATCTTGGGGAATTGCGACTGTGTTTGTACTGTACTCAGTACTGCACAACAGTATTCACATTGTACATATACAGTAAGCAGTATTATGCACATTGTATTTGCTGAGTAAATTCATTGAAGAAACATATGCGCCTTTGTTGAAGGACAACGTTGCCATCTGTGGTATTAATTGCTTCTATCATTGCCAGAGCACCCATTATGGCGTCATTGCCATGCAAATGCACCCAAGCAGAAGATTTGAATCTTGTGGACAGGAAACTAAATCAGAACTTGGACAAAAAGTTTCAGTTGAATAGCCTTCAAGTTTACATATGCATAATCAGGAGACAATCGTACATCTGCTTATCAAATTTTGAACGCACTTGTGTGACAATTTTTAATTATAAACACCCGTTTTGGGGGTGGTGAACGGCTGTCCTGATAGTGTGGTGCAGAGGTACCACATTTACCTTGGAGCTGTCTTTTTGGGGTTCGATTCTTGACCCAACTCGAACCTGTCGGATTGAGGAATGGCAATATTCATGTCCACACCCTACAGTTTGTACATTGAGCCGGATGCCCCCATCTGCTCGTGCCAGCTGCTCGGTGGATTTTAAAGATCCCTCTGTGTATTCGACAAAGATTAGGTGATTATCACCGGCACCCTGAAGTCTGAACAAGTTACAAATTCCTGCCCAAATCACCTTCAGTAGAACTCAGGCCGAGCCAAGTGGTTCGTGAAACACGTGGTGAAAAATACGTTCCCCCGACTGACCACACAAGAATCTGGGAACATTTAGGGCTATGAACAAAGTTAGCGGCTGTTCAAATAAGACGATTAACAAGTTAAAAAAAAAAAAAAAAAAATATATATATATATATATATATATATATATATATATATATATATATATATATATATATATATATATATATAAACTGTCATAGCCCCCATGTTTTTTCGTAATTTTGCTGTACGGAGTTAAAAGGAGTTAACTAAAGGGATAGCCCATATTTATGTACAACTGAAATGGCCACCAGTTTACCAGTTGGCTATCTTTGATCAGATCTCAAAATAAAGTGAGGTGTATGTGTATGCCGTCATGTACTCGGCTTGTGCCAAGTTTGAACAAAATCGCATCATGCATGTCTGAGAAATGGTTGGGGACACATTTTAAGCAACAAAATGGCTGCCAGTCGGCCATCTTAGATCTGATATCGAAAGTAAAAGACATGCTTATGCAAGCCATCGTTCCTTATCTGTGTGCCAAGTTTAAACATCGGTTCATACATTTCCGAGACGTGTTCAACTTTGGGTTTTTTTACAATGAAGATAGCCGCCATTCGGCCATCTTTGATCGCATTGCGAAAGAAAATGATGTGCATATGTATACCATCATGCGTTGGCTTTGTGCTGCATACGAATAAATTCGGTTCATACATGTCTGGGATATCGTTGAGGACGTATGTACACATGCACGCACGGACACGAAAATCGAGACCAAATTCATCAGCCCCCATTTTGGACAAAGTCCAATGGGGCCTAATAAAGATTTTAAAGGTGGGATAAAAAAAAATTACCGCATTTGCTGCAGCGTCTTTTACGCCACTTTAATTAAGTCCAATGGGGGGGCTAATAACACAATTGTACAATTTCCAAGTAAAATATTGTGAATGTGAAAGATTCAAAACTCACAGCATCTTGAGACAGTACTTTGACGAAATTTTGTGGAAATATTCCTGGTTTTCCATTTTTCTCCATTATTCGACCTTCCCACCATCCATCTTCTCCAATGTTCTGCACAAACAAAAGGTCTTCGATTTTTAGCATCCAAGGTTCTAAAGAGACACAAACTCACCTCCATTCATTACCTCCACGACCGTAGGTGAACCCAGGACATGTTTTCACCCGTCTATTTATTTATCTGTGAACAGGATATCTCAAAAAGTTGTGGATGCGTTCTGGCAAAGCTAGCTAGATGAGTTGGTTTAGGTGACAAGAACAAGCGGATTGGATTTTGGTTCAGGTACGGATTCAGATCCGACCTATCAGTGGGATACAAAATATAAACTGCTGAGCTTGATGTCGGTACGCGCTCTCCAGAGTGCTGTTATAGTTACCTTTTGAAACACCACCAAATTTGGTTAAATTCTGCTTTCTAGTTAAAGTTTGGTTAAATGAATTGAAATGGGTGTTGTACTGACTGGGTGCACAGGAAGGTTTTAAGGAGGTGAAAACAAATTCATAGTCCCAGTGGTTCAGGGTGGGGAAGGACCCCAATTCTCTCTGTAAATATGTGTTGTGGAGTGTAGTCTGGTTACATCCGATATTAAATGCTTAGTAAAATACGCCATAAAACATCAAAAAGTGGGGAGTTAACCCGCCCGTAAAGACAGATTCTTTGATGCTAATGTAAACGTCACAGAAATAATATGATATTGCCCATCACTTTCAATGCTTAGTTGATTTACTCATTTATTTTGATCACATTGAAGGGTCGTTGCAATTGTTGTGGCAAACATTCAAGGCGGTTGTGGACCAGGAATGCATAATTATTTAAATAATGATGGTTATCTATCACACGAAAACTTGCAATTTCGTATCTGTCTGTCCAGTCTGTCTGTCTGTGACACATTCGGCCATTACTTATTCGATCTCAACCAAACTTGCCAGGGGGACAAAGGGTCACATGACTGAGGTTGTGGCAACTTAACTTGCCACCCACCCTAAGAGGGATTTCCACATTGGACGAACACTGTGTTAGGGTGTATATAAATAGCTCAGCTTGGCATTTTGTGGGGTACAATACCAACTGAAGTAAAAATTATTGTAACCACAAACTAGTCTGTCAAGTCTTTCCAACGTATGATTACCTTTTTAAACAGTCACAACAGTTAGCTTTTGAACAGTTGGATTTAGAGCAAACCAGGGTTGTGTTCCATTGCCAATCAGCTTGCTTGCGTTGTCAAACTAGCCATTCCTTATCAACTGTTTCATTGGAGTGCTTGAGTGCTTTGAGCCACTTGGAGAGCTTAAGCCACTTGGTGAGCGCTCTACAAGCTCATTTGTAATTGAACACACTCCTGACGTCCTTGAAGCATTCTATGCATTCTATGTCAAGAACATGGGAATGATTGTGACTGTTAAAGAATAATAATAACAACAATAATAACAAGAGCGGTAAATGTTTTGTGATTCATGCCCCCTACCGATGTGATCCTTTTTAAGTCCAGAAAGAGCCAGATTTTTTTTAATCCTCGTGGCGGATCTCTAAGTCTTACTCACGTTTGTGGTCTCGCTCTCATTTCAACGTTGTTCTTCATCTTCTTCTTGTGGGCTTTTTTGTTTCACAGCCTACAGTTTTCATCGAAACTTCCTGAAACTTGGCATATATATGTAAAAATACCCTGCGCAGACAGTAACCATCTCCGATTTTGAAAATTCCTCCGAGAAAAAAAAGTTATGACGTCAAAATATCTCCGCTAATGGAAATCGCCTAAAAAATTATCTCCGAAACTAGGCAAGCTTTTTGAATTCTGTTTGCGGAAATCGAACAGGGCATTAGCAGAGATGAATTACCGCACATATGATACATCACTGTGACGTCATATCAATTTTTATGACGTCATTCCTATTTTTGGACATTTTTCGTTTCACGACCCAGAGTTTTCATCGGATCTTCGTGAAACTTGGCATGTATATGCAGAAAGCCCACGCGCAGGCAGTAACCATCTCCGATTTTGGAAATTCTTCCTAGAAAAAAAGTTGACGTCATATCGCCGCTAATGGAAATCGCCTATACCATTATCTCCGAAACTAGGCAAGCTGTTTGAATTTTGTTTGCAGGAATCAAGCCGGGCATTAGCACAGATAATTTATCGCAAACCTGATACACCACAATGACGTCATATTAGTTTTTATGACGTCATCATTAAGAGGACGACAATGTTAGCTCATTTGAGCTTGTTTGCACCATTAAGCACACTCCGCACACCCCTTTATTTTTGTGCGGTGTATAATGGGCACGTTTGATGCTGAAAATAATAAAAATAACCCAACGTACATACATGAAGCAAAACCATGTGTACGGTTTATGTGCATATGTACTGTAATACATTGTGGTTATATACCTGGGATCATTTCAATTGAACTGGGCCACGGACTAACACCCAGGCCTAAGGCCTGCCGATCTGTGCTGTTTCATAGAATGGCGAGGCATGATTTTAATTGAAGTGGAGTTAGGAAAGCTGTCCAGTCAATGGGTGTAAAGCAGTAGGGTGGAGCCGGGGAAGCTGAACACTGACCCATGTATCATATGTGATATTTTCTGAGTCCAAAAAGGGCATTACTCTGTGAAAAATTAACAAAACACCCTGAAACTCGAACTTATTCTGTAACTTATCATAATAAAGCTATGGACCAAGATTCAGTTGAATATATTAGAGGGTATGGAAAAAAAAAGTCTGAAAGACCACAGGTGGGATGGACGGATGGACGGACAGATAGACGGAGAGCAAACTTGTAGTCCTCTGTGGTGAAACTGATAGGAGACTAATAAGATTATGGTATTAACCCACTGCCATCCGTCTGACCAACTGCCACTGCTATCCTACCTCTCACCACCCCCTGGCTACTTCCGGAGGGAGTGGGTCCATCCGTAAAGCCATCCATCCGTCCATGAAGCCTCGGTATATGTGTCTCAATAACATACTGTTTGAACGTCAGTTCCACCCTGACGATACCATCCATCTATCCATTGGGACCATACTCTGTGCAGAGTGTTGATGCTGTCTAAGCAGTCTCCTTGGCTATTGGGCACAATCCTGGATGGGTCGCCACTCCGAAACAGTATACCAGCATGCTGGCACTCATTTTGCCAACCTTGGAAGGATGACAGGCCGAGTTAACCCCACCTGGTATTAATTTAGCAGCTGAGCAGGATTTGAACTCAGGACCCCAGGATCCCAAGCCCACCACCCTAACCATTAAGCCAACACCAGGTATATATTAAGCTGACAACACGTACATTTATTAATTAGGTCAAATAAAAAATACCAGTTGATCATCTGCATTTTTTTGAAAAAAGGAAGGAGGCCCTTTTTATTTGTTGCTGTTATGTTTTTTTCAAAATGGTTGCAGGCTTTTTGTACCCGACAGGTCATGTATCCCCCACCCTCCCAAACCTCCCCCCCAAAAATTACATGAGTCATGTACCAGACATGTCAGTTTTCTTCCTCTAAACAAATATGACATGGGTCATTTCCTCATCAGGTACACACTCACATAGCCTATTAAAAATACAATCCACAGTTCTCAACAAATATACATTAAACGCATGGCGGAATACAAAAAGCTACACACTTCGTGCATATTAAAATGATTGGCCATGCTATCTTTCTATATAGATCTACAGTAAACATTTTATACACATATTTACATGTGTGGGACGTGGACTCACCAGCACTATCTGGTCCAACTCCCAACTAGCAAAATAGGAGAAAACATCACATAGCGAGTGTCACCCATCAAGAACTGTTCCCGTATACAGCGGCTTCAGGACTTTAGTTCCTATCCGAATTTGCAAACAGGTGAAAACCATGTTCAAAAATGAACCTTCAATCATGAAGATGATTTGTCACGTTCACACAATTTGTCTACATTCTACATTTGTCACGTTCACGCAATTTGTCTACATTCTACATTTGTCACGTTCACACAATTTGTCTACATTCTACATTTGTCACGTTCACGCAATTTGTCTACATTCTACATTCGTTGCACAATTTGCTAGATTTAAAACAAGTCGTATTTTGCATAATTTTAATTGAAAGCATGCACTGAATTTTACTGCAGCGGCTGCAATGGAATTTACGTACTCACACATGTACGTACACAGATCAGTATGCTCACGTATCACGCACAGAAAGAGAAATTGTCAGTACAGCTCTTGGTGCTGCAGCTTGGGAGAAGCTATAAAAACTCAACATCAACATTGGGAAAATGATCGATTCAAAGAATGGTGCAAGAGTCACACATGAAGATATGGATTTTTAAGTGGTGAAAACAGCTTCAATATTTGGAACAAGCTGTCCGAGGACAAAGTTCCATCCGGACACGTCCGGAGACAACCTCCCATCCAGACATAAGCACCGCTCGGATGCGTATGGACACAAACACCACCTGGACGTAAACACCGCCCAGACACGTTCAGAAACAAACACCGCCCGGACACGTTTGGAGACAAACATTGTCTGGACACGTTCAGAGATAAACACTGCCTGGATGCGTCTGGAGACAAACATCGCCTGGACACGTCCAGAGACAAACACCTGCCTGGACGCATCCGGAGACAAACACCGCCCAGACATAAACACCGCCTGAACATGTTCGGGATTAAACACCCACCCAGACATGTCTGGAGACAAACTCACGTCCAGACATGAACACCACCCAGACACTTTCGGAGATAAACACCGTCTGGGCATGTCTGGAGCTAAGCTGTCTGGAGACACCCACTGCCCAGACAAGCACAGAGACAAACACTGCCCAGATGCGTCTGGAGCTAAGCTGTCCAAAGACAAACACTGCCCGGACAAGTCAGGAGATAACCACCTTCCGGGCACGTCTGGAGCTAAGCTATCCAGAGACAAACACCGCCCCGACCCATCCGGAGACAAACACCACCTGGACACGTCCGGAGACAAAGTCCATCCAGACATAATCACCACCCGGAGCCAGGACATGTCCAGAGAGAGGAGAGAGATGTGTGGGGGGGGGGTGCTGCTGTGTATTAGGTGGGGGCGGAGCGGAGATGGAACAGAGACAGAGAGACAGAGAGAGAGGGGGCGGGGAGAGAGAGAGGGAGAGAGGGAAGGGTCAGAGAGAGAGAGAGAGAGAGAGAGAGAGAGAGAGAGAGAGAGAGAGAGAGAGAGAGAGAGAGAGAGAGAGAGAGAGAGAGAGAGAGAGAGAGAGAGAGAGAGAGAGAGAGAGAGAGAGAGAGAGAGAGAGAGAGAGAGAGAGAGAGAGAGAGAGAGATGGGTGGGGGTGGGTAGAGTGGAGTTAGCAGAGAGATAATGTTATGTTTTATGTACAACACACCCACACAGACACACAGACACACAGACAGACACACGCACACGCGCGCGCGCGCGCGCGCACACACACACACACACACACACACACACACACACACACACACACACACACACACACACACACACACACATACAGTATTAGTGATTGGCCAATATCAGCAATTCTTCAGGAATCGGCAGATTGGAGTCAGTGTGATTACTGACGTCAGTACGTATTGTATACAACCCAAAACCTTGAGTAGATTTCACCCTTGTTTCGGGGGAATTTCAAAAAACAAAGGATAAAAACAACATTGCATTTGCGACGTTTCAGGGAGATGTGCCTAAACATTAATCTTTATAAACAGCTGCCAATCGGCACGTGACGGGTGGAAAAAAAAATAGCTCTGTAATTTAGAAAACACATTCATACAGGAAATGGCTCAGAAATCGCGTGTAATCAAATATATTTTGCTTTGAAACTCACAAAGAGAAACATAACCTTTGTAAATGGTGTACCTCTACGTTGTAGTAACTGCCAACTATACATCACGATAGGGATACAAACTGTACCGCTATCGACTGTAGGGCATTCGGCAAGTGGCTTAAGCACTCAAGCAAGCACTCCAATTAAATGGTTGATAAGGAACGGTTGGCCATGATCTGGCTGCCTATCATATAGGATCCTTTTAACCTTAAAGCCCGTCTTCACTGCGGCCCGCAGCAGTTGGAGAAATTAAATGAATTAATTTCAATAATGACTTTATCCACAAAATAGTTGGTGTTTAATGTAGTACAGCCCTGGAGACATTGCAAAGTTTAATCGCCCGTGAAATAAACATCGCAGACAATCCACCACATGCCTGCTCATTTGGGCACTCGTCACGTGGTGCATTGCTTCACGAAAACGTTATAACTTTATTTTAAAACATCCATTTTTCACCAGATTTGCTTTGATTCCCTGTAGAGCACCTCACAAAACCTCTGAAAATATAGACACAAGTCTGGCAGACGCTATGGATAAGCAGTTCCTCTGGGGGACAGGGCGCGAGGTCAAGCAGTGAATGCATTAAATAATATAGCTCAATAAAATGACCGTTTTTACAGCCATTTTTCCCTGCTGTGCAGGGGTTGGGCTTTTTCTTGAGGCAATGTTTTTTTTATGGCCGGATGCCCTTCCTGACGCCAACCCTGGTCGCCTCTTATGACACACAGGGATATGGTACACCTATTCTTACCGGGGCATACACCGGGACCAGTACACTGGTACTCATTTCACCGACCTCGGAAGGATGACAGGCTGAGTCAACCCCCTGGTGTTAATTCAGCAGCCAACGGGGCTTGAACTCAGGACCCTGGGATCCCAAGCCACCACCCTAACCACTAAGCCAACACCAGGCTAATATAGCTCAATGAAGCTGGTTAATTTTGACATGTTCCTAAATGTTTTGTTCACTCAATATAATCCTCCAAACAGGAGTAAAAAATAAGTTTAATGCTTTGGGAATTTAACATTTTCTTGTGTATATATGAAGAAGGAGGGTGTATAGGCTTAGTTATTAGACTCATTATTTCTTTAAATTATCAGATTTCACTCAAGATTTCGACACTTATTTAGTCCGGACGATATCCAATTCCCAAAACCGAAATCACATTTCAATGATATACTTGAATTAGTCTGTGAGAGTAGATCGTGGATAATCGAATCATATAATTCATGAAATTGTGCCAAGCTCATAATTTGAAAACTATAGCACTTACAAAAGCGATGTTGACAGCGATTCAGAGTTATGATGAACAGGCATTCGATAATATGAATGATGAAAGTGAAAAAACAAACTTTCATAAGAAATTGTTGCGGCTTGTTCCAAGTTAAGGTGTGGTTGAACAGGCCAAAAAACATGGCAGCTTCAGATCCCAGAAAGGTTGCCGAGGATATGCCTTAAGTCCCCAAAGAGAGCAGTGACCGAGGATGCACCTGATGAAGGATATAATTAAATAAGGCCATTAATTATCTTCTAAAAGGGGGGTTTTAAAACCCAAACACCGAATTTTCACTCATGCACTTCCTTGGCATTTCTTTAGTACGCACACAAAGTTTCAAGCTTCTCGGTTTCATGGTTTTGCAGTTATGGAGGAGACACACTGACATTTATTAGTACAGATGTCCTTCCTTCCATCCCTCTGTCAAAAATGAATAAGAAGAACCTTTTAACCCACCATGATTCGTTCGTTTCTAGTTTGTTGTTATTTCGTTTTTATTATGTTGTTTAAATTTTTACCCTCACCGAAGGATTCGGAGAGGGTATTGCATTTGAGTCCATTTGTTTGTCTGTTTGTCTGCACAGAACTTTGGTGTTTTTCTCCGCAACTGCTTGTCGGATTGAGATGAAATTTTCACCATAGGTGCTACTACTCATGTAGAATGTTCTAATGATAATTATGACATCATAAGTCACATGGTGTGGCAGCCATATTGGAAAAACGGGAAAAATTTGGACCTCTGTATCTCTGAAACTACACGAAGGAAAAAATTGAAATTTGGCATATAGCAAGTAACTCCTCATGGGGAATGAGTAATTTTTTAATGATGTCTTCGGTGCCCTCGTTACAATGTCATCATTGCATGTGTATAACGCTACATCTGACCAGTATAAATTTTTTGAGGGTCATCTTGAGATAAAATGTTCTGCAAAAAATTTTCTGATGACATCATCGGTCACGTGATTTGGCAGCCTTTTTTTATTTTCTTTTTGAAACCTTCAAAAACTTCTCTGAAATGGCTGAAAAGATCGATGTGAAACTTGACACATATGACCGCCTATCCATGAGGAACAAAAAGGTCACACATATGATGTCATCGGTCACATGGTTTGGTAGCCATATTGGATTTACCCTAAAACCTATAAATATACACCACTCGAAAGAAGTCCTGGCGAGGGTTTGCAATCTCTGATTGCTCGTTTTCTTGTTGTGTTAATGTTGCCCTTGCGGAAGGAGAGGGTATTGCATTTGGGTCCATTTGTTTGTTTGTCTGTCTGTGTGTTTGTTTGATTGTCTGTTTGTTTGTCTGTTTGTTTGTTTTTCCGCACAGAACTTTAGTGTTTTTCTCCACAACTGCTTGTTGGATTGAGACAAAATTTTGACTATCGCAGTTCATGTAGAATATTTTATTGATAATTGTGATGTCATAGGTCACGTGGTGTGGCAGCCATGTTGGAAAAACGGGAAAAAAACTTTTGACCGCTGTATTTCTGAAACCACATGGAGGAAAAAATTGAAACTTGGCACATGGCAAGTATTCCTCGTGGGGAATGAGTGTGATTTTTTATGTCATTTGTGCCTTCATTATGACATCATAATAGCATATGTAGATTGCTACATCTGATCAGTATGAAAAATTTTGAGGGTTATCTTGGGATAAAATGGTCCACAGAAGAAAAAAAACTTGATGACGTCATCGGTCAAGTGATTCGGCAGCCATATTGTTTTTAAAAAACAAAAACAAAAATCTTCTTCTCTGAAGTGGCTGAACAGATCGAGGCAAAACTTTACAAGTATGACCGCCTATCCATGAGGAACAAAAGGTTCTCATATATGACATCATAGGTCACATGGTTTGGCAGTCATATTGGATTTACCATAAAACCCATAAAAAAATCTTCTTCTCCAGAACCGTTGGACAGATCGAGGGGAAACTTCACAAACATATTCCCCAGGCCTTGGGGATACCAGGGTATTCACAAATAATTGATGTGACATGGTTTGGCAGACATATTGGATTGAGCAAAAATCTTTAAAAAAGTATTTCTCTTGAATTGCTTAATCAATCGACGTGAAGCCTCAAAATTACGATCAAGTGATGATGAATATATGTTTTAAATTTCAACCCGATCGGACACATGGTCTGGCAGTCAGAATTATTTAATTATTTTTTATCTGGTTTCTTTTTTTTATTTGTTTTTTTTTTGTTGGAATAAGGCTCACTTGGCTGTGCCTGGATGCGTTTGAGGGAAGAGGAGTTGCAGCTGAAATACAAATCCTATCCAGGTTCCTCCTGATGACTTCATCTTTGCTTTTTGCTTATTTGGGTTCTTTCTGATGACTCCATGGCAGGACTGCAACTACAGTATTTGGTCTTCCATTTGATTTGAATTGAATTTATTTCAATCCCATTGTAAATTTAATTGAATAATAATACACGTCAGGGTCAGTTGTCTGATCAAAGTGGGGTTGCATCAAAGTGGGACGTCTTGATACCCGGTCATCACTGCCACCAGTTATAAAGTGGTAGTTCTCGTTTTGTCTCTTATAAATTACGTAACACACCAGTACACAAACACCACACAAACTACAACACACAAAACGACACAAACACCACACAAAGCAGTCCTGGCGAGGGTCTGCAATCTCTGATTGCTCTTTTTCTTCTTTAGTTTGCATCAGGACATTAAGGTCATGCCGCCCTTTGGGGAAGTAACTGGCAGTTCCACCACGTGACCGCTTCACTGCACAGCTTCCTTCGGACAAGGGTGAACCTTTTAAATTTTCGACCCTTTCAACAGCTGAGACCCCTGAGGCCTTTGAAGACCCTTTAGACACCATTAGACAATTATATCCTTTAGACTCTTAAGACCATTCTATACCTTTAGACTCCTTGAGACCTTATATACCCCTAAGACCCTTGAGAACCTTAAGACCCTTAAGACCCCAAGACCCAGAAGAACCCAAGAACCCCCCCATGATCCTGAAGACCTTTAAGATCCCCAAGGGCCTTTTGACCCATAAGATCCCAAAAGACCCCTTTTACCTTTCAGACTCTTTACACCCCTTAAGAGAAGTCCATTTGTACTCCTTAGACGAGGGGTCTCCAACCTTTTTGGGCGGAGGGCCACAAAACCAAAGTGGTGAGGGGCGGAGGGCCGCACCCCCCAAAAAGACACTAAATTCTGGAAAAAAATATAATTAATATGCGGAAATTTAAACAAAAATTAGTGCTGAATATATTTTTCTTGCCAACGAATATGAGAAATGAATAACACTGAACAACAAATTTCAAAAATTTTTTTTTACTGGAGATGTGTAAAGTGATTAAGACTAATTTGGGTACGCTGATTTCAAAAATCATAACCGTTTTGCTGTATCACGTCAGGATTTTCAGGAACAGAAATATTCCCATTGCCTAGAAGTCAGGATTTCAATGAAATTTACATATGTCTTTAACATGTCTATTTCGTACAATTGTTGTTAACTTGTGTTATATTTCTTTCTTTCAGATAAAGATGAGTAGGCGTTCCTGTACCAATCATCCTGACAACTTCTGTTATGTCTGTGGTCGGTATACCAAAAAAGATCAACAGCGAAGTATATCTACAGCAGTGAAAATGAAGGCCGCCTACTTTCACTACTTCGGGTGTAAGGTGGGGGACCAAGAACAGAGCTGGGCACCACACATCTGCTGCACAAGCTGTCACACAACCTTGACTCAGTGGTTGGTGGGCAAGCGCGCGAGCATGCCATTTGCGGTGCCCATGATATGGCGTGAGCCGCAGAATCATCATGATGATTGTTATTTCTGCTGCACAAGCATCGCCGGCTTCAACAAGAAGAATAAAGGTCACATCAAGTACGCTGACTGCGTCTCTGCTCGTAAACCTGTGCCTCACGATGACGAGAACCCCGTTCCAACACCTCCAGCTGATCAGAACATAGCTGTAAGCAGTGGTGAAGAGGATGGTGATGATGAACCTTTTGAACCCGACACTCAAGAATCACACCTTCTGAACCAGGGAGACTTAAATGATCTTGTAAGAGATCTCTCGCTGTCAAAGGCGAAGACAGAGCTGCTTGGATCAAGGCTGCAGCAGTGGAATCTACTTGAACCTAACACCAAGATATCCTTGTTCAGAGCACGTCACAGAGACATGGCTGAGTTCTTTGAGATGGAAGACACGATGACATTCTGCAGTGACATCAACGGTCTGTTGAAAGAACTTGGGTGTGATCACGATCCTGCAGACTGGCGCCTCTTCATCGACTCGGGGAAGAACAGCTTGAAGGCTGTTTTGCTCCACAATGGCAACGAGAAACCGTCAGTCCCACTGGCTCACGCGTTCGGCATGACAGAGACCTATGAGACTATGCGGCAGCTGCTTGATTCCATCAAGTACAATGACTTCAACTGGCACATCTGCGGAGACTTGAAAGTGGTGGCGCTGTTGTTAGGGCTGCAGTCAGGCTACACGAAATACATGTGCTTCCTTTGTCTCTGGGATAGCAGAGACGACAAGAATCACTGGACGAAGAAAGATTGGGAAGAGCGAAAAGAGCATGTACCTGGTCGACACAACGTGAAGCATGTCGCCCTTGTCGACCCAGCCAAGGTTTTCCTTCCACCACTCCACATAAAGCTCGGCTTGATGAAAAGTTTTGTATGGGCAATGGATCTGAATGGGCGTGGGTTTTTATACCTCAAGGAAAAGTTTGGCAACACCTTGTCGGAGGCCAAGATCAAGGCTGGTGTCTTTGTTGGACCGCAAATCCGACAGATTATGAAGGACGAAACTTTTCCGACAACTCTAAACCCCAAAGAGCTGGCAGCGTGGAGGAGCTTCAAAGCTGTGACGGACAACTTCTTGGGGAACGAGCGCGCGGACAACTATGAAGAAATAGTGCAGCAGCTGCTGGAGTCCTTCAGGAAACTTGGCTCCAGGATGTCCCTGAAAATCCATTTCCTACACCAGCACCTGAACTTCTTCCCTGACAACTTGGGAGCAGTCTCGGACGAGCACGGCGAGCGATTCCACCAAGAGATTTCACTCATGGAGACGCGTTACCAAGGGCGGCACAACCCGAACATGATGGGCGATTTCTGCTGGTTCCTGCATCGTGAAACTGACACAGAGCAGCACAAACGCAAAGCCAAATGCCTAAAGCATTTTTAATTACATTCTAGTGGAGTTTTTCTGTAATTTCTATAATTTTGAAGCATTCATGATGAAATAAATGAATAAATGAATTTTTGTAAATTTCATTGAAATCCTGACTTCTAGGCAATGGGAATATTTCTGTTCCTGAAAATCCTGACGTGATACAGCAAAACGGTTATGATTTTTGAAATCAGCGTACCCAAATTAGTCTAAATCACTTTACACATCTCCAGTAAAAATTTTTTGTTGTTCAGTGTAATCGTGTTAAAAACACATGTGTCTAATATGAATCAAAATCATAATAAAAATTACAGAAGGCTTTGATCATTGACCCTGACAAATTGGCAGTATCGCGGGCCGCATTGTAATGTAAACTTCATATGGCACCGCGGGCCGCATAAATCCGTCTAAGGGGCCGCATGTGGCCCACGGGCCACAGGTTGGAGACCCCTGCCTTAGACCTTAACACCATTTAGACCCCTTACACCCTTCAGACCTGTTAAAAATCTGTGACCCTTCACAATTTAGAGCTTTGATTTAGAGCTGAGGCATGAATGTGGGCCTAAGGCGAAATTCCACCCTTCCGCCCCCCACCCCCCTCCAGCTGACCCCATAAGTAAGGTGGGAATAATTGGGGCCATTAAGAAAGTAATGACTATTTTTGCAGCAAAGTGCCAGGTATTGCAATTAACCGGAGGATTTGGGTTTAAAAACGTTCACCTAGGTTACAGTGCATTACATGTTACAAACCGTGTTTGTTATCTCTAATATATCTCCCTTGGTGAGTGACAGCTCATCCTCATTGTCAGCTTGGTAATCATAAAGCGCTTTGCATCTCTTTTGATCTGCAATCTGCAAAACAAGGACAAGATTATTGCTCAACATGCATTTGCAATTGTTGCCAAAGGCAATAAATATTGTTCTTAAGCATGGGCACAAAAAAAAGACTTCATGTGGTTTCCTCCCGTGCATAAGCCGGCTATACAGCAATGCAATTTGTCAGTATCAATCCGAGCATGTCAGTTGCATCTGGCGATCAATACATTCAAATGATCTTCACGAGTGAAAAGCAACACACAGTGGCACGAATCACAGGTGTTTTCCAGGTGAATATCAAAATCAGTGATGTCATTTCCTGCATTGAAAATTCTGATGTGTACGAAAATATATTGTAACGGTTTTAGAAATGTTCCCCAGGGCAAAGCATTCACGTACATGTAGGATACCCGAGAATGAGTTATTTCATCGAGTTATGTAGTCGGAATATCTCTGCCCTTTGCCTAATGGTTTGGGGGGACATGCATTGAGGTTACTTTGTGTATTCCCGGTGTGATGTCTCCCCCCCCCACCCCTCCTGCTGTATATGGGGTCTTAAGGGGTATCCTAGATAACCTCGCTGGGGTCTGAAGCCACCATGTTTTTTGGCCTGCTCAACCATGCCTTCACTTGGAAGAGGCTGCAATGATTTCTTAACGATAAAGTTTTTTTTTTTTTTCAATTTCCTCAGTCATATTAGTGAATGCTTGTTCATCATAGCTACGATTTGTTGTGTACATCACTTTTGTCAGAACTGCAGTTTTCAAATTAGGAGGTTGGAGCGATTTCATGCATTATATGATACGATTTTCCACGATCTCCTCTCACGGATTAATTAAAGCATATCATGGAAATATTATTTCAGTTTTGAGGATCGGATAATATCATCTGGACTAAATAAGTGTCAAAATCTGTTGTGAAATCTGACAATTTAAAGAAATAACGAGTCTTATAACCAAGCCGATAAACCTATTTACTTTAGGCAAGAAAGGATGTTGTCGCTCCTCCTCTAATAGATACACAAGAAAATGTGACATTTCCAAAGCATTAAACTTATCTTTTTCTACTGTTTGCATAATTATATTGAGTGAACAAAAAATTTAGGAACGTGCCAAAATTAACTTGCTTCATTGAGCTAAATAATTTCATGCATTCACTGTCAGACCTCATACCCTGTCCCCCAGAGGGACTGTTTATCCATAGCGTCTGCCAGATCTGTGTAGCTATTGTCGGAGGTTTCGCGAGGTGCTCTACACTACAGAGAATCAAAGCAAATCTGGTGAAAAACACGTTTTAAAATAAAAGTTACAATGTTTGCGCAGACCCCGAACCGATATGCCACGTAACATGTACACAGATGAGCAGGCAAGATGGCAGATTATCTGCAACGTTTATTTCACGGGTAATTGAACTTTGCGATGTCTCCAAGGTTGTTCTGCATTAGGCTGCAACTCTTTTGTAGATAAAGTCATGATATGAACGAATTAATTTTATATCATTAACTGCTGCATATGCCATGAAGACAGGGAATTTAAAGTTAAAGGGATCCTGTATGATATGCAGCGATAGCCTTGCCAACCGTTCCTTATCAACCACTTAATTGAAGTGCTTGCATGAGTGCTTAAGCAACTTGCTGAACAGTCGATAGTGGTTCCGCGCTATGTCCTTCTGAGCGAACCATTCACTCACTGCGGATGCTATTGCCCACCAAGTCATTTAGAGCACGTGGTTCATGCTCCGTCACCATGAGCGAGTGGTTCATGCTCCGTCATCCTGAGCAAGTGGATCGTGCTCCGTCACCCTGAGCGAGTGGGTCATGCTCTGTCACCCTGAGCAAGTGGTTTGTGCTCTATCACCCTGAGCGAGTGTTTCATTCTCTGTCACCCTGAACGAGTGGTTCGTGCTTTGTTATCCAAGGCGAGTGGTTCTTGCTCTGTCACCCTGAGCAAGTCATTCCTGCTCCGTCACCCGGAGCAAGTGGTCTGTGCTCTGTCATCCTGAGCGAGTGGTCTATGCTCCATCACCCTGAGCGAGTGGTTCATTCTCCGTTACCATGTGCGAGTGTTTCGTGCTCCGTCACCCCGAGCAAGTGGTTCGTGCTCTGGCACTCTGAGCGAGTGGTTCATGCTCTGTCACCCTGAGCAAGTGGTTCGTGCTCCATCACCCTGAGCGAGTGGTTCATGCTCTATCACCCTGAGCGAGTGGTTTGTGTTCCATCGCCCTGAGCGAGTGGTTCATGCTCTGTCACCCTGAGCGAGTGGTCTGTGCTCCGTCACACTGAGCGAGTGGTCCGTGCTCAGTCATCCTGAGCAAGTGGTTTGTGCTCTGTAACCTTGTGTGAGTGGTTCATGCTCCATCACCTTGAGAAAGTTATTGTGAAATGGCACCCGCTTTCCGAGCCATTTTCCGTATTAACATGTTTTCTAAATTACCGAGCCAAATTGTTTTTCCACCCGTCACACGCGATGTTTATAAGGATTAATGTTTGTGAACATATCCCTGAAATGTCTACATAAATGCAACGTTGTTTTTCTGTGAAAGCTACTCATGGTTTTTGTGTTATTGCCAATATCAGCCAAGCATGTGTGTGTGTGTGTGTGTGTGTGTGTGTGTGTGTGTGTGTGTGTGTGTGTGTGTGTGTGTGTGTGTGTGTGTGTGTGTGTGTGTGTGTGTTGTTCATCAAGTGTATATATATATATATATATATATATATATATATATATCTATCTATCTATCTATCTCTCTCTCTCTCTCTCTCTCTCTCTCTCTCTCTCTCTCTCTCTCACTCTCTCTCTCTCTCTCTCTCTCTCTCTCTCTCTCTCTCCTCTCTCTCTCTCTCTCTCTCCCCCTCTGTCTGTCTCTGTCTCTGGACATATAGGGATGGTGGTTATGTCTGGACGGTGTTTGTCTCCGGACGTATCCACGTCGGGTTTGTCTCCAGACTTGTCCAAGCAGTGTTTGTCTCCGGCCAGTTTGGCTCCAAACGTGTCCAGGCGGTGTTTGTCTCTGGACGTGTTCGGGCGGCGTTTGTTTCTGGACACATCCAGGTGGTAATTCACGCTCCACCGCATATCTGCCTTCCCTTCCAGGTGGTAATTAACCACCTCACACTTTAGTTTATATCAGTACTTTTTCATATAATTCCTAAACAACGCGAAGGTATTTCCAACAATTAGCACTGGCTGAGGGTTGCTACAATGTGCTTCCAGCTGGCAGTTAGCTGACTAATGATGAATAAAAGGAAAGGCAAATAAAGGTAAAGTTTGAGGGCCTCCCCAAAATGAAGGGTCCCCAGCCTGTGCTCCTCAAACACCGCTGTTAATCTGGGCCTGCTTGTTTCATGCCATTCACTCGCCTCACACTCCAGTCACTATTACCTGTCGATTCTACATGACCTACCTGCACTGTGGCTTGGCCCAGCTCAGGGGGGTCCTTGGCCCTCCCCCACATGGCTTCCAGCTATCCAATTTTGCCGAGTACAGCCCCATGTGCCCGGCGCTTCTTAGTTTCTCTGGTTCTGTTGAGGGGGCGTTGGGACTCGAGCCTGCCTTGAGCTATTATTTGGCAGATTTGCTGGCTGGGGAGGAGGTCAGGGCTCCTCTTCACGGAGGGCTTGACATTCCCTTTTCCAATGGGCCAAGTGGCCACAATTGTAACAGCATCCTGAATAGGGAGTTCACCTCTGATACACCTGGTAGCCCCCTCTGACTGGCTGAGTTGATGGTCGTAACCTGGACCCACTGGTTCCCATTGCAGGTTCTCCCTGCAACATATTGTCAGGTCAGTCCATATCAGATCTGTGACTTGCTACAGGTACCATGTAAACCTGTACTAACCTGTTTCATGGTCCGGTTGTCGGCAACCAAACCATCTCCCCCACCAGGTTTCTTGGTGAGGAGGGTGTATGGATAAATGGACACTCACTCAGCAGGATTAAAAACAAAACCTGTCAAAGGGAGGAAGAGCTCCTAGTGAACCAACGGCCATCCATATCTAGTGCCCAACCATGTCTGCGGACGTCCTCCTGCAGTTGGGTTAATTCTGTGAATTAATGTGAACCAGAATAGCATTAAGTTCCTTGACTTTGCAAGAGTTTGGGATGTAGGGTGGCTGGTTCATGGTTTCAGTGCCCCCAGCCTCATTGCTGGACATGGTATTCCAATGCTGGGGAACAAAGGAGATTGACCATGTACTAATTGATGTTCCCTGGAGGATGATCCAGAACTTCAGGGTAAATGTAAATGCTCAGTTCCTCAAAACCAACCATAAGCTTGTTGTCGCATCTCTAAATTGCAGCTCAAATGTCAGAGAAAGGTACCATCCCAGCCTAGGCTGGATGTTGACAAACTCAAGGAGGAGAGGGTAGCTGAAGAGTTTGCTTAAAGGATGGGTGGGGATTTGGGGTGTTTGAGTGTTTTGGGGAATCCTGAAGAGTTGTGGAGTGCCTTCAAGACAACCATCCTTGATGTTGCCGGTGGACATCTTGGAACCCACTGTCAGGTGAAGAACTTTGTCTCCTAAGGGACACTGGATAACATTCACCAGAGTCACAGGGCCAGGAGTCAGGGCAGAGCTGAGCTGTTCACGGTGCTGAGGCGTAAAACTGTACGTACGCTGAGGGCGGACAAGGAGGCCTATGTGCAAGGAATCTGTGAGGAGTAGAGAGAGCATAACCTGTGGTCAAGTGATTCTCGTCCTGCTTGCTGTGGAATTCACGCATTGCGTTCCACCAAGCCCATCCCTCGGTGTACTGCAGTTAGAGCGGAAGGTGGTGGGCTCTTGACAGAGGAGTCTAAAGTGAAGGCCCTCCAGGCTGGTTACTTTGAGTGGCTGTACCAGGCTGAACCACCAGCTGTTGAGTTGGATTTCAGGGGTGCAACTATCCCTATTGCTGACCCTCCAATAAATTGTGAAATGCCTTCGTTTGTGGAAGCACAGGCTGCGGCAAACCTGTTGAAAGGGGATAAAGCTCCTGGGATCTGTGGAATCCATGCTGAATGTCTCAAGGGTGGTGGAAA
Source organism: Eptatretus burgeri (assembly GCF_056783735.1). NCBI lineage: Eukaryota > Metazoa > Chordata > Myxini > Myxiniformes > Myxinidae > Eptatretus > Eptatretus burgeri. The sequence continues at coordinate 61,000,966 of NC_140966.1, forward strand.
TGCTGTACTCATGTCATTGCATGCAGTTATGTGCTCTGGAGCACAGGATCATCCCAACTGAGTGGAAGAGGGGCCTTGTTGTCCCTCTCTGGAAAGAGAAAGGTGATAGCCAGGATGGCAACAGCTACCGAGGGATGACGCTGCTCTCAATGCCAGGCAAGGTCTTAGCTGGGATAACTATTGATAGGGTTCGTCACCATCTGCTTGATCACCAGTGCACAGAGCAGTCAGACTTTAAAAAAAGAGTTCAACGATTGACCGTAACCTTGCTATTCGGGTCCTCACCAAACGTAGATGAGAGTTTCAGCAGGGGCTGCTCGCAGCCTATATTAATCTCTGCAAAGCTTACAATATCCATCCAGTGAATCAGGATGCCCTCTGAAGGATTCTTGGTATTTGTGATTAGTTGTTCTTGGAGTTCATCAGGGGTGTGTACTGGCCCACACACTTTTCAGTGCTTGTCTGGACTGGATTCTGGGGAGGATGTTGGAGAGACCAAGCTGCGGTGCATCGTTTGGGAATGTCAAGATCTCTAAGCTTTATTTCACAGATGATGCAGTCATCTTTGCAGAGACACCAGATATCCTTATGGGGGCCCTCGTGATGCTGAATGAGGAGTCAGCCACTGGGATTACGGGTTTCCTGGGTCAAAACCAAGACCTAAGCTTCAGTGACATCGAGGATGCTGCTATCTTCTCTTTACCTGTTTGTGGTGAGAGTGTTTAGGTCACGGAGAGATTTACTTACCCTGGCAGTGATATTCATGTCTCTGCTGGCTGTGAGCCAAAGGTCAATAGACATCTGGGTTGGGCCTGGGGAGTCATGGATTCACTGGATCATGGGGTGTGGTGCTGTCGGTACCTGTGCAGGAGGACGAAAGTCAGTCTTTAAGTCCTTGGTCCTTCCAGTCTTGCTCTCTGGATATGAGACTTTGACTCTGACCAAAGGTCTGAAACAGAGACTTAACTCCTTCAGAACCAGGTCTCTTCAGAAAATCCTTGGCTGTCACTAGTCACACTTTGGGTCCAACGAGCGGCTGCTGAGAGAGACTCAGATGAGGTTTGTTACCTGTATATTCTGTGAGTGTCAGCTGTGGCTGTATGGATATGTGACTCATTTTTCTGTCACTGATCCTGCTCAGCAGATTCTTTCAGCGAGGGAGCCTCATTAGTGGATGATGCCAAAAGGCCGACCACATGCTGAGTGATTGTAGCAGCTTGATTGGCATCTCGAGGAGATAGGGATGGGCCAGGCATCTTCTTGGGGGATGGCCAGACGGAAGCCCCTGGAGTACTGTCAGAAAGTGAATGCAACAACGTGCTGCTCCAGCGCATGCTATCATAAAATGACCTGACCTGCTGCATCCCTGCACTCCTCTGATGTTGGTAGTACAATGTACGCACCATATGCTCTGAGGGCCCACAACCCCCATGGTCCGTCTCGGCTGGCTCATGGGTCATATGGGTGCCACCTGACATACTGTCACTGGCAGGCACTCAGACCTTCGGAGTTGATGCTGTGCCCCTTACCATCAGGCTGTGGCAATGGCTGCCTCTCTCACAGAGGTTGGACGCCACACCGCCAGTTGCCCACTCAGGTCCTGGTCCACCATGGGTCAAATGAACTGGTCCAATGCCAATTTCCCTTGTGCTGAGGTATCCAGCTCATAATATGCTGTGTGCACGGTGCACCGAATATCGTGAGCCAATTCAGCTATCGACTCACCAGGTCTTTGTTTCCTCATCACCATCTGAGCTTTAGCAAGGCCACACTGCTGCTTCACACCGAATCGACTTTAAGGGTCATAATTAAAGTCTCCACTGAGATGGCCTCACCTGGCATAGCCGTGAGCACCTCTCACCCCGCGCCACATTTTGCAAGGTGGCCATGAGGTGAATTCCACTATCATCTTTAGACCATGTGTTCTCATGGGCTACACAGTAAAATTGTGCTCAAAATGCCCCCAGATCACTTTTTCAATCATATGGCGTGAGGGGTGTGGTGTAAGAACCCGAAGGCAGCACTTCAGCTGTCAGCACGCTGATGACTATCTGACTGCAATGGTCTCCCATGATCTCCCTGGCCTCCCATGGTCTCCGACCGCCACCCCATTGCCTCCGTGCTCAAGGCTGACGCGCTACTCACCTGTCCATCCACAGGTTACTGGGTCCATCCGCCAGTTATCCCAGTGACTCACACATCTCATTCTTGTCACACACACACACACACACACACACACACACACACACACACACACACACACACACACACACACACACACACACACACACACACACACACACACACACACACACACACACACACCCCACATTTCCTTGTGCATGCTTACTGTTGGGGAGCGGCTACAGCCTCACCTCTTTTCTCTTCTTTTTCATATCATGGAGGAACATATCCAGAGAGTTCTGTAATTCCGCCTTCCTCTACTGTTCCTCATTCACCATCTTCAACTCTGAGAGCTGTTTGTCCTGTTTTTTGAAGGATACATCCACATTAGCCCTCATCGCCTCAATCTGTCCCTCAACTATCTCCACCATTATGCTCAACTCTTTTTTTTCCTCTATCTTATTCTGTTATACTTTCTGCTCTGTTTTCTCGACCCGACTCATCGTCTCATCCCTCTATTTTTACACTTTATTTACTGCTCCTGTCCCCCCCCCCCTTTTAAATCCCTCAATCCATTTTCTATTTTCTTTTTGTCCCTCTTCCAGCTTTCCTATTATTTCATTACTTTCCGCTATCTCTTCTTTCATTCTCCCCTGTTCTGTGCTCAGCCCCCTCATCTCGGTTCTCAGTTCTTCTATTTCCCCTTCCAATCTGTTTTGTCCGACTGCCAGCTCCTCTACCAGTCTATCCCCAACTATCCATCCATCCATTGGGACCATACTCTGTGCAGAGTGTGGGTGCTGCCGAAGCAGTCTCCTTGGCTATTGGACACAATCCTGGACGGGTCGCCACTCTGACACAGTATACCGGCATGCTGGTACTCATTTTGCCGACCTCGGAAGGATGACAGGCAGAGTCAACCCCACCTGCTATAATTTCAACCGCTGCGCAGGATTTTAACTCAGGATCATAGCATCCCAAGCCCACCACCCGAACCATTAAGCCAACACCAGGCATGGTCTATCCCCACTCACATTTAATTTGGCTGTTTGGCCCATCAGTCTCTCCCCACTTGCTTTTAACTCGGCCCTTTCTTATTAGCCCAGTTTTTATTTCACCTGTTGCCTTTTCCTGCATGGCTTTCATTTCCTCCATGAACCTTGCAATCATAGTCATTAAGCCCCCATCTTCCGCTGTAACCCTTGAGCTTCCTGGGGAGTGTGGACGGAATGTGGAGAACTGCTGTGTGGCACCTTATTATCTTCTGACTCCTTCACCAATTTTCTCCTCCTCATCCGGTGATGGTTCATTCTCCATCGTGGGTTTCAAATTTTCCCCAAATAAAATTTTGAACATTTTTAGCCTAAACAAACATTTTTTTTTTTTTTTTTTACTCTTCGAAGGACGATCGTTTAACAACACCACCACTTCAGGTCTGAATTCCACTCCTCGACACCAATGTTTTGGTCGCCAAATTCAGACCAGTGTCCCGATCCCAATCCTGATCCGATGAACCAATGTTATAGTAGACCTCCAGGTGGACTCGAGGTCAAATCCTCCACCTGCACAATCACCAATTTAGCGACATCTTCGCCCAAGTGGTAGCTTTGACAATCCAGCAGTAGTTTTATAAAGCCTCCTGTGAAGTAATGACACCAATTTCCCATGATCGTACTTTTTAACCACGCTGGGGTTACTCGCCAAATGATGAACCGTGAACCAGCAGACACAAGTTAATTGAAGTAATCAGATTTAGTAAATGGGAGAGGGGAGATTGGAGGAGAGAAAAAACTCATATTAACAACAATCACAGAATTGATTTACAGCACTGTACAATAACAATCAGATACAGATCATACGGTTCTGATTTTCCCACGCTCACGATAACTCATTCGGCTTAACTGTTTGCCTTGTACATTCACTCGACAAACATCATGACGCACTGGGTCAATTCACAAACAAAGACGATCGACAAACAGAGAGGTTGAGCCTGGCAAAGTGTTTGGAGGTGGTTCGGCTACAGTCCCGGTCGAAGGTGACTGCTCATTCTGCACATTGACCGAGGAAGGAACAAGGGACACACTTTGTTTGGTGAGATGCGTCTCAGTAGCCGTCTCTGCAAGCTCTGCGCATCCAGCAGCACCGAGGCAAAAACAAAACTCCTCGTCGGGTGCCAGGTAGAAATTTGATCCACAAATTTGAGCAATCTCCAGCTGCTATTTATCTGCCGATCATAAGCATTTTATCTCGATCTTTTTATCGCTTTGTATCATCTGCCGATCTTCATGTAACTGCCCAGAACGTGAGCAACAAACTTCTTTCACATGCCATTCCACCTCCTGCAGTATTAAACTAGCCTTAATTACCAGCTTTGGCAGCCTCAAGACTTTACACGACTCTTAAAAGAAACATTGAAAAAAAGAGACAACATAGGATTGAAGGATCACCATTAAAATCTGTCTCGACATATGTACTTCGACGCATTGTCATCTTTGTACGCAAATACCACATTCCTTTGCTGAACATTTAATAATGAAATAACTACACTACATTACTCCCTTGAAACCAAATTACATCCCCACAACAATATAATCCTTTCTCCTGTCCTTCAGTTGGAGCTGAGTTTGATCATTGTTATCGACCCTCTCCCTTTTCTTGGATACAACAATGACCTTTCTATTATTGGTACTTTGCAGACGATTCAACTATTTTTTTTTCATTCCAAAGTTGTGCACACACTGATGTGACCAGCAATTACTGTGCTGCGCCCCTCTATAATTGCACTTAAAAGTTGATGGTGGGCTGCCTTCTGGAACTGCTGCAGTTCATGTGTGGTAATGGTTCTCCCACATTCCTATTCGGTTGGGTGTTGCATAATTTTGACACGGTGATGATGAAGGAATGGCAATATATTTTCAAGTCTTGATGGTGTATGACTTGGAGAAGAACATGGAAATGGTGGTGCTTCCATGTATCTGCTGCCCTTGTCCTTCCAGATGGTGTAGGTCATGGATTTGGGATATGCTGTGAAAGTAGTTTTGGTGAGTTGCTGCAATGCCTCTTACAAAGCGTACACACTGCAGCCACGGTACACCAATGGCAAAGGGGATGAATGTTTAAACGAGTGGATGAATATTCAATCAAGCAGACTACTTTTTGCTGGATGTTAGGAAGTTCCTGAAGTGTTGGTGCTGCACTTATCAAGGAAAGTGGAGAGTATTCCATCACAGTCAAGATTTTTCATTTGAAGGTTGTGCAAAGGCTTTGGGGAAGGAAGGAGATGCACCATTCACCCTAGCCTATGCCTTGCTCCAGTAGCCAGAGCTAAATCTATGTGGCTGGTCCAATCGTTCATGGTCAGCATGGTGATCCTCAAGATCTTCATAGTGGGAAGACTCAGCAATGGTAATCACCATTAAATGTCAGAGGGAGGTGGTTAGGTTTTCTATTTTGGAAAGAGTAATTGCTTCGCACTTATGTGGTGCAAACATTCTTTGCCACTTCTTAGCTAAAGTCTCAATGTTTTTTTCAAGTCTTGCTGCATATCTGCTTGGACTGCTCCATTGTTGGAGGAGTTGAGAATGTAGCTGAATATTGTGCAATAATCAATGAGAAGTTCCACCTCCAACCATATGATGGAAGGATAGTCATTGATAAAGGAGCTGATCAAAGATAGTTTGGCCTAACTTGCTCTCCTGAGGACCTTCTATCCCACTGTTCTGGGACAGATGATCAATCTCCAAAAACCACAACCATCTTCCTTTGCGTCAGGTATAATTACAGCCACTGAAGAGGTTTCCCACTGATCCTCATTGACTTGGGTTTGACCAGGGATTATTGATATCATTCTAAGTGAAATGGTGCATGAATATCAAGGGCAGCCACTCTTACTTCTCGTCGAACATTTATTTCTTGCATCTTTATTTGGATCAAGGTTGTAATGAGGCTGGAGCCTAATGACTGTGGCAACTTAGCTAAATATAGCATAACAATTGTGCATTTTGTGAGGAAAGCACCAAATTTGGCGCACTAGTAGCCTATCTTATTATGAACAGATTTGGATATTGGGCCATCTCAAATTCAGCCGCTGATGGCTGTGGCAGCCATTTTCCACTGCCATCAAAAATTTTGAGATGGCCCAATATCCAAATCTGTTCATAATATGATAGGCGACCAGTGTGCCAAATTTGGTGCTTTCCTCACAAAATGCACAATTGTTATGCTAAGTTGCCCCACTATAATGATTCTGACGGAACCCAAACTGGCGATTGATGAGTGGGCAAGTAACCCTTGATTCACACTGTTGATGACTTTTCCATGACTACTTATCATTGGGTGGATCTCATCTTGCACCACTCAAAGAAGTCAATCTAAAGTCCTGAGGATAATTGGTATCTCTTAGCAAGAGGATGAAGTGAAACTGACTGCTTCTCCCCCCCCGCCCCCCACCAATAGGTTGGTGGTCCTGCGGTCCTGTATTGCCTTTCATCTAGTCTTTCCTCCTCCACCAGTTCAGCCATTTTCCCCTCCACAGTCCAACTGAATACATGCCCTTCCAGCAACGAATTGTTACCCTTTCCAAATCCAGCGTAACTTCACCTTTTCACTTTTTGTTCCTCTTTTATATTGTTTGTGGAAACATTTGTCTGAGTTCATTCCATCTTGCTCTTTCCTCTAGTGTTTAAAGGTGATGACCTGAAAACCTCACTGTTGTCTCCCTTTTCAATATGTGACCTTTTATCACACTCTCCGCTGATTTTACCACTCTTTCAATCTGTCACATACGTATACAATCTGTCCCCCTCTTCCTCACCTCGTTTTGTTTGTTAGTTGTCAGTTGGTTTGTTCCTTTTCTGTTTCATCCCCACTTTCCCATTCCTCTTCCTGCTGTGTTTCATTCAGCTTGTGTGTAGCTTCTTCACCTCCAGGAGTCCACCCCTTCCCCTTGATCTCACTCTTCTACTCTGCTGTTGGTGTTTCCCCTTTCTATTTTATTCTCTTCCATTCTGCTTTAGTTTTTCCACGAGTCGCAATTATGTATACAATTTTTTTTTCTATCTGCTCTGTTCATCTACCTGTCATTGTCCTGTATGTCTGTGCTTTCCTCTTCTTGTTGTACCTTTCTTGTTGTTATGCATGATTGTTTATGACATTCATCTTTGTCCCCTGTCTACCTGTTCCTCTTCGCTCCACTGTTGTCATGTTGATGTAATGCCCATTATTGTTTTGCTCTTTCAACAGTTCAAAAAAAAAAAAACTGTTCAAAAAAATACCACTGATTTATAATGTCCACAGGTGAGTGATAGCCGATTAGACACCTAGATGAACTAACTGTGCCCTCCAAAGGACTGTGTACTGGAATGATTAAACATCTGCCTGCAAATGAACAGTGCAGGAGTTTGTTGTCAGATCCATTTTCATCAGCAATGAAAGCCAGACCTGACACATCAGAGGACATTCATTCGGGTGTCCTGTCAGTGCTAGACTTTTTAGATTTATACAACTCTTAGGACGAGTGTTAGGGAACTGATTTTGTTACCTGATTAATTTGGAATGTTTGACTTGAGGAACTCATTGGTTTGCATATGCAAATATATCTATTGCATATGCAAATTTGAAGTGACCTTTGATAACCCCCCCCCCCCCTCCTCAGATGTGGTGACCAAAACTGTACACAACGTTCCAGATGAGGTATCACTCGATTATTGTACAAAGGTAACACTAACTCTTTTGATTTATAATTGATCCCCTTGCCAATACAATCTAAAACCCAATTAGCTTAACCTGTTGCTACCTGGTGGCTGGAACTGTACTCCCTACTGACCCCCACCTTACTGATACAAATAAGTACACCTTTAGGAAATGAAAACGCAGCAAAGAGATTTCTTAATTACACTGAACAACAAATTTCAAAAAAAATTTTTTACTGGAGATGTGTAAAGTGATTAAGACTAATTTGGGTACGCTGATTTCAAAAATCATAACCGTTTTGCTGTATCACGTCAGGATTTTCAGGAACAGAAATATTCCCATTGCCTAGAAGTCAGGATTTCAATGAAATTTACATATGTCTTTAACATGTCTATTTCGTACAATTGTTGTTAACTTGTGTTATATTTCTTTCTTTCAGATAAAGATGAGTAGGCGTTCCTGTACCAATCATCCTGACAACTTCTGTTATGTCTGTGGTCGGTATACCAAAAAAGATCAACAGCGAAGTATATCTACAGCAGTGAAAATGAAGGCCGCCTACTTTCACTACTTCGGGTGTAAGGTGGGGGACCAAGAACAGAGCTGGGCACCACACATCTGCTGCACAAGCTGTCACACAACCTTGACTCAGTGGTTGGTGGGCAAGCGCGCGAGCATGCCATTTGCGGTGCCCATGATATGGCGTGAGCCGCAGAATCATCATGATGATTGTTATTTCTGCTGCACAAGCATCGCCGGCTTCAACAAGAAGAATAAAGGTCACATCAAGTACGCTGACTGCGTCTCTGCTCGTAAACCTGTGCCTCATGATGACGAGAACCCCGTTCCAACACCTCCAGCTGATCAGAACATAGCTGTAAGCAGTGGTGAAGAGGATGGTGATGATGAACCTTTTGAACCCGACACTCAAGAATCACACCTTCTGAACCAGGGAGACTTAAATGATCTTGTAAGAGATCTCTCGCTGTCAAAGGCGAAAGCAGAGCTGCTTGGATCAAGGCTGCAGCAGTGGAATCTACTTGAACCTAACACCAAGATATTCTTGTTCAGAGCACGTCACAGAGACATGGCTGAGTTCTTTGAGATGGAAGACACAATGACATTCTGCAGTGACATCAACGGTCTGTTGAAAGAACTTGGGTGTGATCACGATCCTGCAGACTGGCGCCTCTTCATCGACTCGGGGAAGAACAGCTTGAAGGCTGTTTTGCTCCACAATGGCAACGAGAAACCATCAGTCCCACTGGCTCACGCGTTCGGCATGACAGAGACCTACGAGACTATGCGGCAGCTGCTTGATTCCATCAAGTACAATGACTTCAACTGGCACATCTGCGGAGACTTGAAAGTGGTGGCGCTGTTGTTAGGGCTGCAGTCAGGCTACACGAAATACATGTGCTTCCTTTGTCTCTGGGATAGCAGAGACGACAAGAATCACTGGACGAAGAAAGATTGGGAAGAGCGAAAAGAGCATGTACCTGGTCGACACAACGTGAAGCATGTCGCCCTTGTCGACCCAGCCAAGGTTTTCCTTCCACCACTCCACATAAAGCTCGGCTTGATGAAAAGTTTTGTACGGGCAATGGATCTGAATGGGCGTGGGTTTTTATACCTCAAGGAAAAGTTTGGCAACACCTTGTCGGAGGCCAAGATCAAGGCTGGTGTCTTTGTTGGACCGCAAATCCGACAAATTATGAAGGACGAAACTTTTCCCACAACTCTAAACCCCAAAGAGCTGGCAGCGTGGAGGAGCTTCAAAGCTGTGACGGACAACTTCTTGGGGAACGAGCGCGCGGACAACTATGAAGAAATAGTGCAGCAGCTGCTGGAGTCCTTCAGGAAACTTGGCTCCAGGATGTCCCTGAAAATCCATTTCCTACACCAGCACCTGAACTTCTTCCCTGACAACTTGGGAGCAGTCTCGGACGAGCACGGCGAGCGATTCCACCAAGAGATTTCACTCATGGAGACGCGTTACCAAGGGCGGCACAACCCGAACATGATGGGCGATTTCTGCTGGTTCCTGCATCGTGAAACTGACACAGAGCAGCACAAACACAAAGCCAAATGCCTAAAGCATTTTTAATTACATTCTAGTGGAGTTTTTCTGTAATTTCTATAATTTTGAAGCATTCATGATGAAATAAATGAATAAATGAATTTTTGTAAATTTCATTGAAATCCTGACTTCTAGGCAATGGGAATATTTCTGTTACTGAAAATCCTGACGTGATACAGCAAAACGGTTATGATTTTTGAAATCAGCGTACCCAAATTAGTCTAAATCACTTTACACATCTCCAGTAAAAATTTTTTGTTGTTCAGTGTTATCACAGGTGAGGGGAGGAAGAGTGGGGGTGAGAAGTCAATCCATCCATCAGGACCATACTCCATGCAGAGCGTTGGTGCTACTTAAGCAGTCTCTTTAGCTATTGGGCACAATCCTGGATGGGTCACCACTTCGACACAGTATACCAGCATGCTGGCAATCATTTTGCCGACCCCAGAAGGATGACAGGCCAAGTTAACCCCACCTGGTATTAATTCAACAGCCGAGTGGGATTTGAACTCAGGACCCTGGGATCCCAAGCCCACCACCCTAATCATTAAGCCAACACCAAGCATAAAGGTCGATGGGTGAGTGAAATATAATTGACAAAAGAAGGAGAAGAGAGGATAACAAGAGACTAGAAGGCACTCTTCAATGTCACGACATCACCGATATGCCTCTGCCCACATTATTACATCATTATATATACTTGTACCAAGTTTGATTGAAATCTCTGAACCCAGATTCAAAATATTAAATAATTCTGTCTGCCAGAGCATGTATCCGATCAGGTTGAAATTTAAAACATATCTTCCCCATGACAACTGGATCATAACTGACATTTCATGTCGATTAATGAAGCGGTTAAAGAGAAATAATTTTTAAAAGATTTTCGATCAATCCAATATGGCTGCCAGATCATGTGACCTATTAATTTTATTCTTGAACAACCTGGTATCCCCAAGGCTTGCGGGTGAAGTTTCCACTCGATCTGTCAACGCGTTCTGGAGAAGAGGGTTTTTAAAGGTTTTTTCTTCAACAAATCATAGCTGCCAAACCATGTGACCAATGAGGTCATCGGTGAAGAACTTTTTGTTCCTCTTGGAAAGGTTATCATAACTGTAAAGTTTCACCTCGATATGTTCACCCGTTTTGCAGAAGAAGATTTTTGAAGGTTTTAATGTTAAAAACAATATGACTGCCGAATCACGTGACCGATGGCGTCATCATTCCCCCCCCCCCCCCAATGCATTTTAGCCCCAGATGACCCTCAAAAAATTTAATACCGATTCGATAAAGTGTTCGACGTATGCAATTATAACATCCTAACGAAGCCACCAACATATGACGTCATTATAAATCACAATTGTTTCCCCTGGGGAGTACTTCACATGTGCCAAATTTCAATTTTTTTCCATGGAGCGGTTTCGGAGATACCGAGATCCAAAGTTTTCCCTTTTTTCCAACATGGCTGCCACACCACGTGACCTATGACGTCATAATCATCATTCAAACATTCCACATGAGTCGTCTCACCTATGGTGAAAATTCCGTGTCGGTCGGTTAAGCGGTTGCAGAGAAAACAGAGAAAATTTGCACGGACGGACGTACATACTGGATGTACGTACGTACAGACGGATGGACGGACAACCCGAAACCATGCTGCCGGTGACTTGGTCAGCGGAGGCATAAATAATGATGGAGGGTCAGAGAGTATCGTCAGGTATCTCAACATCAGATACTCAATGGTTTTCATAGTGCGGTTATAATATAATATAATTAATAGGCTGCCGCTCAACGATTTAAATCATAACCGCACTAGAAATCGAAGTGTCAACATGACCGTCATACCGAAGAAAAAAAAAAAAAAAAAAACAGGGAGTCTGGAACACTGATGCTAACCATTACCTCGATGCGTTTCGACTTATGAGTAACTTACAAGTAACGTGTGTCAACGATCGCATAACGCGCCTACAACTTATGGCCAGCCTATGCGGAACGTGTGTCATACGCCGAGTACGTCGAGAAATTTTCAACATGCTGAAAATTAGTCGACGTATTCGGCGTACAATGACGTATGTCAGCGTGCTCTTAACGTATACAAAACTTACCCATAACGTATTCGACGTGTGCCAGGGTTTTAGACAAATTTTTAATACGTCGGCATACACTGGCTAAATCGTCAAGGTGTGACAGCGGCTTGACACTTCGATGTCTTGTGCGGTTATGATTTGAATCGTCGAGCCGCAGCCTTTTAATAGGCTACGCCACGTGATCGTCGGCGATACGCTGCCGCGCTATGGATAAGTTAGACTATCGTTGGGCATAGGTTGTGAACGCCGACAACACGCTCAGCATTCGTTGGTATAAGTTATCTATATGTTATCGAAACGTTCTGTGTACATTACTAATACGTTATGCATACGTCCAACTCGTTATGAATACGTCAAAAACTGGAAAAAAAACATCAATAGTTCAGCGTACGCCAGCGTTTTACATACATTTTGATACCTTGCCATATGCTGGCTAAAACGTCAAGGTGTGACTGGGGCTTAAACCACCTCAATACCGACCTGCTGGGGCTGGCTGCCCCTCTCTCATAAAACTTCCTTCACATTTTTCTTAGCCTGGTGTCTTAATACACGGCCAGTGTCCCTCCTTGCTGGTGATTGTTTCAAATTACTTTCCTACAACCTGGAAAATAGTGTCTGGGAATCGAACAGCTCGGTCGGAGGTGGGATGGTAAAGAGTAGAATTATTAAAAGGCATTTGGGAAAAGAAGATGAAGGGGGAGGTGCAAGGACGAAATATAAAGGAGATTATGAAGGAGACGTGTGGAAGAGGAGGTGAGGGAAGAGGGAGAGGTTATAACAAGTGGGAATCTGACGTGTAGGGCTTGGAGTAAAAGTTCCACAATTTTTTATACTTACTACGTGCATGGCCCCGAAAGGTGTAACTACACATTTAACAGCTGCTGCAAGCACACTGCAGAATCATCTCTTTGTTGCTAAATTGAGAACAAACATACAATCACAATAAACACAATACTGCACACAGACACCATGATCAGGCACCCTGGAAAAATTAAAAATTCCTGCCACAAATCGCCTTCAGTGGGATTTTGGGCCTGGCCAGGCTTAATAAGGTGGGAATAATTGTGGTTGCTAAAGTAGTACACTTAGTAGTAGACATCGATGTGAAGAGCACTCTTGCCCTGCTGGAATTGACCGTCAGGAGACCAGATACTGGCCAAAAAGGTCCTTTGCTTCAACTCAAGCCTCACCGTACATCGAGTGCCATACGGTAAGCCTACACCTGAGTGCCTTACGGTAAGCCAACACCAACACAACTTTCAGAGCCGAGCCATAATTCTTCTACATTATTCAAAGCATATTGTAATTGAGAAACCTGTTTGCCCTTCTCTTCTGGTCCTTTTTTAAACCTTACCTTGAATTACAGTGAACAAACTAAAACGGCACTCTGTGGAGCACATACCTCCGCCAGGTGAACAGTTTACGTTTTCTATCCCGCTGATAGGTCGGACCTGAATCCAGACCTGAACCAAAATCGAATCGGCTTGTTCTCATCACCGAACTAACTCATCCACCTACTTTTGTCAAAACTCGTCCACAACTTTTTGAAATATCATGCTATATATTGTTTTTGCCCCCCCCCCCATCTCTCAATGGTAAAGAATCACTTTTTAAAAACTTTAACATTCGGATCTGGATCCGGATTTTCATCAAAATCGAATCAATTCTTCCTCGTCACATCCTCAAGCTGTCCACCAAATTTCTTCCCAATCCGTCCATATATTTTGTGAGATATCCTGCTCACAGTCAAACAAACAGACAACACAGACAAACTGACAAGCAGACAGGTGTGAAAATAAACTCTGTCCACCTTCCGCGGCGGATCAGGTCATAACATTTACGTGAAGCACGATATCGATAAAAACAAAACTCTAACACTCGGAATCGTTTGATGAACGTACCAGCACGATGGAGTTCAACCATCAATGTGGAACCTCCTCATAGTAAACACAAACTTGTTCCTTTCATTGTACATTCCACACTGGTTTATGCAAATATATCACTGTACAGAAAAAAAGTTCCCTGATAAATTCCAGGTATGACAAAGCAGGTAAACCGGTTCCAACCTTGGCAGGAATGAGTTTGTTCATCTGTACTCAGCTGTCATGAGGTCCTCATGTTAAAATTACATTTTCTTACGTCATTCGAAGAACCAAAGATGATAATATGAAGACGTGTTTCATGAATCATCACGAGGTTTGGCTCAACAGGCCACAAGTGGATTGATGATGATTGGAGGAAAACCTAAAGCTGAACCACCTGCAGCTGTTTAATTTGGAGGCAGATTCCTGTTTGTGCGTGTCCAAGGGAGGCCATACACATGTGAAACATGCGAACCACTTTGTCAGTTTGTTTGTAGTGCAGATCAAGTTGGTTAAACAAACAACAACCACACGAAGATATCTAGCACTGTAACCTGGTGTCAAGGAACCTCAAAGAAGACCAGACCGCTTGTACTCGCACTTCAGGCAGGAATCTGTAATTTGTTCAGGGTGCTGGCCATAATTCGTCTACTCTTCTCGAAGGACGACGTGGGATATTGAACGGCCACCAATTAATGCAAGCAGACGGGATGCCCAGCTTAACTGCCATCCGAGGGACGACACACACATTGATGTGTAGCCCCGCTTGCATAAAATTATAGTGACAGTTAATAGCCGAGTTAATATTCAAACTTAGTAGTGGGGCAGATAACAGCAATTTTTGAGAGGAATTGTTCAAATGATGATACAAGCAAAAAATTTGTCACATTTGTTCTCCAGGGGATTCTAATCAAATCTGCCTGATTGGCCATTTGAAAATCCAAATTTTGAAAAAAAAAAAAAAAAAAAAAAGTCAAGATCACGAATCAATGTTGGATGCTGGCTGAGATTGGTGAATGTTTCAGAAACATCATCAAAGACGTTCCAAGTCTGCCATGCAGTTTTCTTCCCTTTACCGCGGAAGGCAGACACGACGTCACATCCAGTGAACGCATTGAAGTATGGGATCGCTCCAGCTTTCTCAGGCCCGATTGCAGAAACTACCTCATGGACTGGAATCCATCGCGCCTTGACTCCTTGACCAAAGGCAATCCACATGTTCTCAAGACCTAGTTCCTGTAAGGATGGCAGTACAGATATTGCTATGACTAGTACGTCCGTGTCATTAGCCTTAATGATAATGGACTTGCGACTATCCGTCGTTGCATCCCTGGCGTGTACAAATATTCGAGTGTCAGCTTCTTCATAACAACATGGACACACAGTATCCAGTTACTTCCTTGTGTTGCTAATGGCATCTTCTCCTTGTGACAATGACTGTGCTTGTCGCTGTGCTTCACACATCTTTTCTGCAAGGAAGTGAAACAGCTCAGTCTTGTTGCTGTCATCTCGAAGAAAGCTTCTCCAGTTACTTGGGGTCTTACTGGTTCCTGTCACTCTTCTTCTGATTCCTTGCCCTCTTTTCGACCTTGCCTCGGACTTCAGACTTGACTTCTTGTACACATCAAACACTACGTCCACCCTCTCGGACCTGGCACCATAGGATTCCACCTTTGGGATGATGTCTTCTTTAGCTTAGTCATCAAATATCTTTGAAGTGCGTGGAGGTAGGGCATTGATAAGTGCTGAGCCATCAATGATGACTGCATCTCCCCTTGGTTCTCTGTCTGGGATGTTCACTTGCGCTTCAAGAATTTCAGCCAGCTGTGACTTCAAATTTTTTTGAAGTTTTATTTTTTTTCAAATGGCCAATCGGGCAGATTTGGTCAGAAAGCCCTGCAGAACAGAAATGCCAAATTTGATGCTTGTATCATAATTTGCACGATTTTTCTACTATCTACTACACTATTGGGAAAATAACTTCGAGGAAAGCAACGTAATCCTCTAGTAGTCTAGTGTATAGTGTCGGCTATTCTGCCAGTCTGACAGATTCCTGTACTCCTTACGTATGCACAGTCTGGATAAGTTCCTGCGACATTCCACTCTGGATCAACGTCCACCTGTCGATGATTCATCGTATTTTGCTTCGTTCACCTTCAGGGTAGCCATGCGAACATTCCCTGTTAGTTAAAGCTTACCCATAAAATTACATCATTCCTCTGCAGCCTTCATGATTACATTGTGAAACTTGTTTTGTGCAAGGCAAAGGCAATAAGGCAACGGGTCACCGGTGTTAAAGGGGAACCCAAACGCATTAAAAAAAATTTTTTTTCCTGAAATTGATTTTTTTTTTCCTCCAATCACAGTGTTGGAAAAAGCCCTGGAGTATCGATTTTTGAGTTCGCCAGTGACGTCACATGTTCAAGGCATATTGAATGATCCAAATGGTGGCTTACATAGAGAAACAGTGCATGTCGAGCTCAGATTCAGGTCCTGGTTCCACCGTCATGAGCAACACTGATGGTTCTCAGAATGTTGAACCTGATCAGTGGAATTTTGAATAAACGGTTGGAGAAAAAATTCGTGATGGAAACGTTTTTTGGGGGATTGTGGAGCCGTACCGTTTTGAGCCTTGTGCGAGCAATTCGGAGAAGGAAGACGGAAGTGTTAGTGAAGATGAAAACGCTGGTCACATGATAAGTTCAGCTCGGTAGGGTTTGATTTTCCATTCAAGTGACGGTTTAAGGGGAGGGGGGGATTGTATTAATTGATAAATCGGTTAATATATTACTCAAGTAGAAACCCCCCACAATTGCCCAACAGCATGGAGACCGACTGCCCAGGCAGATTCAGACACCGTGGACAAAATGGGTGATGAATGCTTTGTCCCACCATCACAGGCTGAACAAGTGTTTTGTATGTTATAGGATCGTCCCATGTCATACTTTTCCCGGACGCCATTTGTGTCTATGCCGTGTCCCACTGTCATGTCTGTGAGGTGTTGATGTCCCTACTCAGTGGATGGGGGATTGTGCAGGGGTGGGAGTGTGGAGTGAGTGTGTGGGATAGTGGTTGTGGAGGGGGGAGGGGCATAGGATGGTGCGGGGTATTGTGGGGGTGATCGTTAGTTGGGGATGGTGAAGGGGGACCCTGAAAGTTTTAGCGTCTTAGGTCAAATCCTCTCAGAGGAGTAGATGATAAATACATACTTTCTCTCCACTATGGACAGATGGTGGTTCATTTGATTGGTAGAAATTTGTGTTGATAATAGATAATTATTTTCAGGTGCTCGGCAATGGCAACAGGTGCTTGATTCACCACTCAAATCGCCCCCTGTACATGATTGTGCCGGTAGCCTGGTGGAGACGGTCTTACAGTTTTGAGTGACGGCCATTTCTTCCGCTTAATCATGGGTATTGCATACTCCCTCAATCGTGGTGAATAACCACAAGATCTAGCCATCTCTGTTGTTTCGTTACGGTGCTTTGTAAAATATTTTGAGCACAAAAGCGAACATTTTGGAGGCCCGTTCCACATGTGGGTATTTCGGACAAACCTCGTCCAATTTCTGGCAAACAGAAGGTTTTTCGGCCATTGGCGTAGCACGAAACCATCTCGGTTTGTATCACTACACGAGCACCAAGGAGGCATCGACTCGGCAAACTTTTGGAAAATCAAAAATTATTCGCCATTTGAGTTAAATCACACCACGATGTAACCTGGATACCGTACGGATCTGGTGGTCTACTTTCGTGTGTGACACCATGGCTAATCTGAAGAAGAAAAAGATTTCGACTTTTAATCACAAATTTACTTATTCTACAATTCAGAAATCAGAAAAAGACACGTCGTGTGTTTTTTTTGTATAGTATCAAAGGATAAATTAGCTTTGAGGCTTTGGTTCCCCTTTAAGAAGTCAGTGTGATGCCACCTTGAAGGAGTGGAAAGACCAAGCAATCACAGACATGCGGGTCCACAAAGAGGAGAGAGAAACCAACATACACACAATGGTGGAGCAGATAAGAGATTTTTTTCAATAGAATCGCTCGAATAGTGATATGTAATGTTGTGAATTATATGCTTACTTGATTGGCTGTATTCCTCTGGCCTGTATGTGTGTGCACATGCGCCAATAAACCCAGCAGTTGGTCCAAGCAAGGTGATCCTATTCGTGTCCGTCGTCATTACATGGTGTCAGAGGTTCGGGATTTTCTTCATCAAAGGTGATGGAATTTAAACCGCCTGGTTATCTTTGGCTCGATGGGAATGTAGCGGAGAACTGGCGACGCTGGAGTAAGGACCTTGACTGGTATCTTGAGGCTGCCGGCCTTGAGTCGACGAGCAAGTCGAAAGGTCGCCACCTATGCTCATCTGTGCTGGGCCAGATGCTGTGGATGTAGACGAGGACCTCCCGTTTGAGTCAGCGGTTGCTTCAAAGGGATTCAAAACTGTCAAAGAGGCATTCAACACGTACTGCAACCAGCAGAAGAACCTTGTCCATGAGCGATTCAAGTTCTGGGAATTCGCAGAGTCTGAATGTCAGTCATTTGAATCGTACTCGGACAAGCTGCGCATCATGGTGAAGGCATGCAAATTCGCCGAGACTGACAACATGATCAGGGATAAAATCATTTTTTTTCCATGCGCAACCTCGCTTTAAAAGAGCGTCTCTTACGTGAACCAAGACTGAATTTAGAAAAAACGACAACTCTCTGTTTGGCTGCTGAGTCGTGTAGATCACATGCAAGGGCCATGATATCGATTCCCACATCGGCTACTTCCACCGGACTCTCCCAAGACATTGACTTGATTCGCCGCCAAGGGTGCCGCAGTCTCAAGTCTGTTGGCAAGGGTCCCTTTGCACTCAAGCCTGGGTTGACCAAGAGCAAGAAGCATACCCCAAAATTGTGGGAACTACAGGCGTATTCATCAACCTCGACAATGCCCTGCCTTTAGGAAATGCTGCAAGAACTGTAATAAGCAGAACCATTTCGCAGAGGTCTACCGACAATCCAAGCATGTTCATGCATTGGTGACGAGCACGGCATCGACCGAACTGCCGTCTCTTAGTGACTTGTACATTGATGGCGTATCTACACTGCTGGAAGGAGACATGGAGGTCATGAAGCCAGACGTCTCTTGGTTTGTGAACATCAACATCAATGGCCATAGGGTATAGGTGATGGTTGACTCTGGAGCACAGGTATCAATACTCCCTTGCAGAATATTCAATTTCATGGAAAAGCCAGTCAAGACTATTAACTCAATGATCCTATTGAAAAGCTACAGTGAGGGCACCGTCCCTCATCATGGAGTGGCCAAGCTACAATGCTCTGCTGGGTCATCAACGGGGCGCTTCGACTTCTATGTGGTCGACACCAAAGCGCCTCCTATTCTCCGCCTTCACGCGTCGACATGCCTGGGTCTTATCCAAAAGGGCTCCAACAGTCGCTTGCTGTCTGTCAAGGCTGTGACGTCAGTGGCTTCACCAGGAAAACCATAATCCGAGTGGCTCTGACTCATCATTCATCTTGGCCTTATTGTGAAAAATGGCCATCATTTTGGCCTTCTTGTGATAAATGGCCACCATCTTGACCTTGTGAAAATGGCCACCATCTTGGCCATCTTGTGAGAAATGGCCACCATCTTGGCCTTCTTGTGATAAATGGCCACCATCTTGACCTTGTGAAAATGGCCACCATCTTGGCCATCTTGTGAGAAATGGCCACCATCTGGGCCTTTTCGATGGCCAATATTTTTTTCCTAATAAGTGATCAAAGGAGAATCTTTGTTCTAGGATCTGAGATAATGTGTCGCAATTTAAAAGCACTTCTAGAGAGTCATTGGTTAAGGTTCATAATCATACAGCTTTGATTACCTGAAATATCGGTGAAAGGATTCCTTGGAACTGGGAAAGTGGTCGCACCGACCTCACCCCTGACAACTCAGGTAGGGTAAATGCCCTGGCTGAGAAAAACCTGCTGTTAACGATGAATAAATACAAGAGGTTGGATATGTCTCACATGAAAAAAATAACTTTTTAGTCTTTATAGCATTAAGTAAATTAAATGCTTTCAAAATTAGGTTCCCATGTGAAAGTATGTCACACAATGTATATTCGGTCATAGTCACACAGTAAGCCCGTGGATTGATGAATATAGTTTGGGGTTGAGGGGTGTGGACATGAGTACATATGACACTGGCATGATGGGCTTCTTGTCTCATCCCCATTTGTGTCGAGATTTCCTTGTACAGTACAAGGAAATACAAGGAAATCTAACACAGGTGGAGGCCATTCAGCCCATCATGCCTGCACAAACACCATACTAATTTATCGACACAAGATCCAAGGAAGAAAATGCAAAAAAATGTTTTTAATTAATGAAATAAATTGTATTTTTATTTTTTGCATTTTTTTTTCTTCCCTTCAGGGGAGGGGGCATGGGCTTGGTTAAAAATATACAACATCAACTGCACAACCCCCCTTGACAAGACCCCCACCAACAGCACTCCATACACATGCACACAATCACCCATCAATGCTCAAACTACCAAAAGGTCTTGTCAACATCCCCATTACCCCTCGATCTCCATTACTTCCAGGTACCTATCTAATTCCAATTTAAACTTATCTACTTTTTCGGCCACCATTCCCTTTCCAGGAAGACCATTCCATGCATTAACTACTCTGAGTGAAAGTCCCCTGCCATACTACCGTCTTAACTCTCCTCTTCTTTACTTTCAGGCTTTTGGCCCTGGTCCTATCACTGTCTACTCTGTTGAATAAATCATCTGCACTTATTTTATCTATACCTTTCATTATCTTAAACATCTCCATCATATCTCCTTGTAACCACCTCCTTTCTAGTGTATAAAGCCCTGTCTCCTTCAACCGCTCTTCATAGCTGAGTCTAGGTAGGCCCAGAATCAATCTAGTAGCCCTGCGCTGAACCTTCTCTATGGCATCTATGTCCTTCCTGAGTTGTGGTGACCAGAACTGAACACAATATTCTAAATGTGGCCCTCACTAAATTCCTGTACAATGTTAACACCACCTCTTGATTTATAATTGATCCCCCTCCTGATACAGCGTAAAACCCCATTTGCTTTACCTATAGCTGCCTGGCACTGTGTTGCCTGCTTACCTCCCATATCTATTACCACCCCCAGATCCTTCTCCTGTGTGACACGCTCCACAATTACCCCTTGCATCCTGTAATCTCTATTTTCATTCTTCTTTCCCATCCCCAACACCTTACACTTGCTCAGGTTAAATTCCATCTGCCAGTCTTTTGCCCAATCTATGCAAACATCAATACTTGCCTGAATCTGATCACCACCCCCTCTGCTATCCACCTTACCTCCAAGCTTTGTGTCATCTGCAAATTTGGAAAGCTTACTCTTCACCCCATTATCCAAATCATTGATGTGAATGATGAATAGCAATGGTCCGAGTACTGATCCCTGAGGTACCCCATTACTTACATCGTCCCAGGAAGACATCCTCCCACTCACAGCCACGCTTTGCTACCTACCACCACTAATCCAGTTTGTAATCCAATTAGCTACCTGTCCAGCCACTCCACAAGCCCTCACTTTGGCTATCAACCTCCGATGTGGTACCTTATCAAATGCCTTCTTAAATTCTAGATATACCATGTCCACTGCCTTTCCCTCATCCACCCAATCAGACACTGCTTCATAGAACCCTGAAAGATTTGTTGGACAGGAACTACCTTTAGTAAACCCATGCTGACTACCTTTAATCAGTTTGTATTTATTTTAATGGTTGCTCATCTGGTCCTTAATTAATGTCTCCAACACCTTCCCCACAACTGATGTCAAACGAACAGTTGTATAGTTCCCAAATTCTTCTCTGGATCCTTTCTTAAATAATGGTGTTACATTTGCAACTCTTTAAAGCTCGGTACCTGTCCTGACTCCGGGGAACTATTGAAAATATCTGTTAACATCTCGCTTACCTGCTCAAGCACCTCCATCAATACTCTCGGTTGCATATTATCTGTACCCAGAGCCTTATCTACTCTTAGATTACCCAGCTGTTCCTTTACTTCCTCCACTCCAACCTGGATCTTCTGTAAAAGCCCTTCCTCACCTCCTCGATAGATACTCTCAGCTATTGGCAATTCTCCTGACTGTTCTTGTGTAAAAGTTGAATAAAAATACCTGTTTAATAAGCCTGCCATCTCACTTTCATCACTAACCACTCTCCCGGTGCTATTCCTCAATGGGCCCACACTGGTTCTAACCTGTTCTTTTCCCCTGATATACTTAAAGAAAGCCTTGCTATTCTATTTAATATTCTTAGCCAGGTCCTTCTCATACTCTCTTTTGGCTTGTCGAGTTATTTTCTTCACTTGCCTCTGTTTACTCCGATAGTGATATAAATCTAACTCCAGTCCTGTTATTTTATACATAATAAATGCCTTTTGCTTCTCCTTAATGGCGTTCCTTATCTCACTGCTCAACCACCCTGGTCTCTTTCTACTTCTAGTTTCACACCTCATTGGAATGTACTTACTCTGCACTCGACACATTTGGTCCTTGAAGGTTTCCCATTTCTCTGACCCTGATTGTCCTGTTGTTAGTCTCCCAATCTACTTCACCCAATTATCTCCTCATACCCTAAGTTTGCCTTCCTGAAATCTAATAGCCTTGCCCTACTATCCTGAACTCTAACCCTCAACAGAATCTTTGCACACACAATGTTATGGTCACTTGCTCCTAAATGCTCCCCAACGTCCACCTACTCCACCACATTGGGATCGTTACTTAAAAGGAGGTCTAACACTGCACTCCCCTCGTGGGCTTATCCACAAGGGGGGGGGTTATTATTACTAATACTGTACTGTGTACATGCAATGGGTGAGCTGGATCAGGATGGTCGAGAGGTCCGTACTGTACACGTCACTCACCTCCAAGCTGTCTTGCTTGTGTGGTCGGCTGGGGAAAGTTTAACCCGAGTTCTTGCGAACCGGTTGGTCACAGGTCAGGTCTGATGTTCGACTAGTTATGGCAGATATTTTGAATTTTTTTGGAGTTCATGGTGCCGGCGATAGCTCGCCTACTCTTCCGGTGTTTCACAGGCAGGATGATTCATCAGTGTGTGTAACATAACTCAGATGTAGGTTAAACGGAGCATCCCGTCTGCCAGGCAACGGTTTGTGGACGTGAAGGACGTCCTTCACGAAGAGTCGGCGATCTATCGCCGGTAACATGGCTAAATTCCAAATACCTGCCTTTACTACTGCTGGGAAGGCAATGGCAAACCACCCAGTTTCACCTTGCTGTGCCAACAAACTGTTTTGACAGCACTGACGCTCTGTAATATGGTATGGTACCTCAGAATACAAATACTGTAATCCGCGATTCGATGCCGTTCTGATAACGAACAAGGATATGTTTTGAAGAAGAAGAAGAAGGAGAAGGAGAAGGAGAAGGAGAAGGAGAAGGAGAAGGAGAAGGAGAAGGAGAAGGAGAAGGAGAAGGAGAAGGAGAAGGAGAAGGAGAAGAAGAAGAAGAAGAAGAAGAAGAAGAAGAAGAAGAAGAAGAAGAAGAAGAAGAAGAAGAAGAGGAGGGAATTTTAAAATGTGAGGAAGAAGAAGATTGATATTTTGATTTGTGAGGAAGAAGAAGATTGATATTTTGATTTGTGAGGAACAAGATTGATATTTTGATTTGTGAGCAAGAAGAAAATTGATATTTTGATTTGTGAGCAAGAAGAAGATTGATATTTTGATTTGTGAGGAACAAGATTGATATTTTGATTTGTGAGCAAGAAGAAGAAGATTGATATTGTGATTTGTGAGGAACAAGATTGATATTTTGATTTGTGAGGAAGAAGATTGATATTTTGATTTGTGAGGAAGAAGAAGATTGATATTTTGATTTGTGAGGAAGAAGATTGATATTTTGATTTGTGAGCAAGAAGAAGAAGATTGATATTGTGATTTGTGAGGAAGAAGATTGATATTTTGATTTGTGAGGAAGAAGAAGAAGATTGATATTGTCATTTGTGAGGAAGAAGAAGATTGATCTTTTGATTTGTGAGCAAGAAGAAGATTGATATTTTGATTTGTGAGGAACAAGATTGATATTTTGATTTGTGAGCAAGAAGAAGAAGATTGATATTGTGATTTGTGAGGAAGAAGATTGATATTTTGATTTGTAAGGAAGAAGAAGAAGATTGATATTGTGATTTGTGAGGAAGAAGATTGATATTGTGATTTGTAAGGAAGAAGAAGAAGATTGATATTGTGATTTGTGAGGAAGAAGAAGATTGATATTTTGATTTGTGAGGAAGAAGAAGACTGATATTTTGATTTGTGAGGAACAAGATTGATATTTTGATTTGTGAGGAAGAAGAAGATTGATATTTTGATTTGTGAGGAAGAAGATTGATATTTTGATTTGTGAGGAGGAAGAAGATTGATATTTTGAATTGTGAGGAAGAAAAAGATTGATATTTTTATTTGTGAGGAAGAAGAAGATTGATATTTTTATTTGTGAGGAAGAAGAAGATTGATATTTTTATTTGTGAGGAAGAAGAAGATTGATATTTGAACGCAGCTGTCCACGAATCCATTCGAGACCCCGTCGCGCGCAGCCTCGTTTGTGCGCATGCGCCGTAACTCGGGTGACCGTTAAAGGGAGAGAGGGCGCGGTGCGTTGGAACCTTGAGCCGAGTAGCAAGATGGCACTGGATTTCGGGCACTTACAGAACGGAAGCTACGTGAAAATCAAACGCAGCGATGGTGGGCTGCCGTCCATTTCCTTCCGTTGCTGGTTTTGCCGATGTTAATACTCTGGTGTTCTTTCAGCCGTTCTTGTTTACCGGCTGCGGCCTGCTTTTTCCTCAGCCCCCGGTCTCGCCTTGTCGTGTCGTGCGGCGTTTTGGCGCCTCGGTTCCGTCTTGTTATTCGCCTTGTTTTTCCGTTTTTATTTTGTCCTCGGATGTCATGGATAGTGCTGCTTCTAACTCGTATTCTATTTTTTATTTTTTGTTCAGTCTGCAGACAATGCGGCCGGGAGGGGGGTGGGGGTGGTGACGTTATTGTCCGGTGGGAGAGGTTATTGTTCCTCACTTCGGTCGGCGGGATACGTTCTCGCTGCTGTCCGACCGCATCGCCGTCGCTTTCCCAATTATTATGATTATTTTATTTTTTCGTTACAAGAGGAGTTTGTAGAAGAGCAAACGGTTTCGCTAAATGTCTCTTGACATTTGATGTCCGCGTTTGTAAATGGTCACCCCCAGCCCATTTGGTTTTGTTTATGATTGTCCCTTTAATTAACTCGACCACCGGAGGGGGAAGGGGGTTTTGTTTATGATCAAAATTATGATTCCACTATAGATCAAATTAATTATTTGTGCATTTCTATAACCGTGAGAACACTACTGCATATTACCTTCACAACAACTACACCGCCTTGAACAGGATCTCATCTGAAAAAATAAATAGTACCTCAACATTACCTTCATAACAACAACTACACCACCTAGAACAGGATCTCATCTAAAAAAAAAAATCAATATTACCTCAACATTACCTTCACAACAACTACACCGCCTTGAACGGGATATCATCTGAAAAAATAAATATTACCTCAACATTACCTTCACAACGACAACTACACCGCCGAGAACAGGATCTCATCTGAAAAATTAAATATTACCTCAACATTACCTTCACAACAACTACACCGCCTTGAACAGGATCTCATCTGAAAAAATAAATATTACCTCAACATTACCTTCATAACGACAACTACACTGCCTAGAACAGGATCTCATCTTAAAAAAAAATATTACCTCAACATTACCTTCACAACAACTACACTGCCTTGAACAGGATCTCATCTGAAAAAATAAATATTACCTCAACATTACCTTCACAACGACAACTACACCGCCGAGAACAGGATCTCATCTGAAAAATTAAATATTACCTCAACATTACCTTCACAACAACTACACCGCCTTGAACAGGATCTCATCTGAAAAAATAAATATTACCTCAACATTACCTTCATAACGACAACTACACTGCCTAGAACAGGATCTCATCTTAAAAAAAAAATATTACCTCAACATTACCTTCACAACAACTACACTGCCTTGAACAGGATCTCATCTGAAAAAATAAATATTACCTCAACATTACCTTCACAACGACAACTACACCACCTAGAACAGGATCTCATCTAAAAAAAAAAAATATATATATATATATTACCTCAACATTACCTTCACAACAACTACACCGCCTTGAACAGGATCTCATCTAAAAAAATAAATACTAGAAGCGAACGTAGAATTCTTCTTGCATTCGCTTCTGACTTTACTTGTAACTTGTTGACAACTGTATACGCAATTTCCGGTTACTTCGGCCTGGATTCGGGATCAGCGATCAAATAATGTAAATCACGATTAAAAATTATTTTTTGATGATGCGGGAGATATCTTTAATAAAATCAGTGGAGGAAATGTACACCATGTCTGATATTTGGGTCTTTCATGTCTCCGACGATGCTTTTATGTCCCGGCATGCATCATTCCCCATGACAAAAACCGGAAGCAAAAGGGTCATAGCCAACGACACGGATTCCAAATTGCCAGGGTATTGTGTTGTTGTTTCCTATTCTCTCATGTGCACACGTTAAGTATGAAGCTCTACGTTCGCTATAAAGCATATTTTAAAAACAAAAATAAATCTGAGCTGAGTTTCTAATTGGTTGCCCCCTGTTTTCTTGCTGGGTTTCTGATTGGCTGCCTTCTCCCCCCCTCCCCATTTACTTGCTGGGTTTCTGATTGGCTATCCCCCATTTACTTGCTGGGCTTGTAATTGGCTGTTCCCAATTTACTTGCTCATTTTCTGATTGGCTATCCCCCATTTACTTGCTGGGTTTCTGATTGGCTATCCCCCATTTACTTGCTGGGTTTGCAATTGGCTGCCCCCAGCTTCCAAGCTGCGTTGGTCAAGATTGATGCACCGGTAAATTGGGAGGTGGGATTTTGGTATGGTTAACGATGGTAGAAAAGATCATGGCTTTGAATAGAGTGTCATCTGAGATGGTGGTCAACAGCTGTCTTGAAGACCTGCAGGGAAGAATGACATGGAATAGGAAGTGTAAGTTGATTCTTCATGTGGAAAAAAGGAAAAAGAGGAACAAATGAGTGGAGATGAGCAGTGATCCTGGATTTTGATGGTTTCACCAGAAGGGGTTTGATTGTGGACCCGCTTGTATCTTGCAGAATCCTGGGAGGGGAGAGAGGAGGGAGGAGGGGGGAGAGGAGGAAGGGGGGGGAGAGGAGGGACGACGGGGGGGTGGGAGAGGAGGGAGGAAGGGGGAGAGGAGGGATGACGGGGGGGGGAGAGGAGGGAGGAGGACAAAAAAAATCATGGAAAGAGCAGAGTGCAATATCAGAAAGGAGGCGGTAGAATACAGAGAGACCACTGACCAGTCTGCGATGGCGAAGTGATCGACTAGTCTTCATTGGTGGAGATTCCAATGATCACGAAGGCCTTGGTTTCCACACCGTCAAGCTGAGCAAGGTGTGAGGCGGGGGGGGGCATTCCAGAGGGGCGAGCAGGACTCCATCAAGCTGTGGATAAAAGCCTTGTAGTCGGATTGGAATTAAGATGTGCCAAAGAAGGACTTTGTACAATGGAGAATGCCCAGTTTGCAACTGGCTTTGGAAGTCAACTTTGAAATGTGGTTTGCCCAAGAATGATCATGGCTGATCGTGAGACCCAGGAGTTTGAATGACTGAACTTACTCAAGGAGGTTGTTGAGAAAGTAGAAAGGAGGGTTTGCCAGACTATCCTTTTTGCAAGAGATAGAGTGTGTGTGATTTGTCAGGATTAAAGACATATTCCAAGTGTTTGAGCAGGATTTATTTGACTTCAGTGAAGATCTGGATATGAGAATTTTTTTTTTTAATTTTCCAAGTAATTCTTCACCATTGAGAGATGAGGCCAAAACGATATAAAGCATGATATTTAAAAAGGTTGTGGATGGATTATGACGTTACTAGTGGCATGTGTTAGGAAGGTAACAAGAGCAAGCTGATTAGATTTTTGGTTCGGGTGTGCATGCCGATCCAGCTTATCAATGGGATAGAAAACAAACTGTTCAGCCTGGCAGAGAGAGGTACGCGCTCGACCGATTTGCCATTGTTGTTTGCACCTTTAAAAAATATATTTTTTTAGCTGAGTTGTAAGCAGGTTGCTCTCGTTTTTCTGGTTGTGTTTATGGTGGCTCAGGCTCGCAGCTGGCGTGCCGGCTCGTGCTGTTCCCGAACTTATTGAGTTGCACTTCGAGTCGAGTTGAGTTTGGCTGTCAATTCAGAAAAGAGCTTGGATATTTTCCTGTCACATGAAATTAAGTGATTGCAGTATTTTTCAAGTGTGTGCGTGTGTTCGTATGTGAAATGGTTGTGTTCCAGAATGTTCATTTTGTTTCTCTTTGTGAGTTTCAAAGCTAAATGTCACCGTAATCGGACACAGTAACTGCTCCGCAGCTTGGATACCACTGTACCGTAATTGTAATATGTTGTAATACCTTGGACACTTTATTGTAACAGCGATTGTGCTGCCAAACAGCCGAGACGCTCCTAACCAGATTACGGGCCTTTCTTCGCCGCCTATACCGGGTTCAGTTGGAATGCCGGGTATCTTGCCTCGCCGATGTCATAATCCAACGTTGAACCCAAACAGTTCTTAACTGGTGAGATCCAGTGACAAACTCAAAATACCATACCCAGTGAATGTAACATGTTTATTGAAATATGCAGGGGAGAGCAAAGGAGTACAAACAACTGTGATGTCAGCCATGATGTGCATTAGCAGTTAGTGATCAGGCATTGCAGATTAGATTGAGGCTATGCCATGCAAATGATTTACGTATGCTTGACGCAATGAAAACTATTGGAGTTCCCAGCCGATCTGGGTCCCGGCAAATGTTTTTTGCTCCCGTGTCACAGCCCTTAGAGTTGGTTTCGGCCCAGGCTTTGCAAACAATTGTGTGCATTCCTGACTAACTAGTTTGTTCCGATTGTGTTGTCGTATGGCCAATATGCCCTCTCGTGTTGATTTTTGTGCCACGTCCTGGTATGGTCACAAGCATAGCCACTAGCATTAGAATTGTTTGCAGTTTTGGCTCCTGTTTCAAACGATTTACTAATTTGCTTCATTTGCAATGATCATGTTGACTGTCTGTCTTTAAAAAAAAAAAAAAAATATATATATATATATATATATATTTTATGATTATATTTATTTATATATATATATATATATATATATATATATATATTTTTTTTTTTAGATAGTTTCCCTTTATCAGCTCAAATATTAAATGCCCTGTTGGTTGATGACAGAAAATGTCCCTGAATTTTAAATGACTCGCTGAATCATTAATCTGATGTTGCATTGCTGGGATCTCTCCAGGGAGGATTCACCAAGCCATGGTGACTGTACTCAATCATGAAAATGAAAGTGTTACTGTGGAATGGTTTGAAAGTGGAGAGACTAAAGGCAAGGAGGTGAGTGTGACGTGGCTGTTTTCCCTCCACAAAATAATTTATAATTTTTTAATATTTATCTTTTTCTTTGTTTTTGTTTGTGCTGCTGTGAACTTTAAGCTTGGCTTTTTTTTTCCCCCTTCAACAGCACCCTGGGGCAAATTGTCTCATCCCCCATGTTGCATATTTTTGCATCATTCTCATCCTTGACACCTGATTGTGCTGCATTGTTTAGTTGTGCATATCTGTGGTCCAGAAAGGAATGTCTGCCAGAACTCAGCACTGGTGTGCCATTACTTAGGCTGCAGCTGAGTATGCATCGAGAGAAAGCATTGGGAAAATGCCTCCAGTTTGTAGCATCTTGTTAATCCTGCACATTCATATCTGCACAGCTTTTTTGCCATCAAAGGTTTAAAAGTTCTCTGTGCTGCTTAGAGGGTGTCTTGGTTACTTGTTCTCTTTGATGGCTGCATATATGCATGATTTCTTGTTGCAGCCTGCTCCCTTCTCCACTCCCCCCCCCCCAACCCCCATAACTCTTCACCTTTACCTACCTCTAAACATGAGGGGTGCTTCTGTGCATACTGATTGAATTCTCTTTTACTGCTCACTGCTCTTTTCTCGACAGTGGCTCGGTGCCAGAGCTATTCACAATGGTATTCGCTGTTCTCAATTTCAGAATCTGCTGTCCTCTGCTGATCCTTTCACTTTCTGGATGTTATCGGAGAAGGGGTTTTTTATTTATTTATTTATTTATTTGTTTGTTTGTCTATTTATCTGTTTATCTATTTATTTATCTGTCTATCCTTCCTCTCCTGGATTACCATTATTTCTGGCTCAGCTGTTTCAGGAACCAGCTGACCAGGCCTGATGTTTGCCTGTGGCAGTGATTTGAAATTTGTTCAGGGTGCTGGCAATAACCCAACATGCACTTCAAGAAAGACTGTGAACTTTAACATCCACAAATGATCAGTGCTGGCAGACTTGCTTCGTGACCTTTCAAAAGATAGAGCACACACGCATTGATGCCTCGTCTTCCATGTGGAGCACAAGTTTATAGTTCGGTTGAGATTCAAACCCAGGCCAGATAGCTCAGAATTGAGTGTGCATATCCCTCGGGCCTAGGCTATTCTGCTAACCAAGACTCGCACAGTTGAACGATTGGATTCAATTGGTGGTGTTTGGTTGAGGTGCATTGAGCAGGGGCCAGCAGCAATGATTTCAAAGTCGATATTCTGGTCCACTAACTTATATATTTTATCTTTACTTAATAGCTTGAAATATCTGAGTGCAAATGTAGATTTGACTATCAACTGGATGTAATTTTTTAGTTCTCTTCTATGCTGGAACTGTCATTGTGCTGCCTGTCTTATTTTCTTGATTGACTGTTTGTTTATTATTTTATTTTTGTGACTATGCACAGTGAGCATGTTGTGCATTGTGGATGTATTGCTTTTAATGGTGAATGAACATTCTCTAAAATATAAATGTAATCTGGCTTTTAGATTGAAGCATGATTACAAAGTTGTTAAAACGTAAATGCGTCTGGTGTGCTGACTACCCATCCGATCATCTTCCAGATCGATTTGGAAAGCATCTTTTCCCTTAACCCAGACCTTGCCTCGGTCAGTTCGGATACTTGTTCCGAGGCCGAGATTGTAATGCCACCACCTTCGGTGCCTTCCGTTAAAATTGCCAAGTCTGCGAAGGTGAGCTACGATCAGGTTGCAGTCTAATGATCAATTTGAGCTGTGCTGGTCGTTTTGGTTAAAAAAAAAAATGCAATTTGAAAAAAACCCTTGAGCATATACCGTCCACATCGTTACAGAACCGACGCACGATGATACCCACGAGGAACGAAGTGCATGCAAAGGAAAACAAGATATCAGGTGTGATTGGCAACTCTGCCGTTGAAGCTAAACTGGGATGATGCATCCTTTGGGCATATCGTGTGGTGATTCCATCAACTTGTGTTGCCCATTTTTGTTTTTGTTAATTATGCTGTTTGATGGAATTGGGAAATGTCGGTCGTAAAGTTGTTTGCTTTAAAAAAAAAGAAAGATTATAATCGAAGACTTGTGCAAAAAGGTTGTAAATGTATCTCATGTGGGATTAACATGTTTGGCGATGTATTTATTTTATTTTTTTGTTTTTTCTGGTGTATTTATTGATTTATTATTATTATTATTATTTTTGTGTACATCAACCTGCAAGGACATGCAATTTGTAAAATCTGGTCAAATTGCCACTATATGATGCCTGGTTCTCTGCCCTGCATGTATCTAGGGCCAAATTTGGTGAGGTGCATCAATTTGCTTTTATATCCTAGATAAGTCTCCTCCTCTGATGAAGCTCCCTCTCTTCTCTCACCCCACTAACTGTTCAGTCACTCCAAGATGCACAGCTTCTTTCAGTAACCCCTTTCTGGTTAACCTCCTAAATTTCTGGCTTTGGGCACACCTCCAACCCCTTTGTTCCTCTCTTTCTCCAGTTTGTGTCATTGCTTTCCCAAGACTGTTTGGTTGCACTCTTCATTCTGTGGCTTTAAGCGGGCAGTGCACTGCCATCTTGTTTGCCCCCCTGTGTCATCCCAGGATCTTTTCTACCACCCTCGTTAACCATACTCCACTTTATCCTCTTTCTTTTATCTTTATCTCGCTCTCGCTCTCGCTCTCGCTCTCGCTCTCTCTGTGTCTTCCGTGTCTCTTCTATCCAACTGTTGTCCGACCATCACTGCATTGCCTTAATCGTTTATTTATTTTTATTTTTTTTTCAATTTTATTTTATTTATCTCCACCTGTCAAAATTGGGAATATGGAATCAGGAAAAGCAACCACCTCATCCTCAAAACTTCATGTTCCCCCTTTCTGCCTCCTTCCTCACCGCATCCACTAAAGGCTTCCCCCTCACCTTGCTTGCACCTCTAAAACCTTCTCTTTCACTCCACACACTCAATCCTTTTCCCTCTCCCCACCTCCTCACCAAAGCCTCCCTTTACCATCCCAATGCTGCCTCCCCCATCCCTAACTGTGTGGACCTCAAACATCTGAGGTCTTCACTCTTACCTGACAGATCTCTCAATCCAGGCCACTGTCAATAAAGCAGACATCATCTGTTTATCAGCATCCTTCTTCCTCCCAGAGGACATCCCAGACTCTGCCTCTTGGTTTGTTATCTCTTCCGCTTTGATAGACCTGAACCATGCTCCGACAGTGGAGTTGCACTTTACATCAATAACTCCATTTTTTTACTGATCTTGCACCTCCCAAACCCCAGGAGTACCTCTGGCTGCAACATCTCTGCTCCCACCTCTTGTTCATCTGTTTAATGTGCCATCCCCCTTAACAGTGACCATTCCATCTACAACTCTCTCAGACAACATGGACAAACTTTAACCACTCATCCCAACTCTCTCTTCCTCGTATGTGATTACTCCAATTGTCACCATGCAGCTTGGTTGGGTGTTGGTACCTCTCATCAGCCATGGCACTTCAGGAAAGGACTTCTGTGATTCCATGGGGCTGACTCAATCTGTAAACTTTCTAACCCAGAATTCTCCCAATGGCAAATCCTCCCTTCTGGAATTGGTGATGACTAACTTTCCTGCAAAGGTCTCCTGCTCTTCCTTTGCTCCAATCGGTTCATCTGATCATATGCTTGTGAAAGTCGACATCTCTCTGGCTGTTCTCGGAGAACCACCTCAACGCCGGCGAGTCTGACATTTTGCGAGAGCAGATTGGCAGGGACTACAAGCAGCCCTCTTCAGGATTGTTTCCCATATCTACTGCCCCTGATGTTAACTCGTCCTGGGAATTCTTCAACAGGAACCTGCTTTCTCATGCACAGATTCATCCCATCTCATCTTCAAGTGTCCTACCTTTTTTTTCCTGCCCATGGGTCACTGAATCCTGTGGTGAGGCAGTTGCTCCCAAACAACTTGCCTTCTCTTCCTGAAAGGCAAATTAGACTGAAGGCAATCTCAGTACTTTCCAAAAAGTCTGCAACAAGTGTATCCACTCTCAGGAGTGAGAAAACAACATCTGCGCAACCTCAATGATGAACTTTCAAACTTGTCTTCCTCCCTTCCCTCACTTCCCTCCCTTCCAATGACACCACAGCTGACTCCGCTTGTGAAAAGGCTGAGCACCTCAATTTTGTTTGCTTCCGAATCTTGTGTTCCAAACCCCTCATTCGCAGTACCCAACTGCTCCTAGACTGTCTTTTGCACCTGAGAAGGTGAAGGTTCTTTCAACCCTCGACTCTGATTGCTATTCGACCGGATGGCATCAGCTCACGTGTCCTATAAACATACTCTGCTGGTCTTGCACATCCTCTGCACCACTTTTCACCCTATCATCTGTGCTCAGTCATCTTCCATCTGTTTGGAAATCTGCCAACATCACTGCACTGCATGGTGCAAAAAAGGTGCAAAAAAGGTGCAAAAACTGATCCATTCAACAGACCGATCAGCTTACTTCCATCATCAGCAAGGTTGTGGTAGCCTTCAACGCAGTTGATGTGAAAACCTTTTTATTCTCCAACAATCTCATCTCAGATCACCAATTTGGTTTCAGACCAGGTCACTCCACCTTGGACATGCTACTTTGACTCGCCCAACAATGAATGGAAGCCCTCATTGTCAGGCATGAGTTCAAGGTGGTCTCTGGATATATCTCGTGCTTTTTTGATCATCTGGCATCCCGCCTAACTCTCCCAAACTCCCTGCCTATGGCATCCATGGTCAACTCCACACATGGCTTAACTTCCTCTACTCTCGTAGCTAATGTGTGGCACTGAACGGAATCCTTTCATATCCTCTCCTTGTCAAGGCTGGAGTGCCCCAAGGCAGTGTTCTTGGCCCAATCCTATTTTGATATTCATGAATAATTATCTCTCTTACTCTCTGAAAAATCCTCTTTATCCATTTGCTGATGACCCCACCCTCTGCCATGACATCCCTCATCTTTCAGGTTGCAGCCTCTTCAGAACTTGGAAAAAAAATATCACAGGCTGGTAAAGCAATTGGAGTAAGTCTCAATCGATCCTGACAAATTGCACACACATTATCCTTCTCCAGAAGAAGAACCGTCTGGCACCCCGTCCCTCCGCCCCCCCCCCAATCTAATTTCTGAACCATCCTCTTGATGAAGTTCAGTCATTCAAACTCCTGGGTCTTACAATCAGCCATGATCTTTCTTGGACAAACTACATTTCAAAGTTGGCCTCCAATTTTTCGTTTTTCCTCCTTGGATTTCCTTCTCCATGCGTGCATGTTTCGGGTCCTATTTTTGTCTATTATATTCTGATCCGCTTGGTGTACTAGCTCTTCCACAAGCCTTTAATTTTTATGGGGGGGGGGGTGGAAACAAAAACAATTTTCACAATCTGTACACCTTTGGAATGGCAGTTCTCAACAAAATATTTGAGGCTGATGCTTATCTTCATTCCATGAGGTTGGATAAGATTCTAAAAAGAACCTCATTTTTGTATATCCCCTGTTGTTGTATTGAATAGCCACATTTACTTCTCATGGCCTTGTAGAGAATCTGATCCTGTTTTAATTGGATTTTTTTTTTGTACATGCTCTTCCCATGAGCTTTGAATCGCTGTTTCAAAATGGGTAAATAGAATGGCTTGTTTGTTTGTTTGTTTTCCTACTCTGGCTGACCTGCACTGTTGTACCTGTAGTTGTGAATTCATTTGTGCACTTTTCACAAGCGTACAATAAGCTGTCATATTTACTTCCAACCCACTTGTGCCCAGCCACGTCCTTCCGCCGGAGACCCAGTGGTGTCGTGGAATGTGGTGTTGGAGCGGAGGCACAGAACGGTAACCATAACGAGCAGCAGAGTGATACGTCTCTATCAAAAGAATTTCTTGCTAAGAATGAAGCTGCCGCACAAGGTGTGTTTTCTTTGTAATGTAATGTGGGGCTTGGTTGGATTCCTTTTACTCCAAACGGTTTAATAATTCACGGCTATGATTCTTCAGCAAGCCTTGTTTTAATTTTTTATCTTTTATAAACGTCTAGGCTTGTGGAGGAACCTAAACAGCAAAGGGCATCAGTTTACCAACTCGGGAAAGGCAGGTGAAGGTGAGGGGGAAGGATTGATGAGAGATGTTGAGTGGTTGGGCATAAAACAAGAATAACAATGGCCCAGAGAGGAAATTATGAGCATGTGTGGATGAACAAAGGTCGGTAACCACATGAGCTGGTGATGGGCAGTGCATTTGAAAGGCTAAAGTTGAGAGGACGAGATGAGACAATCGACAGAACAAGGGGATTGATAAATACACGAGGGTACCAGCCTGGAATTTGGGTGGATGAGCAAGTGAAGGTTTAAAAAAAATTATTATTATTTTGAGGTAAGGGAGGGCAGGAGGAGCAAGGCCAGAGGTAATTTACATAAAATGGAGTTCAGCAATTTCCTCATCGATGGTCGAGTCGGTGTCAGTTTCAAGAGCTATTCACAGAGATAAATGGCTTTAATCTCTTGCTTATGGTTCAGGGCATCTATTCACTGCTGTCAGAAAGGGTCACACATTCAAGGTGGATTAGCCAGGGCTGAGGCCAAACTGGTTGTGAGATTAGTGAAGTAGAGTTAGTGGTTTAAGTCAGCTGCAACTATGGGTTCCATTATCAGCCCATCCCCCATTCAGCAGGAGACGGGGTATTGCCATCACTTCTGTGTTTCTCCGGCCCATAACTTCTTTTTTTAACTGTTTGAGCTTTTGTCATCAAATTTTCAACAAAGCCTTGTTATGAGAAGATGGCAGTCAAATGAAGAATTTTGTCAAAAGGTCAAAGGTATTGTTTAACATTCGGAAGAAATAATCCTTATACAAAGCAGATGGGATTTGAATGTTCAGATGTTTTCCAGTTTTGCTTATGCGGCGAAGGCTCCCCTTTTAGAAGGTCTGTAGTTGAGGGGATCAGTTTTGGATACAAGTGATCTTGGTAACATTCTCAAATGGAGGAAGTTGCAAGTCCAATGAAGATTTGTGGGAAAATAGTGAGGGTACAATGGAACCAGAGTTCCTGAGGATTAGAGCACTTGTGCCATCAGGACTAGTTGTGGAAGAGTTGTTGACCTGGGTAGGAAACTTCTCCACCACAGTAGGGGAGAAGTCCACATCCTGTTGGGAACATTCTGTTGTGAGAAAAGGTTGGGTACAGGAAGGGACTTATTTGGGACCTTGGCTGTTTAAGGTTTCTGCTGTTTTAAATTGTTGTTGGTGTTGTGGGTTTTTTTTGGAGGGTGCCCCCCCCCCCCACAGCAACCACCATAACTCGGTCATTTATTTCTGGCATGCTTTCAATTTGTGGAACAGAGGGCAGTCAATGTGATTGTTTCCTAGTGTTGGTTGGGGGGGGGGGGGGGTGGGGTGGGAAGCAAGCATCAGTAAATTAACACAGATGCCTTATTCATCTGCACATTGTGACACATCTATGACCTCTGCTTGTAACCACTGTCCTCGCAGGCCGGAAGAAATCGAACTGTGTGAAGGAAGTGGAGAAGATGAGGAGGAACCGGGAAGAGAGGCGGTTACAGAACCAGGAGCTCCGAGACAAGAGAGCTCAAGTCTGTAACTGCACCCGACCTTTTATGATGTGCCTCTGTATAACAAGTGTAACATGCATGACCTTTTGGTTGATTACATGATCGATGGGGTGGTGTAATGATTTGGACGTGTTGCTACCATCACAGAGCTTGAGTTTTCCACTCTGACCTAAAGGAAGGAGGATATAAACTAGGCTTGGGGAACTTCTGGCTTGTGGGCCAGATATGGCCTACGGCAAGTTTTGATCTGGCTCATGTGGTTGTTTTGTTCGGTATTTTAAGTAGCCGTTATGGAGGACTTGCTGGCAGGATGGCCTGGAGGTATGCCGACGTTTATCTGAGCTGTCAAGCCTGAGTTTAAATATCGATCCAGCTATGACATTCCTTCCTGGTGTTGCATCAATGTTTGTGCGCCGTCCCTCGAATGGACGTTGAGCTAGGTGTCCTGTTTGCCAGCATTCGTTGGACGTTGAGGAACCCACAATGTCCTTCGCAACGAGAAGGCGAGCTATCGCCAGCACCGAACAAATTATAAATTCCTGCACTTGCAATCGAGTACCCTGTCAGCGTGTAAACCTGTCTAGGTTGTAACCTCCAGTGGCCGAGCCAATGAAACTGCCTCGGTAGCCCTGTGTGCCTCATGATGCAAGAATTATTATGCAGGAATATCAAAAGTCAAAATTAATGTCCAAAGAGATGTAACTAATTTAATTCCCATAAGTTGTACGCATTGTAACCATATTCACCACTACAAGTGACAGCATCATTCTTGGCAGTAAGTGAATAGGAAGACGGGAAGGACAAGCTTGGCAACCACACA
Organism: Eptatretus burgeri; assembly: GCF_056783735.1. Taxonomy (NCBI): domain Eukaryota; kingdom Metazoa; phylum Chordata; class Myxini; order Myxiniformes; family Myxinidae; genus Eptatretus; species Eptatretus burgeri. The sequence goes on from NC_140966.1 coordinate 61,038,733, forward strand.
TGGCGTCTGTATCTTACTACGTATTATTGCCTGTTGACAATGCTGTTCAAGATAAAAGCGAGTACGAATATGAATTATCTTGTAGTATTATTGCCTTAAAACGTCGAAAGGGTTTGATAGAAAAAGTGGTGAAATGAGTGAATATTTACCTCTGCCACTGAAGGTGGATGGTGGTTGTTTTCACATTTGTCTGTCTTTGTTTGCTTGTCTATTTGTGTGCAGGATATCTCAAAAAGTTGATGGATTTGGATGAAATTTTGTGGACAGGTTCAGTGTGTGACAAGGACGAACTGATTAGATTTTGGGGAAGATCTGGATCTGGCGACAATTTTTTTTTTAAAGTGATTCTTCACCATTGAAAGATGGGGGCAAAAAATGATATATATATATATATATATATATATATATATAAATATATATATATATATATATATATATATATATATATATATATATATATATATATATATATATATATATATATATATATATATATATATATATATATCATGATATTTCAAAAATGTATTTGGCCCGTTGTGTTCTCGTGGATCAGGCATTACGTTGTGGAGGTTTGTGCTTGACCGAGTACCCTTTTCGTTTGTTTTATCATTGGCCGTGGTTGATATAATGAGCAGTGTTAAGAAGCATAAAGTGAATTGGAGTGCAGTGTCTTTTCTTAGTCAGAAAATCAGAATGATTAGTTACATTACTTATCTGCATATGTGCTGTTTAAATTCCTAACAGATCACACAGCATCTGGTTCACACCAAGATTAACAATAGCAGCTGTTACAGTCTGGACTCTGAGAGTTTCCCCCTCCCCCCCCCTCCTCCCCTGATGTAAACGATTAGAGTTTGACTAATGACCTGGAAAAAGAGAGTGTCTGGCTCACAACCTTTGGTCAGGTCTTTAAACAATCAGCTGGGTATTGATCTGCCTGCCTTGCTGAGGTTTCTTTGTAGGTAGTGAGAGTCAACATTTCATGGTTGACTTGAATGAATTGCAGGGCAACTATCAATGAGCATAAAAACTATTAGTACAAATCTGTGCTACATCGAATTCGAGATGAAACGTTTTATTGTCAAGGTAGTTACAGTTTATTTATTTGTTTTTCTTATTATTTTGTACTTTTTTTGAATAATGATCCATATGGCAATTATGAAGTTGAATATTTCTTCTTCTTTTTAAAATCAATTTATTTTATTTTATTATCTTTTCCTTCCTATTTGCAATTTATTCAAATTAATCTTTCTTCCATTCTTTAGGACATTGATTCAACCAACCCAAACTGGGAGTTCCTTGTCATGATAAGGGAATTCCGGTCGAGCCTTGATTACCGACCGCTGACTCTTGCTGACACTGTGAGTATACACGTTGATGTGTATTCCTTGTGAGCATGACTTTGCTAACACTGCTGCAATTTCCTGACCTTTTTTTTTGTTTCCTTCTCTTGTAGGCCGAGGAGCAAAGAATCTGTGTCTGCGTTCGGAAAAGACCTTTAAATAAGAAAGGTACATTTTGTTTTTGTTGTTTGTGGACACACTTTTGTGCCTGTTTACATGCTTATTTGTTTGTTTTTAAAGAGATGAATTGTTAGTCTGGTGTTGTGCAAATAGGTTGATGCATCTGCTTACACCGTCTATCAGAAGGACGTTAACCCAAAGGACCCCTCTGCCTGCACTTGTTGGAGGACCTTAAACCTAGCACTGTGCCTTTCCTGAAGAGTCGGCGAGTCATCGCCGGCACCTTGGCCAAATTCGAAGTCCCTGCCACCTTCAGTTTTTGGCCAGGTGGAACGTCGGCCTGGCCAGCCAGTTCACGGAAAGACTTGGGCCAAAAACTATCCCCAGCCAACCCCATAAGAAGGAAAAGGGGGATTAATGGCAGCAGTTGAAGTAGTGGTAAGAGTAGAAAGCTCACATGTCCTTTGAAAAAAAAATATATATATATATCCCTCGTTCTCATGTGCTTTCATCTATAGAGATGGGGAAGAAGGAGATCGACGTGATAACGGTGCCAAGCAAGGACATATTCATGGTTCACGAGCCGAAGCTGAAGGTCGATCTCACCAAATACCTGGAAAACCAGACCTTCCGCTTTGACTATGCATTCGATGAGAACGCAACCAATGAAATGGTGTACAGGTGTGGGTGGCATCCATTGTATTCCCTCTCCCCCTTTTGCATAAAAATACAAATTCTATAAAGTTTAACCTTGTTTTATCAGGTACCTCCTTTGTTCCAATATTGAGTTTGTGTATTATAAATTAGCGAGGTACCCTTGCTATGCACAGGAGGGAGCCCAAAAGCAAACGCCAAACCATGAACCAATAAATCCCAAATTCCTGTGATACCTTCAGTTGAATGTCAGCCATTGACAGCCGGTTCATGAAGGACTTGGGCAAAAAAGTTTCTGCAACTGACCCCAACCGAAGGAATGTGGGTAATATGTCCATGATGTCAATGGCAAAACTGCAAATTCTGAATCTGCGAATGTCATGGCTGGAAACCTCACATAATTTCCTTCTCGTTTCAACTTTATCTCCATATTTTCATTCCAATCACAAATTAATATGATTATACCATTGATATAACAACATCAATGTTTCAAACATTCCTGAGGTAAACAAATATATACCCCTTTTTGACGTTGCGTCCGGATAGGGAGCAGCTTTGTATGGAGCAAAACTCAAAATAATAATTTTTTATTGAAGTATTTATGAAATCTGCCACCCACCGTAGGACATGGGCTGGGACCCCAAAAACTTCCACTGAATGTTTGGCGGTGCGAGCCCCAAAACCGAGGGAGTAGTTCGGTGATAGACGAACAGACACTCCTGTTTTATAATATAGTTACTGTATATAATCCTGACTTGTGACAAACTAAAAATTGGTCCTCACTTAGTGTGGCAAGTATTCAACCAATCCAAGCTGTTTTTGAAGTCTCAATCACCTTGATCATTAATTATGCTTGTGTGTTTATCCTTTGTATTTCTGTCAAGTTGTACTTGTAAAATGCAAGTTGTTTATATCTACTTAGCCAGACATGCGTTTCCAAGTATGTCCCACAAATGAAGTTTTTACTGTGTATACGAAGACGATGGTCTTTAATTTTAATGATGGTAAAATGTTGTTTTTTTTATTTTCCTCTTTTAGGTTCACAGCACGGCCTCTTTTGGAGACCATTTTTGAAAAGGGAATGGCGACCTGCTTTGCGTACGGCCAAACGGGTAGTGGAAAAACTCACGTAAGATTCTGCTTTGAGAATGGAGAATATAGAAAATTTGACTCGTCATGTAGGGTGTGTATGTTGCCATGTCTGTATGCCTATGTAACATGTTGGTTCCATTTATAAAGAGAAATTGTAAGCTGTTGAAGTAATATCGTAGATAGGGATTTTTTATTTTTTATTTTTATTTTTTTATTTTTTTAAGCTCACCTGGAACAATGTTCCGGAGCGCTTATGGGATGACTCGTCATCCGTTCGTCCACAAATTCTTGCAACTGCTATGAAACTACACACAAGTTTGAAACTTTACCACAATGTTCATCACTGTGTATGGCATTAAAAATAAAAATAAAAATCTGGCCCTCAAGGGGGTCTTACAGGTGTTGCCCCCCAAAATAGATATTTGCTTTCTTCTCCGAAACTACACATGTAATTCCGATTAAAACCCCAGTTGGCAATCGATGCTCGCTTTCCATTAACCATTCTTTTTTTCCAACTTCAGTGCCAACTCATCCCTCTCACCCCTCCCTCTCAAAGCAACCGTCACACTCTTCTCCCTCACCTTTTCTCAAAAACTCCCCCCCTAACCTTTCTCCCTCAACTCTCCCCACTCATCCTTCTCTCACCCTTCTCCTACCATTCTTTCCCCTCCCTCACCGTCCGCGGTGGTGCCCCCCCCTCGCGACCACAAAGCTGCCTCCTTCCCCTGCCCTCTCACCTCTATCTCATCACTCCATCTCCTCAAATCCTCAACTGCCTTCTGCCCCCTTTCTTGCACCACAGAGCCTTTTCTCCTCATCTGGCCCCCTCCCCTAGCTATTCTGCAATCTCCCACTCTTTCAACAACTATCCTTACCTCCCCCCTCCCTTGTCCTATCCTCCCCCTCCCTCCCGTCCCCTGCACGCAAAGTCTCTTCCCCTCCCTCTTCATTAACAGTGTGGATCTCAAATATCTGGGGCCTTCGCTCAAACCTTACGGATCTTTACATTTAGGTTGCCACTGACAAACCAGACATAATCTGCCCAACACAAACTTTCCTCCCTCAAGACGTCTCTGACTCCCAAGTATTTCTCCCTGGTCATCACCGCTCCACTCGGTATGACAGACCTGAGCCTCGTCCTGGTGGAGGAGTTGGTCTCTTCATCAAAGTCTCTATTCCTCACTCTCCATGCACTGCCCTCACTCCCCCACACCCCCAGGAATACCTCTGGTTGCGGCTTCCCCTCCACTCCCACCTCATGTTTATATGTGTACTGTACCGTCCTCCAAACAGTGATGACTCCATTTACACCTCACTATCCGAAAACATGGACCAGCTTCTATCTTCTCATCCAAACTCTCTTCCTTATATGTGGTGACTTCAATTGCCATCATGCTCGTTGGCGAGATGTGGGTACGTCTCACCTGTCATGGCACTTCAGCAAAAGCTTTCTGCGACTCATTGGGACTGACTCAATCGGTCAATTTCCTGACCCGGATCTCCACCAATGGTACACAATCTCTTCTGGATCTGATTTTGACACATTTCCCTGAAAATATCTGCTTTTCTTCCTCCGCTCCAATTGGTTCTTCTGACCACATGCTTATCAAAGTGGACATCTCTCTGGCTATTATCAGAGAACCACCTCAGCGCCGTCGAGTCTGGCATTTTACTCAAGCCGACTGGCAGGGTCTCCAAGCAGCCATCAAACTTCTAGACTGGTCTCCCATCGCTACTTTCTCCAACATCAACTCATCCTGGGAATTCTTTGAAAGAAACTTGCTCTCCCTCATGCACAGATTTATCCCCTCTCGTCTTCAGTTGTCCTACCCTTCTTCCCGCCCATGGTTCACTGAAGCTTGTGGCGAGGCAGTTGTCCTGAAACAACTTGCCTTTGTCTCATGGAAAGCAAACCCAACTGAGGGTAATCTCAGTTCTTTCCATAAAGCTTGGAACAAATGTGTATACCCTCAGGAGACCCAGAAAACAACATCTTTCTCAGCTCAAGTCTTAACTTTCAAACCTTTCTCCCTCTAAATCCTGGTGGTTTCTGGTGTATGTTCCTCCTCCATCCCTTCCCTGACCTCAAATGGCCACACGACTGATACCGAACGTGAAAAGGCTGAATGCCTAAACTCGGTGTTTGCATCGAAATCTTGTGTCCAAAACCCATCGCTTTCTGTACCCACCTTACCCAGTCGCACCAAACTGTCCCTGGACTCTGTGTCCTTTTCTCCTGACAAGGTGGAGAGCTTGCTGTCAAACCTCGACTCAGATTCTGCAACCGGCCCAGACGGCATCAGACCACGTGTCATAAAAACCTGCTCCTCTGCTCTTGCTCACCTTCTCTGTGTTCTATTCACCCTCTCATTTGCTCAAGGTCATCTGCAATCTGCTTGGAAATCAGCAATCATTACTGCCCTGCATAAAAAAGGTGCAAAAACAGATCCCTGCAACTGCAGACCAATCGACCTTCTCCCAATCATCAGCATGGTTATGGAATCTATCATCGCTTCAGACATTAAATCATTCCTCTTCTCCAATGGCCTGATTTGTGATCATCAATTTCATTTCAGACCAGGTCACTCTGCCCTGGATATGCTGCTTCTGCTCTCCCAACAATGGATGGAGGTCCTAAATGCCGTACATGAAATCAGAGCCATATCCCTGGACATATAGCGTGCTTTTGACTCGGTCTGGCACACTGCCCTGCTCACCAAACTCTCTTCCTATGGTATCCAAGGCCATCTCCACTAATGGCTCGCAGACTTCCTCTCCTGTCGCAGTCAACGTGTGACCCTAAATGGAGTTCTTTCATCCCCTCTTCCTGTCCAGGCTGGAGTTCCTCAAGGCAGCGTTCTGGGCCCTGTTCTCTTTCTGGTTTTCATCAATGATCTCTCCGACTCTGGAAAATCCTCTTTATCTCTTTGCTGATGACTCCACCCTCTGCCGTACCATCTGTCATCCCTCAGACCGGCAAGCAGCAGCTTCTTCGCTCACTGCAGATCTTGGTAAAATCACAAGCTGGTCCAACACATGGAACATGTCTTTCAATCCAGACAAATCTCACATTCTCACTCTGTCTCTCCGAAAGGACCGTTTGGGAAACCCCATATCCACTTTCTCAACAATCCTTTGCAAGAAGTCCTTCTTTCAAGCTTCTGGGTCTCACTATCTGCCATGATCTTTCCTGGGAAAACCACATTTCCAACCTGGCCTCCAAAGCCTTTCGCTGACTGGGAATCCTCCATCGTGCAAAGTCCTTCCTCAGCCCACCTGAGCTCCTGACCACATACAAAGCTTTCATCTGCAGCCTGATGGAGTACTGCTCTCCCCTCTGGGCTGGTGCTTCTGCCTCCCACATTTCTCGGCTTCACGTTGTAGAAACCAAGGCATTTCGGATGATCGGCATCTCCCACAATGAGGCTGCGTCTTTGGGCCTCTCACTCAATCACCGCAGGTTGGTCGGTGGTCTTTCTGTCTTCTACCGTCTCCTCTCCAGCCTTGCCCCCCCCTGCTCTCTCTGCGATTTGTCCCCACCACATTTCCACAGGGCGCTCAAGGTCCGCCAACAACCCCCTTCTGGTAAAACTACCAAAATCACGAATCACTGCTCACCTTCACTCTTTCATTCCTCTTTTTCCCCGCCTTTGGAATAAACTCCCTCACTCTGTTCTTTCCCATTCTTCCCTCCAGGCTTTCAAAACAGCTGTTCACCACCACCTCTTATCATCCCCCATCCCAATCCTCTATCTTTTCTACCCCCGATAATCCACCCAAAGCCCACTTCTTTCAAATTCCCTGCTTTCCTTCCTAAAAGTCCCTGTATTGTCCATCTTCTATTCCCCATGTTCCCCGTCCCATCCCTCTCCCTTCCACAGATCTCCTAATGTGTTTGTTCCCCACTGTTTTGTCCCTCCCATTCCCACCCCTCTTGTCTCATGCCCCCTTGTTGTGCGTTGTGTGTTGGCTCTCACACGAGCCTCGACAAGGTATACAAAAAAAAAGTCCCTGTAATGTCCATCTTTTATACCCTTTGTTCCCTTCCACAAATCTCCTGTCTCTGTTCCCCACTGTTTTGTCCTTCCCACTCTCGCCCCTCTTGTCTCCTGCCCCCCTTGCTGTGCATTGTGTGTTAGCTCATACGAGCCTCGACAAGGTATACCAAAAAAAATAAAAAATTGTCTCCTTAAAAATTACATATACAATTTTGATGAAACTTGACCACAACCTTCATCACCTGTAATGTTTCAAAGTTTATTTACTGCATTAAAAAAATATCCAGTTATTACTTTCTTCTCCGTTAAATATTTTGTGGGTTATCCATGCCTACTGGTGGTTCCCTGGTTTTCTTCTCCAGCCGCTACCAGATGAGTGCTCAGGTGTATTGCCCCTATGTTTCTAAAATGCCATCAAAGGTCGATTTAAAAGTAAATCGAGCTGAGTGCAATGTGTACTCGTACTTGTAGCCTTTATTTCCATCCAAAGAATCAAACTCACAGTGGTGGAGGAAACGCAGTAACCGACAAATAAGAGGGTTGAATTATGTCGGGGTAACAGGTTTGGAAAGGATTGCAATTAGTTGTCTGTTAGGATTGAAAAGCTTGTTCCATTTATCAGTTCCAGATTGGCACAGACTGAAGCAGCTGCCCTTTTGCCTGTCAGTCGGATGGGGTACTCTGCCAGTCATCTGCAAAAATGAGGAAGTGGGTTCCAGAGCATTGGAAAAGTTGTTTATTTAAATGTGGAATAAGACAGCTGAAGACACTGCCTTAGATCACTCCAGCCTCTACTGGGATAGGAGAGGGTTCCATTGATGGCAACATGTTGATTGCATGAGTGGAGGAAGTCAGAAATCTGGGAATGAATGAAGGCAGCCTTTTATGCCACATGCGGTGAGCTTGACAAGCAAAGCAGGATGCCAGTCTGTCCAATACCCAACTTGTCCAATACCCAAGGATATGAGATTGTTTGGGCCTCCAACCATTGCTGTTGGAGTAGCTGTTTTGACCGGGCTTCCAAGTTGTGAAGGAAAGTTGTGTGACTACAACTGCCTTGCCACAGCCTTCAGTGTACTAGGTCTGAGAGATTGGATGGTATTGCTACAGATAGGATAGGATAAATTGGTACAATGGAGAGCATAGGCTTTTGCGAAAGGGTTCCCAGGTGGAATCTACATCGAATGCTGTGGAGATAGCATGCTCATCCTTTCGTGGGAGGGAAAATTGCAGTGCGAACAACCAAATTGTCTCTCACAGTAGTCTGAAAGATGCAAGCTTTGATGCGAAAATGTTCAGATGGACAGCAGAGGTTGGATGGAAATTTGGTCATCACAATTTATCAGAGGGTCTAGTAAGGTGACAAAAAAAACAAAACAAAACAGACCAACTAGTTGCAGAAATCCTGGTTGGAAGGTTTACAGATTGGGTCAGACCCACAGTGGTGGACACCCAAGCAATTTTGGTGGTAGTTGAAGTCATCAATATGAGGAAGAGAGTTGAGATGGATGGTTATGAGTATCTATGTTCAAAGAAATTGGGTATTTTATGGTGGTGGTTGTGTTGAGTGGATGGCACACCACAGACAACCATTGTGGTTGTCGAAAGCTAAACACAGCCAGATGTACGCGACATGACCAAAAGTATGTGGACACCTGCTCGTCTAACATCTTATTCCAAAATCATGGGAATTTATATGGAGTTGGTCCATTTTGCTGCCATCACAGCCTCAATTCTTCTGAGAAGGATTTCCACTTGATGTTGAAACATTACTGCAGGGATTTGCTTCCATTCAGCCACAAGAACATTAGTGAGGTCAGGCACTGATGTTGGGTGATGTCTGGCTTGTAGTCAGCATTCAAATTCATCCCAAAGGCGTTTGGGGTTGAGGCCAGGGCTCTGTGCAGGCCATTGACGTTCTTCCACATCAATCTCAACAAACCGTTTCTGTACACACCTCGCTTTGTGCATTGGGGCATCGTCCTACTGAAACAGGAAAGGGCCTTCCCCAAACTGTTGCCACAAAGTTGGAAGCACAAAGTCGTCTAGAATGTCATTGTATGCTGTTGGGTTAAGATCTCCCTTCACTGGAACGAAGAGGCCTTGCCTGAACCATGAACAACAGCCCCAGATCATTATTCCTCCAACACCAAACTTTACAGTTGACCCTATGCATTCGGGCAGGTAATGTTTTCTTGGCATCCGCCAAACCCAGATTAGTATGTCGGACTGCCGGATGATGAAGCGTGATTAATCGCTCTTGAGAATGGGTTTCTATTGCTCCAGAGACCAATGACGGTGAGCTTTACACCACTCCAGCTGACACTTGGCATTGCGCATGGTAATCTTAGGCCTGTGTGTGGCTGCTCGGTCATGGAAACCCATTTCATGAAGTTCTTGATGAACAGTGCTTGTGCTGATGTTGCTTCCAGAGTCAGTTTGGAACTCCGTCGTGAGTGTTACAACTGACGAACGATTTTTCTTTTTTTTCCTCCGCGACGTGCTTCAGCACTCGTCGGTCCTGGTCTGTGAGCTTGTGGCCTACCACTTCGTGGCTGAACTGTTGTTGCTCTTAGACGTTTCCACTTCACAATAACAGCATTTACAGTTAACCAGGTCAGCTCTAGCAGGGCAGAAATTTGACGAACTGACTTGTTGAGGTAGCATCCTATGACGGTGCCATGTTGAAAGTCATTGAGCTCTTCAGTACGGCCCATTTTACTGCCAATGTTTGCCTATGGAGATTGCATGGCTGTGTATGATTTTATCCACCTGTCAGCAATGGGTGTGGCTGAAATAGCCAAATCCACCAATTAGAAGGGGTGTCTGCATATTTGGCCATGTAGTGTATTTTGGAGGGCTAGGACAGATTAGCATGGCCAATGGACAGTGAGAATATAATTCTTGACATGGCAACACCAGATAAGCGACATCATGAAAGGGGAGAGGGAGAGAGAGATGAATGGGGCTGACAGGATGGCCTCGTGGTATGCACACTCGCCCCTAAGATGTTTCGCCTGGGTTTGAATCTTGGCCCAGCTAAAAACTGTCATCCTGGTGTTTCACAAGCAGGGCGATTCATCAATGTACGTGCTGTTCCTCGGATGGATGTAAAAGGGTGTTCCGTCTGCTGGCATTAGTTGGATGTTGAAACGCCCGATGTCTTTCAGAGTAGGCGAGCTTTCGCCTGAAGCGTGAACAAATTACATATTCCTGCCATAATATTAGAACGGCAAGCCTGGCCAGCTGGTTAGTGAAATATTTGGGACAAGCAAGAAGAACATGGGAATAATTTTGGTTGTTAGAAGAAGAGACATTAATCTGAGAGAGGAATGTTTATGTTGAACATTTGTACAGAGCTGCAGTATTAACCATGATGGAGAGGGCACTGATAGTTTAAAGAAGGATTCAAATGTAGTTAGTCCCACTTTATTAGGAAGGGAGGAATCTGAAATGTGTGGTGAGTGTTTGTCTGTGGAATGAGGGGATCGTGGAATATGTATTGGGGATAGGGGGCAGGATTGTAGACGAAGGGGGTTTATGATCATGAACACTTACTTGCTTCAGGCGGAGTTTCGTTCATGGATGTAATTTTTTAGTGAAATTTAGATGGCCATCATTGGGGTAGCGCATGGATTGATTAATAGCCAGAATAAAAGTAGTGCTGTGCAGAGTTTTCATTGCGTTGAGTCGACCACCGTCTGTTGACCGGCATCCCGTGTCGACCAGACTCGGCAAAGCAGGCAGATTACCTCCAATCATTCGTGAGTGAGCTGTGTTTTGCAGAATATATGATTGTGACAGGAGAATTACCCTGAGTTTGTTTTAGCTTCCAAAAGCTTTAGGATCCAATCTTTAATAGTACTGCCCTCAGCTGCATTTGAACTCTCAACCTCTGGGATGCTAGTCCAGTGCTATCACCACTGGGCCACTACCGTGTAATTTCAATTTTGTCACGTAAAAATCTGCTGTCCATCTTTCCCTTGGCGATTGCTAATTTATTATTGCAAATAATATTTATGGTGAAATTAAAATTTAATGTGAATGAAGCAATGATTTATAATTTAGTTTAATCTTCTCTTTTTTTTTTTCCTTTCTTTCTTTTTTTTTCCCTGACATTCCAAACCTTCAATTGCAGACCATGGGCGGTGTGTTTTCTGGGAAGACCCAAGATTGTAGTAAAGGTATATATGCGCTTGCAGGTGAGAGTGATGCAACTCAGACAGATTGTTGCAATCTGTGTTGTATAATGATTAATTAAATGGATCGGTATGCACCTTTTGGCATTCTATGTTCCATATCGTTAATTGTTAGGGAAGTTTCTCTCAAATTCAAGTTTGATTTGATTTTCATTGCTGTTCACAATGTTCATAACTGGCTTACAAGGTAAGCAGTTAAGTAGTGTGAGACCATGTTGCTTTGAGAGTGAAAGGTGGATAAAAATCACTTTCGTTGATAGTTAAACAAAAACCATTTGTTGAATCTGGTGTGTAATAATCATTCATTGCATTAGTGACAGGCCATTGTGAAAGCTTGAAATGAAGACTGCATCTTTTATACAAAAGGCTTTGTAGGGTCTTTTTTGTCGCATAGTTTTGTCTTGTTGGAATGACATTGAGGGAGCTTCTTGAATACTGAGATCATATAGGAAGTGGGAATGAGACTTCTGAGAAAAAAGTGCAGGAGTGGTACAGGCATGGACTGGGGATCTAAAGGGTGAATGCTGAAGGTAGGAGAGGATGACCAAGGAAAAGGTGGATGGACTGCATCAAGTAGACCAAAGTGTGACAATGGACAGGCAGGCTTTGAGGACAGAGGTGACCTGACTTACTTCTCCATGAGAGGTTTGATGGAAGCAAACTTGTTTGTTTTGGTCTTGTTTCCAGTGATGGGTTCTTACAGACTTGCCTCAATGTGATCTGTTCAAATGTTGGTCTGAAAAGTCTTTGGAATCTTTTGAATTGTTCTTTATTTTTTGAGCAACTGGTGGTTCATATTTTATTAGCACTTTTATTTAAGCTTGTATACTACCAAAAAAAATCTTCTTCAACCTCTAGCTTTGCATGCACACAATTCTCAAATAAGAGTGGAAGCTTTCAAATGCATTCATTGTAGAACTGTTTTGAACATGTATATAGCTCGTGCAGGGGGTCATCAATTCCTTCTGTCAAAAACAGCCCAAAAGTAAAACTACAAGAGAACAGGGAAAGACCAAAATGAGATTGAGTGACAAAGTTAAGAAACCCACTGGAGTACAATGGCTGAAAATTGCATGCAATTAAATATTTAATATGCACATGTTTGTTAGACAGTAATCATCATGCTATGCAGCCAGTTTGTAAATTCGAATAGGGTTCATATTGTTAACCAGAAGTTTCACAATTGTTTGCTGCTCTACTCTTTACCTCATTTTTCTGCCATCTTGAAACGTTCAGCATGGGTAAGTAAAGCAGCAAATAAACAAGAAAGAGCAGAGATTGCAAACCCTCACCAGGACTTGTTTTGTCTGGTTTGTGTATGGGTATGTTACGTAATTAATAAGAGGCATAATTAGAACTCGCTTTATAACTGCTGGCAGTGATGACCGGTAACCAAGACGTCCCACTTTAATGCAACCCCTCTTTGATTGGACACCTGACGCATGACGTTTTTTTAATTTTATTTTTATTTAATTGAATTTCGAATGGGATTAAAATAAATTCAATTCAAATAAAATGGAAGACCAAATAGGTACAGACCAACAATGGAGTAATCAGAAGGAACCCGAACAAGCAAAAAGCAAAGATTAAGTCGTCAGGAGGAACCGTGATAGGATTTGCATTTCAGCTGCGGCGACAACCTTCAAATCCATCCAGGCACAGCCAAGTGAGCTTTATTCAAAAACAAACAAACAAAAAGAACCCAGATCAAATTAAATAATTCTGGCTGCCAGACCATGTGTCCGATCACGTTTTAAGTTTAAAACGTATTCCCGTCACTACTTCATCGTAATTGTGAAGTTTCACGTCTATTGATTAAGCGGTTCCAGAGAAAACATCATTTAATTTTCTTCAATCCAATATGGCTGCCAAACCATGTGATCTATTAGTTATTCCTGAACAAACTTGTATACCCAAGGCTTGTGGAACATTTGTGTGAAGTTTCCCCTTGATGTGTCCATCTGTTCTGGAGAAGAATTTTATAGGTTTTAGGGTAAATCCAATGTCTGCCAAACAATGTGATCGATGGCGTCGTGTGTGAACCTTTTGTTCTTCGGATAGGTGGTCATACGTGGAATGCTTCACCTCGTCCTGGTCAGACACTTCAGAGAATAATTTTGAAGAATTTAAAAAAAATTTTGAATATGGCTGTTGAATCACGTGACCTATAACGTCGTCAATTATTATTTTATTTATTTATTTCTGTGGACCATTTTATCCCTCGATGACCCTCAAAAAATTTCATTCTAATCAGATGTAGCGTTCTACATATGCAGTTGTGATGTCATAACAAAGGCACCTATGATGTAAAAATCACACTTATTCACCATGAGGAGTACTTGCCATGTGCCAAGTTTCAATTTTTCCCTTTGTGAGGTTTCAGAGATAGTGGCCCAAAGTTTTATTTTTATTTATTTATTTTTTCTTCGTCCCATTTTTCCAACATGGCTGCCACACCACTTGACCTATGATGCCATAATTATCAATAACACGTAATACACGAGTCGTCGCTCCTATGGTGAAAATTTCCTCTTGATCCATCAAGCGGTTGCAGAGAAAAACATTAAAGGTCGTGCGGACAAACAAAAATGGACCCAAATGCAATACCCTCTCCTACGAGGATAATTAAAGACCAAACTAAAAGCCCCACGCAACGCATCTTGTCCCGTATACCCACTAGACATACAGTAATAGAAGTGCTAACTGAACAAATAGTAATGAAATAACTGTCTTGTGGCTGTGATATGTTGGGTGCCATTGCTTTGGAAGAGTGCCGGATTCGCAGAGCCACATCAATATATTGCTTTGCTTTTAATAAACAAATCCAAGTTGACTGAAAACCTACTTTTTTTTCTCCCTCCCCCCCCTCCCTCAATCCACCTGTATTTCCTCAAGTTTTTATTGTGGTGTGATTTACCACCAGCCATACTTATGGCTTATTTACTACCCCCACCCCCTGCCAGCCTTTCCTTTTTTTCATTTCTGAGCATAAACTGATTAGGGCTGCATTGGCAGCATGCTTGTGATTTGTCTTATTTTTGACATTTTTAATTACATAATCTCCGTTATCCTGCATTGCATCCTTCTCTGACCCTTATCCCTCCTGTTTTTAGCACGAGATGTTTTCCAGTTTCTAAAACAACCGCGAATGAGGCAGTTAAACCTCCACGTGTTTGCCACTTTCTTTGAAATTTACAGTGGCAAGGTAAGGGCTTTGATCTAAACCTGGATACGACCCACTACCAACTCTCAGTTAAATGCACAATGATTGGGACATCTTGGTTATGATTGTGATGGAGAAATCGCCAATGTATTTGCATGTGTGTTTGGCAGGTCTTTGATTTGCTTAACAGGAAGACCAAGCTGCGGGTACTGGAGGATGGACGACAGCAGGTCCAGGTTGTGGGACTGCAGGAGCAACAGGTGTCCTGTGTGGAAGAGGTCCTGAGACTTATTGAGATGGGTAACGAATGCAGGTGAAGTCTGCTCTGATTGCCTCAAATCAATGTCTAATTTTGACCTGCCAGTTTCCGCAGCTGTAGATTTGGTATGCTCCGAAAACTACCAATTGTTTTTACCAAAAAACTACCACGCATGTGAAGCAATTGGTTCACGTCTGTCTGTCCATCCATCTGTCCTTTCACGAAAGTCAGTGTACGATCGAAGAACAAGTTGATTTCAATTGAATGTTATATCTTGAACACCAATCAGAAAATTAATTGGAAAATGAACCTGTCATTTAGCAGTACTTTGGCTCTGAATTCTTTCCAAAAGTGCATGTGCAGAGGAGGGGGATAACATTTTGTTTACTCTGTCTGCCATCAAACAAAGTTGACAATAATTCCAAGGAGGAAACTTAATGTTTCTAGTGATATCATAAAGAACACAAACAGCAGGCATGACAGGGTCCCCACACTACTGGGAGAATGGGAAAAACCCGGGAACTTAAAAAAGTGTTTTCCTGGTCGGGAAAACAGATGAAAATAGCTAAAATACTGATAGTTGGGAAATTTCTGGGGTTTTTCACAATCGATGTAACAACATCCCGAAGCGTTTGTGAGGCTATTGGAGAGGTCCGGGAACGGTCCGTTTTGTTCCGGTGGACGATGCTTCTGGTCGAAAGGTGCCATTTACTGATTTCATCGTCTCTCAATTCAAAGTGCCATCGTTTAACGATCTATTTTCCAGTGATCACATTAAAATTGCATGGTGAGTTTGTGTTTTAAATATCATTTTCATTAAATTTCATCCAATCTCTTCAATTCATGTTTAAATGTCTAGTTTGTACAGTCAGTATTATGTGCAGGTCCTACTGATAAAAGAAACTTCCGTCATGTTCCCATGTTCCTTATTATTGTAAACTAGCAAATACAAGCCGTCACTTCACTGACTGGAACATTAAGTGGGGGGGTGGGGTGGTGGAGAGGAGGATGGGGGGGTGGGGGTGGAGAGGAAAATAGGGGGTAGGATTGAGTAAGGAAAGAGAACGGAGGTGAGGTGGAGAGAGGGATTCTGGTAGATGTGACGCCCAGTTGAACGTCCATCCAAGAGATTGCACACGTTGATGGATCACCCCTGCCTGTGAAACACTGGGATGACTGTTTATAGTTGGGTTGGGATTCAAACTTAGGCGAGACAGCTTAGAATGAGCATGCATACCTCTCGTCTATCCTGCCGTGATGTGGCGATTCATTGCTGGGAGGGGTAGGGCAGTGTCAGGGCAAGGGAAGGAAGTGGGAGCGGGAGAGAAGGCAATATAAGGGGAGGGTCGGGAGCGTACCAGGGCGATTTAAAAACGTGCCCAAACAGCAACATTATATTGTAAACTGCCAAGTTCTATGTAAAACTCGGCTGGAGCATTTTATAATTAAAACCCATGCTGTCTCCCTGGCAAAGGCTGGCTTGCATGCCCCAACACATGTGTTCCTCCAATATGCTCACATGCAAAGTTTTTATTTTTTTATTTTTTTTTTTCAGGCCACTCGGTTTCATGGTTTTGTTGTTATGGGGGGAAGAAACATACACACATCCACATATCAATTATTTTTAATCCAAGTTTAAGTGTACCTCTTTCCTCTACATCCCACACATGCGTCACCAGGGCAGCATGTAAATGTAAAAGAAAATGACGACTCCACAGGAGAAAGCTCAGTGTATTAAATGTTTAATCGAGATGAGATCTCGCATGCAAATTCAGTGTAATTTCCCTACAGGGTATGGAAGGAATCTGCCATTGTGGAACAGAATCAGAGTGGTACAAGTGGTTTCAGGAGACTGGAAGTTGTCAGAAACAGAAAAGTACCGGTCAACCAAGCACAAGTGCAGCAGACTTTGAAAGAGTGCCTTAATCATTTCAACAAAGTCCCAGAAAATATCTGTCACCCCAACTTGTTGCAAAAGGGTGAAATTATTTTGAGCGGTGGTTATCAGTTCTGAAGCGGTAGCGCTATATATATTTTTTGATATATCATGCTATATATCGTTTTTGGCCCCGTCTTTCGATGGTGAAGAATTGCTTTAAAAATAAGAAATTCTAGTGTTCGGATCTTCACCAAAATCGGGGATCTTGAGAGTAGCCACTGTATGTATATATATTTATCTATCCATATATATATATATATATATATATATATATATATATATATATATATATATATATATATATATATATATATATATATATATATATATATATATATATATATATATATATATATATATATATATATATATATATATATATATTGTTATGGTTGGGGAAATTCACAGATCACCATTCAGGTTGCCCGAAGATCAGTTATGTCTAAGTGTGTGTCCAGAATAGATTTCCCCACCGATGTCTAAAGGGAATTATTCGTGAGCCGGGCTGTGCATCTTTGAGGTAGTGGTATTCTTTTGCTATCTTTATTTTGGCAAACAATCATCTCCTCACCACCTCCGCCCCAACCGCGAACATCTCACCACCTTTCACCATAACAAACGACAACATCATCTCCACCACAACCACCAACATCTCACCACCTTCGCCATAACTAACGACAATGTCATCTCCTCACCTTCATCTCCACAAACGCCGCCATCTTGTTGCCAGCAACAACGTCCTCAACGAACGGCATCTCTGCCGACAGACGCGGGGACTCCCTCGGGGCAAGGGCCGGTGATTTCAACCACATCCGCTTTCTCTGTGTTTGGCGGCGAGATCGGATCAAAGTGACAAAAGGGGCGGAGCCAGCAGGGGTGAAAGGTCGGAGGTGAAAGTCCAAACCCCCACCCACGAACCAGATAAAAGGTGGGGCTGAGACACCCGGAGAGAGAGAGGGTGGGTCGGTTCAGTTCGGCAGTTCAGTTGAGGAGAGGAGCGTCGAGCGCAGCGGAGCTTGGAGTCCGGGAGAAGTTAGAGTCCAGTGCAGGGCTGTTGGTGGGTGGAGGCAGCCGGCAAGAAGTTGCCATCCAGCGGCATAACGGTCCGAGGTGATCGGGCCCCGGGACAGTCCGAGCAACGCTGAGGAGTGAGTGGGCTCTTCAGAGAGCATCAACTCTAAAAGAGCAAGGCCCATTCGCTCCTCTGAGGCGTCGTCGGCTAGGCCCGATCGACCAGGCCGCACGGCTGGGCCTGGACCAACTGAGTCGCCATTACACCAGCTGCCGTGTTGACGGTGAGACATCGAGGGTCGTCCAGCGAGTCACCACGAGGGTGGCAGGTAACCTGCGCGGTCTCGCGGAGCTCCTGTGGTCTCCACAGCTCCGCGGAACATTAAAGGCCTACGGGTCCTGTTCTACCCTTTCCTTTCCTGGGGTTTTCTTTGCATGAAAGTTGTGGCACCTTGTCCTACAAGTAGAACTGATAAGTGCATGTGCATAATAAATAGACAACGGCTGTAGGGTCTTTTTGCTCGCGTCTTGTCCCTACCCCCATTCATTGCCTTGACTGCATGCGTGCATGTGTTATAAATGTCTCCTTTTTTGTTGAATATTCACCTGCTCGTTGCGTCCCTTCCTCCATTGAGCTGTCCTAATTGCGTTCGGAATATTAGCTGGCTTTTAATAACCGATAAAGTAATCGGATCCGACGGGGCTTGGCGATATAAAACCGCTCTGTAAATCGCAAACGTTGCGAGCTGCCTAAGCGGCTCGTTTCCGAGCAAGTTCCGTTGAGGTACAACCTCTCGGTAGTCTGCCCACGCGAATAATTAGGTAAATCGACCATTCGGCGATCGGACCCTGTAGCGCGGGCAGAGCATTGACAAGGTTGTGGTGTGCTTAAAAACACCCGTAGCTGGATTTTGGCGTTGATCCGGAAAGCTACGACTGGATTGCCCGTCCGGTGGGCACGCGGCCGCAATTAGCTAAAAACGGTCGTCCGCACGCTGGACGGGTGGAAACCACAACAATATATATAATATTGTTGTGGGCCGGGGGTTGGTGGTGAGAACGCCCAGCAGGTGGGAAAGCTTGCGTCGTCTCCCACCAAACTCCCCGGAATTGTAGGCCGTCGCTTGGATAACTCCGTGAGCCGGCGGGTCATTTTACTGACCGTGGTCGCCAATATTTCAACCGCGTAGGGTAGGTTCTATTTGTCGATAACCAATTTACCTAATTGACTACCGGGGAAACCACGCCCTCGGCACGTCTTGCTCGAACCGGGTCACTCTTCTGACTGCGGTAGAGTTCCAACTACCGACTACTAGCTCTGGTTTGGGTGCAGCTGAGCGGAAACTGCCAAAGCCGTGTCGGCTGGAATGAACGGATTATCGGGGATAAAACCCCCCTAAACTCAGATCCGAACCATGCTAGACCAATGCAAGAAGGGACGGAAACGAACTGGGAACATTTCTAACAAGTTTTATGTACAGTAAATGAAGACACAAAGCAAGACTTAACGCGAATATGCAAGAAGTATTTACAATGGTCCAAAACACTTCAGTTCTACTTGAAGACGGGCCCACACAGACACAAATGAAAAGAAACCCAGAGTTCTTTATTGGACCCTCGCAGCTGTGGAAAGAGAGAAGCTGGGTGTCAGAGTTCGGTTGGGTACCTGGCAGTCTGAGGGAGGGGGTACTCCGTGCTGCGGCACTTGACACTGGTTGCTGGTTTCGTCCCCAGTCGCAAGTGTGGGACTCGAGGTTCGTGGCGGAGCTCGGGTGGTGAATAGCGGGGTCCATGGAGGGGGGGGGTCAGGGTCGCTCTTTCCTTCCTTGTGGAGGGCCAGCAGAGACACGTTCGCTGCCTCGATGACCTTCGTAACAGCAAAAACCCTTCAAAAAGTCCCACCAAAAACTCCAAGACCCCAAAAAGACTCCAAGACCCCTGCCTCAGAGAGTGCTCGGGAATTCATAGACCTCCCTCAGCGGGTAGGGGCTTTGGTGAACACACCTCGCTTGTCCGCCTTTGATTGGACAGGGTCCTACAGCCCACCCTTCCGGGGAAGGGCCTCGGCCCCTGCCGGAAACCCCAGCCACTCTTCCACGCGGGTCCATACTTGACGAGTTACAGTATCAAAGCTGCAACGGCCCCTGCTGGGAAACGCCAGCCACTCTTCCACGTGGGTTCATACTTGACGAGTAACAGTATCAACGTTGTAAAAAGGTCGTCGTGAAAGAATTACAACGTTTGTGGGAGCCGAGAAACCGGAACCGCGAGATCTTGCCTTGGCACGTCAGAGTGTGAGAAGGCAGCTGGTTAGTAGTGGATCATGATGGACTGGGGGGTCATGCAGATGGGATGGTTGTTAGATGTAACAACCTAACTAAAAGAAATCGCAACGCACACCTTTGATTCTCCCACTAGACAAAAGGAAGGGGATCTGACTACACACATACATAACGACATAACTGACTTTTGGGGCACATGTATGTTGCATGCTTATGGTTTCCAGATCCATAGCTATATATATATATATATATATATATATATATATATATATATATATATATATATATATATATATATATATATATATATATATATATATATATATATATACATTTGCCCTGTCTTACATCTCTTATGGTGGACCTCTTTGAATGCCACACCTGTGTACATTATTTGCTTCATGTTGTGTGTGTGCGTGTTTTATTTTTGTTATTAAAATAATTGCTTCATGACATGGGTGAAATCTTTCATTTGTTTTTTTGCCTATCCTTTCTGAAACAGGACGTCGGGGCAGACGTCCGCCAACGCACAGTCATCACGCTCGCATGCAGTGTTCCAGCTCATCTTGCGCAAGGCTGGCAGACTACACGGAAAGTTCTCGCTGATAGATCTTGCGGGAAATGAACGTGGTGCGGACACTGCTAGTGCGGACAGGCAGACTCGCCTCGAGGGAGCAGAAATCAATAAGAGCCTTTTGGCTCTTAAGGTGCCTCATTTTCTTCAGTAGTGGGTTGCCTTCCTATGTCTGTAGTCGATGTTGTGATCTGAATTTGTTAGGCTTATTCATTTATCTGTCTGTTGTTTTTATCGAGGGGGGAGGGGGGTCGTGGGTAGTGTTGGTGTATCATGGTGGGTGGAGGTTGGTTGAGGTTGCTGTATAATGGTGGTCGAGAGGTGCATTTCAGATTTGATATCTGTGAACAGGACCATTGATCCTTTTTGCTTTCTATATGAAGAAGTAAAACAGATTGACTTAAAAAAAAATTCCTGTTACTTTAACTGATTTATTTGTGTGCATATTATCCCTGGCTATTTCCACAGGAGTGCATCAGGGCCCTTGGACAGAACAAGCCTCACACGCCATTCCGTGCAAGCAAACTTACGCAGGTTTTGCGGGATTCGTTCATCAGAGAGAATTCTCGTACTTGTATGGTACGTGTCTCGAGCAGAGACTTAAAGCTGGCTATGGGTTAGGAGCAAGATTGCCAACTTGATTGCATTGTTTTGAAGCATCAATAGTCCACCAGCTTTGCAAAATGGCAGCTTTGATGCTTGTGTCGATGGTTATTGCTTTTGTGTGATACATTGATAGATGCATCAGCAGCAGGTTCTAGTTTTTCAGCCGATGATAAACTGTTTCCTAATCATCTAATAATAACCGATCTTGTTGGACAGTGTTGATGTTGTGATCTAAATTTGTTGGGCTTATTCATTTATCTATCTTTGTTGTTTTCTATCTTGTAATCGTCTCCGTCTGTCCTGTCCATCTGTCAAGCTACAGTATCTCTTAAACAGTTTTATGGAAATTCATCAAACTTGATAGTTGTGATCACGACATGGCAAGAAGTGCAAGAGTGGTATAATTTTGGCCCTAAGGTTCTTGGGCAAGAACATTTAAAATATTGTTCTTTTTTAAGGAAACTCTATATCGATCAACATTGGGGGATGCATTAAATATGTAATTTTTTTTTTTTTTTTGACCTCGAGTTCATTCCCGAGAGGGTGGAGACTTGGGGTCACAGGTCAAAACAATATTTTTGTAACTCAAAATTTCATATGGGGTCATTCCTGGTGGAACTTTTTGCCATCTTTCAATAATCAGGTTGGCCGCCCTGCCCTTCCCCTCCATGTCCCCATTCAATCTTTGCACACCTTCAAGATCATTTAAACTTTTTCTCTCTCATTCCTTTATGTGTTTTACAACTATAAGCATTTACGAGTTTGTGAATGACCATTTGTCTGTTTGTAGATAGCCATGATTTCTCCTGGGATGTCATCCTGCGAGCACACACTAAATACACTCCGTTATGCAGACAGGTAAGCACATTGTGTACAAGGATTTGTGTTTGTCTCTTTTCCAAAGGTACTGTTTGATTCCTGTGATTTTTGTGTATGTTACTTTTCTTCTGCATCTTGTGTAACATTTTTCCACCTTTTTGATGTCACTTTGTGCTCTTCATTTAAAAATATTTATTTTTGGAAAAACAATTGTTTGGAGACTAATAGTTGTGATTAATAATAATTGCCTTTTTTATTATTATTATTGTTTTTTTTTTTTTAATCTGGTTTAAGGCCCATTGAGGGGCTGCAACACAAATCGTGCACAGACATGCAGACAAATCCACATATATAATGTCACCGGAGAAACGAGACTAAAAGCAGATTAATTAACCTCCGCCATCTTCGAAGATGGATGGAGGTTACTGTTTTCACCCCTTTCTGTTTGTTTGTTTGTGTTTGTGAACAGTATTACGGAAAAACTCCTCTGGATTTCGACGAAACTTGGTGGGGGGGGGTAGGTATGGTCCAAGGATCATGTCATTAAATTTTGGACTTGGTCCCCCCCCCAATTTTTTTTTTTTGCATTTCTACATGTTTTAAGTGATTTCCAACCCCCCCCCCAAAAAAATTGTTACCCCCCAAAAAATATTTGTTAGAAATTTTTTTTTTTGCATTTCTACATATTTTAAGTGATTTCCAACCCCCCCAAAAAGAAATTGTTTGAGAACATTTTTTTTTGCATTTTTACACGTTTTAAGTGATTTCCAACCCCCCCAAAAAATTGTCACCCCCCCAAAAAAAAGAAAAAACATTTTTTTTTGCATTTCTACTTGTTTTAAGTGATTTCCAACCCGCCCCCTAAAAATGTTGGAGAAAAGAACTATAACTCCCAGCACTGTTGACATCATATTTAATGAATAAGATATAAGGTTCACTTGAGTGACCCAGCAGTATTGGTGGTGGAGGTTTTGCATTCTCCCGAGTGCTCCCCCTCTAGTTTGTATTGTGAAGGTGTTGTTATTGGGGGGGAGGCATGTTGGGTGGGTCCATAATTAGAATGTGCTCAGAATAGCTTGTTACGTGTGTTAGTCAGGTAGAGTTACACCTATATTGGAGATATGTCAGATGAGTGGTATGTAATATGTGCACTGATAAAGGTGGTGATTGTAATGTTTGAGCAGAGTAGGCTCAGGTGTACTGTGATGGACTTTCTGTACAGCAGAGGCCAGGTGGAGGACTTGTGGGCACAATGGCACATGGAAAGCGTTTCATGCTTTAAATGAAAGCCTCACAGGCCTTTGGCCAAGGACTAGGCTAGGTTGTAAGAGAGCGTTATGGAGCTCTGGAAAGGTGTGGTACGGCCCAAAAAGCATATTCTCCCACTGGAAATTGCAGGACCAGCTACTTGTTGGAAGGCGTGTCCTCACTGTGAAAAGGCCGCATCCGTGCATGTACGTAGTGATAGATCGAGGTGAACAAAACGGTTCGAGATCGCATATTGGCACTCGAGCCCAGCTTGGATGTCAACACATGGTTAGAGATACTACGAAGGCATTGCCTCATCGCCATCTCAGTGCCATCCTCCCACTCTGAGCTACACCAGTCTTGTGCCGAGACCAGGTCGTGCCTGCTCAAGTCCCTACCTTCCCCTTTGTTTCTAGTTTTATTCTGGTACTTTCAGTGATGATATCAGGGTTTAGTTCTATTAATCCATTTGTATATACAAGTTTACATGCTCCCTTCTGCCATATTTGTCTGTCGACAGCAAGATCTGTTCTGTTTATTTGTCGTGTCTTGTCTTTCATTATTCCTCGAATTAATTTATAAGAAACGTTTTTCTGCATGAGAAACTGCCAGTCATGGTTTTATTTGAATGATCCCAGTATAACGATCATCGTAAGCTAATTTGTAGTAAATGGTTAATTGAATGCAGTATAAACTTAAAGGCACTCGGAAGAGCTTGTACCTCTGCCTAGATCTGAATCTTCAACAAAATCGAATCAGCTTGTCCTTGTCACACACCCAACCTACCCATCAAGTTTTATCCAAATCCATCAAACTTTTTGAGATCTCCTGCACACAGACAGACAGATGGGTGAAAACATCACCTCCGTCCACCATTATTGTAATCCCTCGAACTCTGTGAATTCTGAGATAATTTGGTCATTCGTGGAGGTCTTCGACCTCTGATGCAACAATTTGCTTTAAACTTTCAGATTAATTTCACAATGAAGACCCCATTGCTTCCGCTCCCCCCCCCAACCCACCAACCTTTTCTTCACCTTACTCCTTTATTCTTGGTGACAGTGATTCCTGGGAATGGATGATTTATGATATCACAATTTATTCATTTGCTTATTTTCACCAATCCATATCTGCTTGAGACCTGAAGCTCAATCATGTTTCTTGGTATATTCTGCCTACCTCATGTCTCTGGCTGAGACTGTATTTGCCCCATTTTGTGTTGTAGAATTTCTTGGTTGGCCCTTCTATTCATTTTATTTAAAAAGTAATATATGCACTGTATGCACTGTATGTATGTATGTATGTATGTATGTATGTATGTATGTATATTATTACGAGTACTAGTTTTTTTTTTTGTATACATAGTCGAGGTCGAGGCTCGTGAAAACTGTTGGAAAAACAAAAACTTTGGACCTCTGTATCTGTGAAACCACACGAAGGAGAAAAAAAAAAATATATATATATATATATATATATATACACACACACACACACACACACACACACACACACACACACACACACACACACACACACACACACACACACACACACACACACACACACACACACACACACACACACACACACACACACACACACACACACACACGACAAGTACTCCTCATGGGGAATAAGTGATTTTTTATTTTTTATTTTTAATGACATCTTGGTTGCCTTCGTTATGACGTCATTGTATATGTAGAACGCGACATCCGATCAGTATGAAAAAAAAAAAATGGAGGGTCATCTAGGGATAAATTGGTCCACAGAAAAAATTTTTGATAACTTCATCGGTCATGTGATTCGACAGCCAAATTATTTAAAAACAAACACAAAAAAAAAACTTTCAGAAATATCTGAAGTGGCTGAACAGATCGAGGCAAAATTTTACACGTATGACCGCCTACCCATGAGGAACAAAATGTTCACACATGGTTTGGCAGCCCGAATGGATTTACCCTTAAACCTACTTTAAAAAATCTTCTCCAGAACGGCTGGACAGTTTGAGGGGAACTTCACAAATGTTTCCCAAGCGTTGGGGATGCCAGGGTAATCATGAATAGTTGAGTGGCATGGTCTGGCTGCCATGTTGGATAAAGTGAAAATCTTAGTTATTTCTCTTGAACCGCTTTAATTGATGTGAAACTTCACAATTGTGATCTCATTGTGATGGGAAATATATGTTTTAAATTTCAACCTCATCGGATACATGGTGCAGTAGCCAGAATTATTTGAATATTTTTTTTGAGATGGGTTGTTTTTGATGTGGTCTTTGCTTTATTTTATTATTCTTAAAAATTATTATTATTATTTATTTATTTTTGAATGAGGTTCACTTGGCTGCACCTGGATGGGTTTGAGGGTAGAGGAGCAACATGTGAAACCCGAATGCTATCCAGGTTCCTTATGATGACTTCATCTTTGTTTTTTGCTCATTCGGGTTCCTTCTGATGACTCCAATGCAGTCCCCATTTTATTTGGTCTTCCATTTGATTTGAATTTAATTTATTTTCATCCGATTCTAAATTAAATTTAATAATAAACGTCATGGCTCAGGGTCAAGTGTTTCATCAAAGCAGGATGTCTTTGTACTGTTTGTCTTTGTTTTTTATCTTGACAAAACGAAGTTTTTGCAAGATATGTTCGTCAGCTTTTTTTTTTTTTTTTTTTTTTTTTTTTTTGTTTGTTTGTTTGTCTGTAATCACGTATAAAAAATTCTGCAGAGCACAGTTATCATTGGAAATTTTTGTAACTTTGCATATCAGAGGCCTATAGAGGTCCCTTTCAGTGCACAAAATTTTGAAGGTCAAAGGTCAAGGTCACTTTGTCGCAAATCAGGGGAGTCGACGAAACCCTTATTTTTTGAGTAATTTTGATCGGATCGTCTTCAAATTTCATGGGAATATAGTTCATGGTCTGGCGCTCAGCTGATTAATTTTTGGTGGCGATTGGCCTTGACCTTCATATGTTTTTGGTTTTTTTTGGTCTGTAATCTATATTAATATTTTGGCACGCCCCTTTCTTTGTTCCACCATCAGATTTTTGTTACTGCATGAAATGAAACAAGATTTGGTACATATACTAATGATATTATTGTCTTCCGTAAGAGGCCCCTCAAAATTCGTTTTGATGCATTTTCACAAACTCCAACGGATTCCATTCAAATTCGGTACGATTATGGTTTTTGGTCCAACTTAGGTCATTGGCTATAAATTTTTTCCATAACACTTCCAGTATTCGAAAAAAATCGATAAATCGATATCCCTAATGGGATTTTCCATTCAAATCCACTCAAGTTTCAAATCCACTCAAATTCCATTCAAATCCACTCAAAGGCAAGGTCTTTGCTCGGATAATTCTTGATAGGGTTCGCCACCATCTGCTTGAGCACCAGCGTCCAGAGCAGTCAGGCTTTACACCAAAGAGGTCAACGATTGACCGTATCCTTGCTCTTCGTGTCCTCACTGAACGCAGACGAGAGTTTCGGCAGGGGCTGCTTGCAGCCTATGTTGATCTCTGTAAAGCGTTCGATTCAGTGAATCGGGATGTCCTCTGGAGGATTCTTGGTCTTCGTGGGGTGCCACCGAAACTGATCGATCTGATGTCTGAACTCTACTCTGGTACTGAGAGTGCTGTGAAGTGTGGTGGTACCGCCTCTGACTTATTTCCAGTTGTTACTGGAGTTCGTCAGGGATGTGTACTTGCCCCCACACTTTTCAGCACTTGTATGGACTGGATTTTTGGGAGGATGTCGGAGAGATCAAGTTGCGGTGCATCGTTTGGCAATGTCAAGATCTCGGACCTTGATTTTGCAGATGATGCAGTCATCTTTGCGGAGACTTTAGACATCCTCTTGGGGGCCCTCGAGGTGCTGAATGAGGAGTCGGAGCCGTTGGGATTACGGATTTCTTGGGTCAAAACAAAGATCCAGGCTTTCGGTGACATCTTGGATGCTGCTGTCCTGTCTGTGTCTGTTTGTGGTGAGGATGTTGAGGTCGTGGATAGATTCACTTACCTTGGCAGTGATATTCATGTCTCCGCAGGTTGTGAGCCGGAGGTCAATAGACGTCTGGGTCGGGCCTGGGGAGTCATGGATTCACTGGATCATGGGGTGTGGCGCTGCCGGTACCTGTGCGGGAGGACGAAAGTCCGAGTCTTCAGGTCCTTGGTACTTCCAGTCTTGCTCTATGGGTGCGAGACTTGGACTTTGACCAAGGATCTGAGACGGAGACTTAATTCCTTTGGTACCAGGTCTCTTCGGAGAATCCTTGGCTATCGCTGGTCGGATTTTGTGTCCAACGAGCGGTTGCTGAGAGAGACTCGGATGAGATTTGTTACCTGCATAGTCCGTGAGCGTCAGCTGCGGCTGTATGGACATGTGGCTCGTTTTCCTGACGCTGATCCTGCTCACCAGATTCTCTCAGCGAGGGAGTCTCATGAGTGGAGGAGGCCAGTGGGCCGACCACGTGCCTCATGGTTGCAGCAGGTTGACCATCATCTCAAGGAGATGGGGATGGGCCTGGCATCTGCCTGGGGGATGGCCAGACGGAGGCCCCTGGAGTACCGGCGGAAAGTGGACGCAGCGACGCGCTGTTCTGGCACATGCTCCCATACCTGACCTGACCACTCAAGTTTAAGGCCTACAGGGAACGCAAATTTCCACTTTGCCCCGGGCGCTGTTTACCTCCGCTACGCCAAGCTGTTAGGGTTAGGGTTTGGGTTAGTGTTAGGGTTAGCTACCCTAACACTAACCCTAACCCTAACCCTAACTGCAACCTTAACCGCTAACCCCTAACCGCTAACCGCTAACAGCTATTCAGGAAAGTTGCAAGAAAGCCCGAGCAACGCCGGGCATTACCACTAGTCTCGTATAAATCGCTCTGCAGAGCACAGTTATCATTGGAAATTTTTGTAACTTCGCATATCAGAGGCCTATAGAGGTCCCTTTTAGCGCACAAAATTTTGAAGGTCAAGGTCACTTTGTCGCAAATCAGGGAAGTTGACGAAACCCTTATTTTTTGAGTAATTTTGATCGGATCGTCTTCAAACTTCATGGGAATATAGTTCATGGTCTGGCGCTCAGCTGATTAATTTTTGGTGGCGATTGGCCTTGACCTTCATGGTTAGCGCCAAAGGTCAAACATATTTGACCCCAAGGTCAAATTTTCAAGTTTTAGGAACCATATCGTGTAGTACCTCAAATTGAACACCTCGATGAGTGCTTTCTCGATATGTCAAGCTTGAGACATTATGACGTCATTTGGTGGCGTTATGAGGCAAAAGCATATTTTTCATGGTTACTCTGTAGAACGATTCTCATCGGAATCTCTCGTAGGCAGATATTCCTCAAGGAGTCGCTCCTGGTGGATAGCAGCTCTGTTCACCTCAGTGTGACCTTAAAGAAGTCACACGTGGTCACCTTTTGGCAAGATACGGGTCACCCTGCGGATGACATTGGTTTATTTGTCTGTCTGTTTGTCCTCACAGAATCTTAGTGCCGCATGCTTCGATCTGTTCAGCCATTTCAGAGAAGAAGGAAAATAAGATCTCTCCCCCTCCACGACCTCTGCTGTGGAGTAGGGTCTGCTTTCTCTCCATGAATCTTAAACTCCTCTGCTGTAGTTATTGTTTGGGTGTTTGTCTCTGTTGAGCAGCTGAATTGCCCATCACTGCCAGCAGTTGTATCGTGACAGTTCTAGTTATGTCTCTTGTTAATTACGTAACACACCAGTACACAAAGACCACACAAAACAAGTTCTGGCGAGCATCTACAATCTGATTGTTCTTTTTCTTGTTCCAATTTGTTTTTATGTTTGCCTCATGTTTGTCCCTATCACGTGGTCTGGCAGAATGCACTTGTATGAATGACATATTGCCTTAGTAACGTGGCTGCAGTCGGTGATGGTTTACAAAGCATTGTGCATGGGTCGTCTTATTTTTCCATTGCATTTGTCTGAAAACTGAATGTTTTGTTTTCTTTGTTTAAAAAAAAAAATGAATAAAAATTTCCTCCGTTTGCGATAGTGCAGCTGAATTGCCCTGATTTTTAAACTCTCCTGTTGATGTACATTCTGTACCGCTTTAACAAGTGCTAAACTTTGCAGCCTGTAGGATGTCTTGCAGAACCGCACGTGCTTGCTCTGCTTTTGTGTCCCTTTCCTTGTCTCTCTGGTTCCTCACTTTCCAGGGTGAAAGAGTTTGGGATAAATCCAATGGACATCCCCTTCCTTCCTGCTGGCAGCAGTCAATCTGATCTCTCCCCCTCCACGACCTCTGATGTGGAGTAGGGTCTGCTTTCTCAACCTGATTCTTAAACTCCTCTGCCTTAGTGGTTGTTGTTGTTTGGGTGTTTGTGTCTCTGTTGATCACTTTTTTTTTCTTTTCTTTTTTTCTTTCTCCCCAAAATCCTGTCGCATGCTTCACTCATGTTTGTAGTGTTGGCCTGCCAGACCAAAATGAACAACCCTCATTCAATATTGTAAACTTTATTTTAGCAATCTGTGATTTGAACACAATCACATGGGCAACATATTGTTACGTTTGAGGGGGGGTATGCATTCAAAGGGTAATTAGGATGTTTAATTAGGTATGCCATGCTGTTCCAGTTTACCAGGATCTCGATGTAATAAGTAGCAATTCAGTGGTGATAAGTTGTCTAGTAAATGTCCATTTCTTCAAGGGGGCAATGATAATTGTCACGTAATTAGATAGGGACACGGGATAGGGTAAGTTTGTCTGCGTAAACCCCTTTTAGTAGTCCCTGGAGGCTTGCCGTGACGGCACAGGACAGTGCTGCGGATTGCTCCGCCCCGTGATCACGATTGGCGGAAGGCGACGGCGCAGGTCCAATAAAACGGCTCGATTGGAAGTGACGAGGACGGGAGGATAAAAAGGTTCTGTTCGGGGTCGAAAAGAAAGAGGAAGAAGATCCGGACAGAAAAACGGTTCTGGTGGAGGCTGTTGTGCTGGGAGCGTGCTGTGTTGTTGCGCTGATTCGATCCTGGTTTTCACCGTGTCTCGAGGCCTTGCTGTGCTTCGTGCCTCAGCTCGGTTGGCTCTGGGGTTCTGCTGGCTCTGAGTACGGGGTCGAATGGCGGGCGGACCTGCCTCCCTCTCCTGCTCGCAACTTGGCGCCAGAACTGGTTCCCTGGCGGCTGTGAGCGGACTTGGGCCGACACCAGGAGGTCGACAGTACCACGGTGTCTCCTGCCCCTGACGAGCGCAACGCCAGCTCGTCCGGCGCCAATCCAGGGACTGTTGCGTCCGCATCACGGGCCAGCCTGACCACCAGGACCAGTTACGTTTTGTGTGTGTGTGTGTGTGTGTGTGTGTGTGTGTGTGTGTGTGTGTGTGTGTGTGTGTGTGTGTGTGTGTGTGTGTGTGTGTGTGTGTGTGTGTGTGTGTGTGTGTGTGTGTGTGTGTGTGTACCTACCTGGCGCCTTAGAGGGTTTGAGATTTGTATATTCATTGGAATTGTCTGTGTTTTCCCCACGCCCGAACCCACACCACCATCCCGTCGAATCGCCCCGGATCCCTCTTCTTGCCGAATCTTGTTATTTCTGGTTAGAGAAATAAACATTATCAACTCAGTGAAAAACGACTCGTGCCACCTTCCTCGTCCCGTTTGCGGTAGAGCGATTAGAACCGCCATCTTTGGATTATAAAAATAAACCGCCTCCATCGTTTCCGCTCATTCTACGTTGGCGGGACTGTTCAAGTCCCGTGGAAGTCATATTGGTGTCAGGGTGTTGGATGTTCGAACCCCTCTAAATTATATTTGGTATCGGGAGAATATACCAGAACTGAAATCTCGCCACGAATTGGAATATAAAATTACTACAGAAAAGCGCGCGAGCGCGGAAAAATTTTGGCGGGATTTTTCAAATTAAAATTAATTGGCGGCAAACGGGACTTCTGCACCATAGCAGATGTGCAGATGTTTGAGGAGGAAGGCCACGTGTCTGGCAGCGAGTCGGGGGAAGAAGGGAGAGACGGGGGTAGGGTTGGAACCTCTCCCATTCCGAACGTGGACCGTGCTTCATCGCCCGTAACGGAGCCGGCAGCGCCGGAAACCGGCACGATGACGATCTGGACAATGTTGGAACGTTTAATGAGTGCAATTACAGCACAGGGGGCACAAATGGCAGAAATGACAGATCAATTGGGCGTAATGGGGCAACAGTTGGGTGCACGGATTGATTTCATGAGGGATGAATTGGGGGAAAAGATGGAGAAAATGAAAACTGAGATGCAGGAGTGTGGATGTTCAATTGGGGGAAATACAAAGTAAATTCGAGGATAGATTGGAGGAAACAAAGGTAGAAATTACATTGGAGGGGGAAAATATGCGGAAGAAATTGGTAGATAAAATTGATGCAACGAACATTCGGGTTGATAAAGTGGATGAAAGCCTGGAACGTCTTCGTGCCTGTGTGGATGCTTGTATGCAGCTGCAAGTTGAAGAGTGCGGAGAGCTGAGGAAGCAAGGGATGAATTTGGCGGAGGAGGTAAAAGAATTGGAGGCTCGTTTGGACGAACAAGATAAAATTATGAGCCAAGATGAAGTCTTGGATAAAGGCCTGGTAGAGCCGTCTTTTGTAAGTAGAGTGTCCGGGTTGGTTGAGGAGCAGCTACAAACTCGCGACGGAGCCTTGGAGGAGGTTGTGCGGGCCCAGAAGATCCTGCGGGAAGAGCTGAATCGGTCCATTCAACGTTTGGAACAGGAGGCAAAATTGACCCATGAGACCCTCACCACAAAACATCTTTGGCCACAGTGGGCTCCGAAATTGGATACGCAGCCACAAGGGTGTTTGATCCCTGGGCTGGATTCGGACAAGGGAGAAACTGAGAAGCGGGCCACCGTAAAAGTGATCCCCCTGGTAAATTTTGACGGGTCAGGGAGCCTTGAAGCTTTTCTGACGCAATTTGAGTGTATTTCCCGACTAAACGGGTGGAATGAGCGGGAACGTACAGGGAATTTGGTGGCAACGTTGCAGGGACCAGCCGCAGATGTGTTAAACGTGATCGCGGAGGGGATGTTGACCAGCTCCCACATTTGCGAGGCGTTGAGCCGTCGGTTTGGGTTCGCGGCAAACTGTGATCTGGTGCGGGCCCAGCTCCAGCACCGCAGATTAAAGCCGGGTGAGACAGTGCAGGAGCTGGCACAGGACATTTACCAATCAGTCAGGATCGCGTATCGGGACCTTACAGTGGAGGCGTGGGACAGACTGGCACTCGAGAATTTTTTAGCTGCTCTTCCTGACCCTGAGGTCCGAGCGCTGGTGGAGCTTCAGGATCCACCCACCGTGCACCGAGTGCGCGGCCAGGCTGGCCTCGTGGAGTCGGCCGGGTCGGGTGCCCGAGAGGCCATCGGTGACTATCCGACAGGCGGAGATTCAGGATCAGGGAGGGGGGCTGGGAGAAATTGGCATTACCCAAATGCTTCAGAGGATGAATCCTCCTGCTGAACCGCCAGGTCTATCTGAGGTGCCCTTTCATCGGTCGAGTCCGGAGATCACTGTCGGGGGTCTGGGAGACTAGATCGGGCTGAGCATATCGGGCCATGCTCGGCTGCTGAGATTGTGGCGAAGTGCCTCCTTTGGTGAAAATAGTGAATTGTGGAAAAATTGGCATGGGTTTGTAAGTTCTGCTGTGTTTTAGAGTGACAATCGGGACAGTGGGTAATTGGTAACAAAGCGGGAACGAGTGGCTGTCCAATGACTGGTGCGTGGATCGGGTGAGGAAAAGTGCTGTGTGAGTTGTTTCAAGTTAAGAAGTGAAATGTATGGTGCACACATTGATTTTTTTTTTTTATTGGACATGGTGTGGTAACAGGGAAGCTCATGGTCGGTGAAGTGTTAGAAATGCAGGTGTCACATGTAAGGCCGATGGGGTGGGGGAGTCATGTGGGTTTTGTGGGTGGGGATGATGTTCTTGTCTACAGGGATTGCTGAAGCTCACGGTGAGCGGGAATTGCGACCCCCTTCAAGGAGATTCACCCCTGGTGGCTAACGGTGACAGTGTCTGGAGGCAACTGGGAGAGGGTCTGGTTGGGCGACCAAGGCGGGTAGGACCTTGGCGACCCAGGAAGGCCAGAGGAGCCAGTGAGACCCCTTCCAGTGTGTTGTACGGGGTTAGAGCTGATGGCTACCAGGGGGGTGGGAATCAAAGGGAGCGGGGGCGGAGAAACGTCCGGGTTGGACTAAAGCTTACCTGTGGGCATGGTTGCACCTGAGATGCCCCCATCATCTTGTGGTAACCCACCCCACGGCCATGACGGAATTCAGCCTGCATCATTAAAATGGGGACCATGACCTAGAAATGTGATGATGACCATGGTGTGAGTGTTGTGAAGATGTATGAGTCCCACTCGATCCCATACAACTTGACATGTGCAGCAAGGGCATGATGTCCGCATAATTTTGGGGCAAGCAAATTTGAAAATTGGCTCCCCAGGTAACGCTGGGTCTATTAGCATCCACTGGGGGACACGGTCAAGTGTAAATATTCCGTGAATAGTGTCGTTAAGGCTTAGAGTAGGAATGTAAAGTATAAGTGTTGTGTTTTTGTGAAACCTTTTGTTTCCCCTCCCCAGATCACTGGAAGAGTGTTGGGCAAGAGCTATGATCCAGAGGATAGAGTGCAACTTCGCTCAGTGCTCTCATGTGATAAAATAAAACTAAAAAAAAATAAATAAATAAAAATTGTTTAGGCGAGGATAAGGCCATAAGGGGGTAGTACATTAAGCAGGATAGGTAAGTTAGCTGTGGCTCGCTGCCCATTGCCCCTCCTACTTTATTTCGTTAGGTTAATTAGGTGTGAGTCAGTAAGTGTTAAGGCTGGTACGGTAGCGCCTGTGATATACCTTGTAGGAGCTGCGGTACCAGAGGAGGTGGCAGTGTTACGTTTGAGGGGGGGTATACATTCAAAGGGTAATTAGGATGTTTAATTAGGTATGCCATGCTGTTCGAGTTTACCAGGATCTCGATGTAATAAGTAGCAATTCAGTGGTGATAAGTTGTCTAGTAAATGTCCATTTCTTCAAGGGGGAAATGATAATTGTCACGTAATTAGATAGGGACACGGGATAGGGTAAGTGTGTCTGCGTAAACCGCTTTTAGTAATCCCTGGAGGCTTGCCGTGACGTCACAGGACAGTGCTGCGGATGGCTCCGCCCCGTGATCAAGATTGGCGGAAGGCGACGGCGCAGGGCCAATAAAACGGTTCGATTGGAAGTGACGAGGACGGGAGGATAAAAAGGTTCTGTTCGGGGTCGAAAAAGAAGAAGAAGATCGGGACAGAAAAACGGTTCTGGTGGAGGCTGTTGTGCTGGGAGCGTGCTGTGTTGTTGCGCTGATTC
Source organism: Eptatretus burgeri (assembly GCF_056783735.1). Taxonomy (NCBI): domain Eukaryota; kingdom Metazoa; phylum Chordata; class Myxini; order Myxiniformes; family Myxinidae; genus Eptatretus; species Eptatretus burgeri. The sequence continues at coordinate 61,073,405 of NC_140966.1, forward strand.
GATCCTGGTTTTCACCGTGTCTCGAGGCCTTGCTGTGCTTCGTGCCTCAGCTCGGTTGGCTCTGGGGTTCTGCTGGCTCTGAGTACGGGGTCGAACGGCGGGCGGACCTGCCTCCATCTCCTGCTCGCAACTTGGCGCCAGAACTGGTTCCCTGGCGGCTGTGAGCGGACATGGGCCGACACCAGGAGGTCGACAGTACCACGGTGTCTCCTGCCCCTGACGAGCGCAACGCCAGCTCGTCCGGCGCCAATCCAGGGACTGTTACGTCCGCACCACGGGCCAGCCTGACCACCAGGACCAGTTACGTTTTGTGTGTGTGTGTGTGTGTGTGTGTGTGTGTGTGTGTGTGTGTGTGTGTGTGTGTGTGTGTGTGTGTGTGTGTGTGTGTGTGTGTGTGTGTGTGTGTGTGTGTGTGTGTGTGTGTGTGTGTGTGTGTGTGTGTGTGTGTGTGTGTGTGTACCTGGTGCCTTCGAGGGTTTGAGATTTGTATATTCATTGGAATTGTCTGTGTTTTCCCCACGCCCGAACCCACACCACCATCCCGTCGAATCGCCCCGGATCCCTCTTCTTGCCGAGTCTTGTTATTTCTGGTTAAAGAAATAAACATTATCAACTCAGTGAAAAGCGACTCGTGCCACCTTCCTCGTCCCGTTTGCGGTAGAGCGATTAGAACCGCCATCTTTGGGTTATAAAAATAAACCGCCTCCATCGTTTCGGCTCATTCTACGTTGGCGGGACTGTTCAAGTCCCGTGGACGTCACAATATGTTGGTGTCTGGTAGCATGTTATTTGGCGTCACGTGATGCTTGAAACCGTGTAGGCATCAAATCGATAGTCTGCATGACAGCCTGATTATGGCCTCTGTGAAAGAAGATTTTATTGCAGCTCTTGGATATTACTTTGCATAGGGTTAGCTTTTCTGCAGCTGCCGATCAATGTTCCAAGATGTGTTCCATTTCACTCATGTCAGCACTCATTGGTGCCCAGGGAAGAAGTTGTAGCCCACTTCGTCTCTTCTAGGTCGATGGTGTTCTGGATGTATGGTACGTGGGACCATCCTCCTACAGTAAATGTGTTCCACACGACAAAATGCCTTGGTATGTTCCATACAAGAAACAGACCATCACTGATTTGATGCTTTGACGAGTTCAAGCGTTGTATGATGCCAAAGAACATTCTACCACACACAATCGATGTATGTGGTTCATTTGATCATGTTTGTATCAAAGATTATTCGACTTTGTTTACAATCAGAGGTGTTCATTTTTGGCAGGGTTCACTATAAATTTAACCTTTTTATTTATATCTATATGTACATAATTTTTTTTGTCACCTCCCTCCCCTCTTCTCAAGTTGAATGGAATGGAGGTTTTGAATACTCTCATCCCTGCATGTGTTGAAAGAGAAATTTGTGAATCGTAGTGCTTTTATTTTATTTTTATATATTTTTTAATTTATTTATTTATTTTTATTTATTAATTTTTTATTAATGTTTTGCTTGAAGCTTTGCCACAAGTTAAAGGTTGGTTTTGTAACCGAGCAGTGCATGGTGGGATGTTCAACCGATGGTATAGCTTTATTCTGAAAATGTAAAATGATTATAAAGCTTCTCTGTCGTCTCTGTTATTCATTTTGTGTAGAGTGAAGGAGCTTGGTGTAGACCCAGTCATGATGGCTGCGAGCCAAGTTGACCCTGGGGCAGTGGTACATCCATCCTCTGGCCAGAATGGTGTCTGCTCTCCTGGAACTCATGATGATCTGAAGATGCTCTGTGAGCAGAATGTAAGTTTTATTGTCATTGTTATGATTATTTTTCTTCTTGTATTTATTTAATTATATTCCCTGTCTTTATGCCTCTGCAGCTGAAGGCATTATTTTGGGGTTGTGCATGCATAGCAGATTTTTCTTACCACAATAACTTATGAAGGGATTTTGATGAAACTTGGTACAAGTATGGAGTGCGATAGACAATTATTCAATTTTGGGTCAAAGGTCATGTACCTTTCGAAAATAATTTTGCAGATAAAGGTAATTTGATGCAGGGGGTCATTCATCCCATACCTGCACTTCACCAACACCAGATTAAACAAGAGCGAGAAGTGCTTTGTAATATATGTCCTGTACTGATGTGATATTTTCAAGTCCAAAAAGGGCATAACACTGAAAAATTGACAATGCCCTGAAACTCGAACTTGTTCTCTCGCATATCATAATCGAGCCATGTACCAAGTTTCAGATGAATATGTTTTGGGGTATGGGAAAAAAATGTGGGGGGCAAGGTGGTTTTAGGATGAAGAATATAAACGCTGAAAACACACTCACTCACTCACTCACTCACTCACTCACTCACTCACTCACTCACTCACTCACTCACTCACTCACTCACTCACTCACTCACTCACTCACTCACTCACTCACACACACTCTGTCCCATGACGAGACCAGGGGTGTAGTCCTGCCGGAGTTGCGCATGGACACCTCAATCCATTTGAGGTGGAGCTCAACTCAACAGTTAAAATAAATAAATAAGAAAGCCACTGACGTTCATGGTCGGCTGAGTTATTGTGCTTTTATCAGTTTCATGGGCAAATAATTGGGGGAAAAGCTTGTCCCAAAGCTTCGGTATGTCAACACATTGGACACTTTATCTTGGGAGTGCTATTATAACAATATAGGTTATAGACATACACAGTCTCATATGAATTGCCGAATACAGCATGGTCCAGAAGCAAGACAAACTTTCAACAATTTTATTTGCAGACATACTAAGTGAATGATGTTAGGTTTCCAAAAAATATTTACACCCTGGAAGATTTGAAGGCATGGAAAACTTTGGATGTTTCCAACCAGTTGAAGTCTGGGTGGATCAGTGATGTGGCTGTTGTGAAGACTCTGAAAAGCTGTCACATTGTATGTATGTGACACATTGTATGATACATTGTATGATACATCTATACACACATTGTATGAGCAAGAATAGGACTATAAATGCATCAATGATAAGAACTCGTGTTAGCAAAGCAGACGAGCATGGCATTAGGTGTTGTAGAAGAAATTCTTAAGTCATTCTGTACATTTGAGTCATTTATTTAACAAACAACATAAACAAATACATATGTGCATGTGGAGGAATCTGTAGAGAAGAACACAGTCTTGCTCCAGATCTCTGAAATACATGGAGAATTTTAGTTCTTTATATAGTGTTCAGTGAGACGCAGCTCTTTGTCATTTTCAAACGCTGGCACCACATTTTGTCAGGTCGATGTATTTTCAGCTTTTGTGCAGCAATCAGCCTAATTTTGAAGGATTGTAGTATATATATTTCAAGACCAGATGTGTGAAATTTCTCCCAGCACAGAAGGACGTCAAAACTGAAATCCTTTGGGTACATTGATGGATCACATACAATTTATGGTATGGAAGGGGAAAAGTTCAGTCTGCTTCTTAACAAACTAGGGAATTGTATATAATATGAAGCAATCAGAGGTTGGTGAATACATCTGAACATTTCCTTAGACCAACATTCCAGGTGAGTTGTAATAACATTCTCCTATTAACCTTGTTGGTACCTTATATCTATCATTTCATAAAATCCCTAAATAAGTAAAATATATTTAAATAATAGGCAATTCTTCTGTTCTGAATTAAAGCTTATTTTAAAGGTCAGCCTGCTTATCATGTCTACTAGACAGGTTGATCATCTTTCAATACAAGGGATAGATCTGATTATGTTAATTAAAATAGATACATGTTCAAGCACACAGAATCGTACCATATTTGAGTACATTTTCCATTTCAGATTTAATACGTTTATTTCAATTTCAAGTTTTGTTTGATAACATTTTATTATTGTTTTAAGCACCCTCAAACCCATTATGCTAATTTCTGAGAAATTGCACTGACAGTGTAAACATGTCTGCCATGTTAACACCTGTTCTGCCAATCTCCTTCAATACTCAGATGTTTATCTGGCCCCAAAGCTTTATCTTCTTTCATCAACTACAAGAAAAACACCAACTAATGTTGAAAAAAAAAAACGAAATAACTAATACCAGCAAACAGGACACCCAGTTCAATGTCCATCAGCAGGATGGCACACTCATTGATGAATCTCCCTGCCTGTGAAACACTAGAATGACAGTTTATAGCTAGGTCAGGATTCTAGCCCAGGCTAGGCAGGTTAGAGGCAAATGTGCATACCTCTAGGGAGTCTCGGCCATCCTTGCAGCCCTTTACCACATGATGCTAAAAAAAAATTCTCCATTTCAGTGGTTAGAGAGTAGAGATGAACTGATTTGGCTTTTTTATTTATTTATTTTTAAAATGGAATTATGAATTGAAATCAAGTGGATATGTTAAGCTTTTGTTTATCATGGAAAGATGTGTGTTTCATTTACCACTCACTTTGAGGACTCGAATGGTATTGTCATGTTAAAACTTGATGTGACAATTGATCTGGCGATGACGTCATGACTGACATTTTTGCAGAACTCCGGTATCTCAAAATTTGGCACAATACACCACTGGGCAAGACCCTCACAGATTTACACAGCACACCATCACTCATGTACACAAAATAGTTGGTTAAAAGACGGCTCCACAAAATAGTTGGTTGGAAGACTGGTTAGAAGATCCACAATAATGGCTGCTTGGAAGAGGGTCAGAGTGCAGAATGCAAGACAAAATTTGGTGATTTTGGTATCTTTAAGACTATCTGTAAATAACGATATTTTCAGGATATCGGGACATATTTCAAGTTTTTGTGGTAAAAATTTTATTGAAATGAGACGTGTACAAAATTATGAAGTCAACGTGATTTCCATCATTTTCAAGTAGTGTGTGCATCCATTGGTGATACTCCAAGACCACTTTATATCACATTTCAACTGTCAAAGCTTTTATTGAATTCAGTCAGACATGCACAAAATTAGTTATACCACAAAAACTTGAAATATGTACCTATATCCTGTAAATATTTTTAATTTTGTTCCTTAGCAACAGAATTGCAGGGGTTCAAAACCGGGAATAGATACACGGCCCACCCTGGACTATGTTCATTGTCATTCCCTCATCCACTCAATCAAAAACTGCTTCAAAGAACTCCTATAAATTTCTTCACCACTATCTTCCTTTAATAAAACGAAATGATTCCCCAATCGAATCCTAGTTAGTGCCTAACATCTTCCCCATAACTGGTCAAACTAACAAGTCTATAGTTCCCCATTTCTCTGGATCGTTAAGTAATGGTGTTACTTGTGTTACTCTAATCCTCTGGTTTTTGCACTGACTCCAGTGAGCCATTAAAGATCTTGGCTTTCACCACCCATGCTCATCTGCTCTACCACCTCCCTCAATACTCCCTCGGGTGCAAAATCATAACCAGTTCGATCATAAACTTGAGTTAGAAGCATCTGATGTGTTGTTCTCTTCTACTTTCTCTTTCTCTCCCTTCAGTTGAGATGAAACTTAGCAGTGGGTTGACATCTAACGTGAGTGGAGACTTATCCAGTGACTCATTCGCTTCAAGTTGCATTATTTTTTATTATTATTTTCTTTACAACATTGAGGCTCAGGGAAGAGTGAGGTGACTGAGGGTTTGAACTGGTAGTGGGAAAACAGTTGGACATGAGCAAGGGGATGAATGGAAGGAGGAGGGGAGGAAGTGGTAACCTCAAAGAAAGAAAGTAGGACTGGGTAGGAAATTGGATACACCTGAGCAAAATCTGGAGTATCGTAGCAAAGCGGTTGATTACTTATTGAATCAAGACGTTTCAGCTTTTCGTTTTTAATTAATTTGTAAAAATTAAAAAAAAAATGCACTTTGAAATGATGGGGTATTTTGTGTAGATCAGTGACAAAAATCTCAATTTAATCTTTTTAAAATTTGGCCTGGAAAAAAAATGTTGAGGGGTGGGGGGTGTGAATACTTTCTGAAGGCATTGTGTATGTACAGTGAGATGTTTGTTTTCCCTATCCTGCTGTTTTGTCCTCCACTTGTCAAGTCTCTGGCTCTCCGTTATTAATATTTCCTATCATCTCTTTACAAAGCACACAAAAGAGCTTAGTAGCTCAGGCCATGAGAGTGCACATGTGTGGCAAATATGCATTGAGGAAGTTGGCATTATCCTCAACACTTGAGCTGATATACAGGGCAAACCTGCGTTGAAGTGTGCATTTAGCACCATCACGAGCTCGCACGTTGCTCGAGATAATCTCGTGGGCAGTTCCGTGAACTGCTGTTTGGAAGAGGGAGTTTTTAAAAACACCTTTTTGGACAGTTGGTGAGGTTGCTGATGCAGAGGTGTGTTGGGTGTTGCAACTGCTTTTGAGAGACATGAAAGCCGAGAGAGGACAATAATGCTGGAGGAGAGCACCTGAGATCGGCAGGAAGAGTCAGAGAGTACAGAACTCAGTGCGCTAAGGTTGTGAACATTTATTTCCCCAAAGCAACGGGGGATTTGAGGGGAGTGACTGTTATGCCGGATTGCGCAAGGAAGCTCCCAATAACTCTGCTCCAGGACTACTGCACAGCTTGCCACTGCATTTGAAAACGACCTCCCTGCATCATTGTTTGTACTACTTCTTCTTGCGTATGGTAGCAGACTCCCCTGAGAGGGCCATGCCGGGCGCAGTGGGGTCGCAGGCATCGTTGAGAATTTCAAGGAGAGAGTATGGTGTCAACAGGGTTCCCCCTTCTGGGACGAAGTGTTAGTACCACATGTCCTATAGTAGCGATCTGTCTTCACGAGTCTTGTCAAACACCCCATGCAGGGGGCGGGGGGGGGTCGAGACTTGAGACATCATGTGAGTCGTGCTCAATCTCAACTTTGTGAACACCGATGACAATACCTTACATGGAATTTTTTGTACTGCATTCTCTGTGCTTTATTATTGTCGAGTGCATGAGCTGGCCGCAAGATAAGAGCTAAAAAAAAAATTTGTGACATTTGGTTTGTTTGAGGGCAGTCAGGGTTATAACCGGGTTTATTTATCGATTCATTTTTATTTATTTTTTTGCATACTGGTTATTGCTTCATTTAATCCTTCTCCATACCATTTATTTGTTAAATAAATGTACCTGGTCTCTGGGTTGGATTCTGCTCGTTGTGGTGATCTCATTTGGTGATTTTGGTATCCTTAGATGATCTGGCGCGATCCGGCTCAGAGCGCTCGCTCGGCCAGATTAGGAAGGTTGTGAGCGCCTATCAGAAATGCACGGTCCCAACGAGTATTGTAATGTGACAAATAGGTCGAGGAACTTGCTCGGGGCTGTGGACTTAGCTGGCAGTTGCGGTCGTTTTGATACGACCTGCAAAACTCGAATAGGGCTCCTGTACCGGTCCCGCGGTTGTTGCAATATGTTATCTTGCACAGTAAATACTTGATTTATGCACCACACACAAACAAAGTTCAGGTGATATAAGCCTCGGGTTCAGGGATTTATATCAAACTTGGTACAAGGATGTATAATGTGGTCGGAGGAATATTTGGCGACATTGAAGAGTACCCTTCTTGTTCCTTTTGTCATTTGCAGGAAGAGGAGGTTTCACCACAGCTGTACACATTCCACGAAGCAGTTTCTCACCTCGTGGAAATGGAGGAAGATTTGGTGGAGGAACATAAAGTAGCATTTCAGGTACAACGGCACTTTTTTTGAAATGTTTTATTTAATTTTTCCTCCTCGTGTTTCTCAACCCCTCCCCCCTTTCTTCTTCTTTTTTTTTTTTTTTCTTCACCTCATGCAGGCTTGTAAATGGCTTGCCCTCTGTTCTCTTTTAATACTTATTTATTTATCCGTGGTTTCAATTAGGAGTCGGTCCAGTGGTTGAAAGAAGAAAAGACGCTGCTGGAAATGACCGACGAGGTGGATTATGATGTGGATAGGTATGCAGCCGACCTGGAAATGATTTCCTCTCAGAAGATCGCACTCTTCACAACCCTTCAAGGTAATGGATTATTTTTTTGTTGTTGGTTGATTTTTTTTTATTGCTGAAGTCTATTTGTCACCATCTAAAACGCTTATTGCAACCCTTCTAAATTGAAACCCTCAAGTCGAGCGTTTTACCACTCTTGCCCGCAGCAAAAGTGAAGGCCTTCCGGGCAGCCCTGCAGGTTGAAGAGCAAGCCAGCCAACTGATTAGCCAGCGCAGAGCCCTCGTCTAATCTCGAGCAACGGCCCTTGTGCCTTCTGTTTCGTGTTTCTGAGAGGGTTGGGTTCCACAGTGCAGCTTACATTCTCACCTGCGCATCATTTTATCATTGTGAACATTCTGAGGATTTTGTCATTAATTTAGTTTTTGGCTTTTAATCACTTTTCACCTGTCCATAACCCTTTTTTTTATAGTCTAACATTCCGAAGCGAGTGGCATTTTTTGATTCTGGGTTGAGGTAGCCGAGATGGCGTTGCACGCATGTTATGTTTGTTCACGAAAAACAATCAGGGCTGCGGAGTAACGTGTTTTGTAAATAGATTTTCTATGTTGCTTTCAAGTTCATTTTCGAACTTCCTCCGACTTATGTTTGCAGACATATTTAACATGTATGTTAAACCATTTTAAACTTCATCTTCCCCCCCCCCCTCTTGCCTTTTTGTCCAGTGTCCCATTAATATTATTATTATATTTTCCAAGCTCACAATCAATCAATCTCCCTCTCTCCCTCTTTAGTATAAGTTATAAATCTGCTCATTTACCTTGCTACTCTGCAATTAGGTTTGGTTGTGTACGGCTCTCTATTGTATAGTTTGATTATTTTCAATAAAGCAAACGTCCTGCGTGTTAAAAAACATTTCTGCTCCACCATTCTGGACAAGTTGCCACCGGTAATGGGATTAATTTCGCCTCACGTTGATGCACTACTCAAATTTGTCTTCTATTGGGTGTTTTGGTGAAAACCACTGACCGGTCTTTGTAAAAGCTCCCTTAATATTGGGCCCAGAATAACACTGTTCAGTGCAACAGAGTGACCCTGTTAAAACGATAGTCGAATCCTCACTCTTCTGTGAGCCTGGATTTTGTATATACGGTATAAATATGATCTTGAACACGAAGATTGTTTGATGTGGAGCTGCGCACCTAAACCTGAAAGCGAAATGAAGGAAAAGCAAATTGGACTTGAATGGCACAAACGATAAGGAACTTCAAGATTTCAACATTTGGGGTGGGAGGGGGCAGAAGTTTCAATTAACATATCGGGAGTGGTCAAGCTACTTGCTGTTTGTGAATGTTTGAAATGATGATCACGTTGTGTTGTATGTCTCGACGTATTGCAATAAAAGCACAGACAAACAAACTGTTGAGAATTTCACATGCGCACTCTTGCTTTTATGGCCTTACCATCGAGAGCAGACTGGATCTTAAAGGTCTCCGTGCTGGCCTGTGGCTTAGAAACGTAACCAAAAAAATGAAAAGGATGCCATTATACATGGCCAGAAAACTTACACTATTGATTATTTGGGTCTAGCATGCATCCTGTGTGGAACAGGATGCTTATTCAGGCAGCCCAAGTTAAAACGGGCCATTACTGGTTTGTGAGTGACTTGTCTGTCAGGAGTGCCAATAAAATAGGCCGCTCGTTCACAAATCTGTTCTCGATGGGAGAGTGGCCAAAAAGGAAGCCACTTCTGAGAAAAAGGCACATGACAGCATGCCTGGATTTTTCAAAAAGGCATGTGAAAGACTCTGAGCATGAGGCAAAATATTCTGTGGTCTGATGAAACAAAAATTGAACTCTGGCCTGAATGCGAAGCACTATGTTTGGTGGAAACAGAGCACAGCTCATGCCCTTTCTAACACCATCCCTACCGTGAAGCATTGTGGTGGCAGCATCATGCAATGGGGATGCTTTTCAGCAACCAGGACTGCGAGACTTGTAAGGATAGAGGGAATAATGAATGGAGCCAAATACAGTCAAATCCTTGAGGAGAACCTGCTTCAGAGTGCAAAGGACTTTGGACTGTGATAAAGATTTATGTTCAAACAGGACAATGATCCCAAGCATGCAGCCAAAGCAACACTGGAATGGCTTCAGAACAAGAAGGTGAAAATCCTTGAGTGGCCCAGCCAAAGCCCAGACTTGAATCCCATTGAGAATCTGTGGAAAGACTTGAAAATTGCTGTTCACCGATGTTCCCCATCCAACTTGACAGTGCTTGAGCAAATTTGCAAGGAAGAATAGAAGAAAATCCCCAAATCCAGATGTGCGAACCTTACACAGATATACCCAAGAAGACTTGAAGCTGTAATTGCTGCCAAAGGCACTTCTACACAGTATTGACTCATTGGGTTCAATACTTATTGATGCAAGCCATTTCAGCTTTTCATTTTTAATTAATTTGTAAAAATTTCTCAAAACATGTTTTCACTTTGTCATTATGGGGTATTTCGTGAAGATCGGTGACAGAAAATTGAAATTTAATCCATTTTAAATTCAGGCTGTAACACAAAATGTGACAAAAGTCGAGGGGTGTGAATACTTTCTGAAGGCATTGTGTTTAAAAAGGGCCGTGCATGCAAGTTCCACCCATTGGTTGGACAATTTGCCTGACGACCCACAATTTCTATATTTTACCCTATAGAACTGTTAGAATTCACCCTTTAAAACTCTTTCAAGCAGTGCTTTTTACTCCAGTGGTTCTATACATTAGCTATTTGATTATTTTTTCTCTTAAAATTGAGAGTTGAACAAGTGATTAACAGGTTTCTGTGAAGTCGCTAAAAGCATGATTGGGGAGTATAAAGCGTGGCATTTCGACGTGGGAATTCCCGTTTTCTTTTATGAGTGGAAGCGTAGTGAGAGTGAAGATGATGGGAAGCAAATCCAATTGAAGCTTCTGGAAATTGAGCTATTCCCAAGAGCTGGACTAGCATGATCATGTAAATAGAACGTTGCTCTCTTTGATGGATGTTAAATTGGATGTCCTGTCTCCTAGCAGTGATACGAAGACTCCATGGTCGCCTTGGCAGAGAGAAGACAAGTTATTTGTACCCTGAAATTAAATTCATGTTCTGTGTAATTAAACTAGGACCACTGGACCTGTAGCTTATCTGGACCCTGGCCAAATGTAACCCAAATTTGGTGGGGCTGGAGAAGATTTTTGAAGGGCTTTCTGTGACCACCATTTTGGCACATTTAGGGTCATGTGATCGGCATGGCCTTCACAATTTAACATGCGTACCCTTTCCTAATGTTGTAATCCAAATTTCAAATTTGGTAGCATTCTGATTAGTGTGTTTGGAGAAGATTTTTGAAGATATTACCAAGTCTGCCATTTTGACCGACTTGGTCACATGCCCGGAACGAGCTTTACAATCTCTGTTCCGAGTTGGGAGCGGAACCTTGCTGCCAAATTTCAGCCGGCTCGGCCCAGCAAGTTTTAATAGCTCGATGGATGGTGCACGATGACTTCCGTATTTGCAATTCCAGTTCCAGAAAAGCTAATAATTGAATCGGTGACAAAGCCCCAATCCCAAAGTGATGCAAACCTGTAGCTATAGCCCAGAAGGCAGGACACTCGGTTTTAACATGCAGCTGAGGGATGGTACACACTGATATCACACTGCCTGTGAAACATTAGAATGAGTTTGGAGTGTCAAGATTCAAACCCAGGTTAGACTGCTTTGAAGTGAGTCTAAACCTCTAAGCTCTGCTGCCAGAACATCATGATGATTAATGCATGTGACATATTCTTCAAAAGGGAATCTTTCAGGTTTGGGAACATTCAATGGGTGTGGATTTCATAACCTTGGGCCAAATTGTTAAAAATAAATAAATAATGAAACTATGCCTGCACTTTAACTGACAACTGTTACCCTTTTAAACATACAAAATCACTTTGTTTCCTTTTATTTATTAACCAGCAGACACTACTTGGCCAAAAGTATGCGGACACCCCTTCTAATTAGTGGGTTTGGCTATTGCTGACAGGTGTATAAAAATCAGTCATGCAATCTCCATAGCCAAACATTGGCAATCGAAGGGTCTGTACTGAAGAGCTTAGTGACTTTCAACGTAGCACCGTTATAGGATGCCACCTTTCCAGCCAGTCAGTTCATCAAATTTCTGCCCTGCTGGAGCTGCCCCGGTCAACTGGAACCTGTTGCTGTGAAGTGGAAACGTCTCGGAGCAACAGCTCAGCCGCTAAGTGGTTGCCTTCACCAACTCGCAGAACGGGACCGCAGAGTGCTAAAGCGAGTGGTGTGGAAAATGTCTCGTCAGTTGCAACACTCACTACCGCGTTCCTAACTCTCTCTTGAAGCAACATCAGCACAAGCACGGTTCATGGAGAGCTTCATGAAATGGGTTTGCATGACCGAGCAGCCGCACACAAGCCTAAGATCACCATGTGTGATGCCAAGCGTTGGCTGGAGTGGTGTAAAGCTCACCGCCATTTAATTGGACTTTGGAGCAGTGGAAACACGTTCTCTGGAGTGATGAATCACGCTTCACCATCTGGCAGTTTGATGGACGAATCTGGGTTTAGCCGATGCAAGAACGCCACCTGCTTGAATGCAAGCATTGTAAAGTTTGTTGGAGGAAGAATAATGGTCTGGGGCTGTTTTTCATGGTTCGGGCTAAGCACTGAGTTCCATTCTCTCTTTCGATTGCAGCATTATGATTGGTGGTCGCATCATTGGTTAGGGACGCGGCTATCCTGCTGATGCAGTGTTCCTATTACGAGTACACTGGTACTCATTTTGCCGACCTCGGAAGGATGACAGGCTGAGTCAACCCCACCTAGAAATAATGCAGTGGCCAACGGGATTTGAACTCAGGACCCCAGGATCCCAAATCAACCACCCTAACCACGAAGGCCAACACCAAGCCCTCTTTGTTCCAGTGAAGGGAAATCTTAACACTACAGCACACAGACATTCTAGATGATTCTGTGCTTCCAACTTTGTGGCAACAATTTGGGGAAGGCCCTTTCCTGTTTCAGCTTGACAATTCCCCCATGCACAAAGTGAGGTCCATACAGAAATGGTTTGTTGAGATTGATGTGGAAGAACTTGACTGGCCTGCACAGAGCCCTGATCTCAACCCCATCGAGCACCTTTGGGATGAATTGGAATGCTGACTGCAAGTCAGACCTCACTAATGCTCTTGTGCCTGAATGAAAGCAAATCCCCACAGCAATGTTCTAACATCAAGTGGAAAGCCTTTCCCAAAGAGGGGCCAACTCTACATTAATGCCCATGATTTTGGAATGAGATGTTGGACGAGCAGGTGTCCACATACTTTTGGCCAGACCTGTCACTTTGCTGACAGGAATACTCAAGGGGGAGGGAAAAAATGTGGGGGAAGGGAAGATAGTGTGAGATGAGAGGAAAGGAAGGCAGACATGTGGTGGAGCATTAATTTTGATTCATACTGTCTTATCAAAATAGCCTGGTGTTGGCGCAGTGGTTAGGGCAGCGGCTTGGGATCCAAAAGGTCCTGAATTCAAGCCCCGTTGGGCCACTGAATTAATACACCAGGGGGTTGACTCAGCCTGTCATCCTTCCGAGGTCGGCGAAGTGAGTACCAGTGTACTGGGCCGGTGTATACCCCGGATAAAATAGGTGTACCATATCCCTGTGTCGTAAGAGGCGACCAGGGTTGCGTCAGGAAGGGCATCCGGCGTAAAACATGTGCCAAATCACTATGCGGATCATACGGATGATCCGCTGTGGCGACCCCTAACGGGAGCAGCCGAAAGAAGAAGAAGAAGAAGACTGTCTTATCAAAATGATTCTGCAGTGAACAACAGTGAAGATGGAAACAAAATAATGTCTGAAATCCATTTTCTACCAGTCGATAGGTAGATACGGCCATTTTTATCCATACGATAAACACGGCCCGAAGACTAATACCTCTGGACGCAACCAGAGCCAAGCCGTCCGGACACAAAACTGCTCAGACAAATCCGAAGACAAACTCCCGTCCAGACGCGTCCCGTAAGGAGGCAAACTCCTGACGAGCCAAGTACGGAGGCAAACTCCCATCTGGAGACAAACTTCCTTCCGGACATAAATATTGCCCGAATACTTCTGGAGCTCAGCTGTATGTATATATGTGTGTGTGTATGTATATACATATATATGTTATGGATACAGAATCTGATCTGACTTATGCATACAAACATCTAGGTCTTCAGACAGTTATTTCCCAAAATGCATGTCCAGGATCGACCCATCCCCATATCTGGTGGGAGTCCAACTTTGATGCATTGAAGAAGGGTATAGAATAGATTCCCTTTCTGATGGGATGGCCTTTTTCTCTTTACGACACATTCATGCACATGAGATAGTCGTTAGCTCAACGGAGGCTCGTCTACCCCCTTTCCATTAGGACACATTGGCTTGGAGGTGGACAATTTATTTACACCTTGGACTGACATGACATTTAAGCACACCATCTTATTTCCTGAGCAGTTATTCTGACGGTCAAATACAGCTGTGGATCATTTACCTCACCCACTGATCTTTTATTGACGTTCAACACTCACCTCTCACCAACGTTGACGCCCACCTTTTTCCATCGACATTTGACACCCCGTTTGTCAGCTCTTTCGATGCTGGCTGGCTCTTGTTCGTGTCAGGCTAAACAAGGAAGGAATAATCATGAGGTTGATGGTTGGTGACATGCAGTGATGCGCCAATAGGCAAGGTGGATTTGGCTGGTCTGCTTGAGGCTCCGCCCACACTGGTCACCTATAAAAAGGACTGGAGGACAGTTTTCCAGAGTTTTCTGACAGTTTGGTGACAGCTGGTTACAGCTCCTCAGTGCCTCACAGCTCTGACCACTGGTAAGTTGGTGACATCCTTACAGCTCTGACCACTAGTGACAGTTGGTGAGTTGGTGACATCCTTACAGCTCTGACCACTAGCGACAGTTGGTGACAGCCTTACAGCCCTGACCACTGGTGACAGTTGGTAAGTTGCTGACAGGCTTACAGCCCTGACCACTGGTGACAGCCTTACAGATCTGACTACTGGTGACAGCCTTACAGATCTGACTACTGGTGACAGCCTTACAGATCTGACTACTGGTGACAGCTTTACAGTGCTGACTACTGGTGACAGCTTTACAGTGCTGACTACTGGTGACAGCTTTACAGTGCTGACTACTGGTGACAGCTTTACAGTGCTGACTACTGGTGACAGCTTTACAGTGCTGACTACTGGTGACAGCTTTACAGTGCTGACTACTGGTGACAGCTTTACAGTGCTGACTACTGGTGACAGCTTTACAGTGCTGACTACTGGTGACAGCTTTACAGCGCTGACCACTGGTGACGATGAGTTGGTGACCTGCTCCTGATGGGTGACGCTTGGACCGTTCCTCCTAGTTCTGCTCGGGACCTGCTCTTGGCGTACCTGATTCTTGGCATCCCTGGTTCCTCGGGTGACGTCGATTGGTGTTCAAGCCTGTTTGCAGGTGGGTGTACGGTGAGGCAGAGTGCTGGCAACGGACCAAGGCATGCTCACACATTTTATTGGATGCACGAGGACTTCTATTTGATGAGCAGGACTAGATTTCTCTCCCTCCTGAATGATCCACTGGGTACCCTTGTCTGTGTTTAATTGTTAAGTAAGGCATAGTGATAAGCATCTGCTCTGTTTTTTCTGCCTGTTTAATCCTTTATATGCTTGAGATTATTTTGATTGATTTGAATTTACTTATTTTCACCACAAAGAAATTAAAAGCTCTTCAGTTTATTTTTTTTTCTTTATATTATTAAGAAATTCCTTGTTGACGTTTCAACCTGTCGGTGTTTGTCCTTTCCTTCCATTGATCCAGCATTATCTGAACCGAAATAGACTGGGAGGTAATTACCAAACGAATTGACCTGTCAGTCAGCACGCACCAGCGGTTAAATACTCTGCCACCCTACGGAAGATAGAATCAAGATAAGATTGGTGCTTTGCCGAGGGCGCACTCCCCGTTCAGGAAGTCACGTGACTTCCAGTTAAACTGGCAAAATTAGATAGTGGGCACTGGAACTCGGTTAACCGATTGGCATTTGTGGTTGTAAAGCACCCCACTGTACGATGAAGTAAATTGTGAGTGGTGGCCCCAGCTACGGCTCTTCCGAGGATAAATGAGGATTTCTAATAGACAATAGGAGCGAGCAGACAACAATGTTGTTGGTCTTTCGGCTAGCAGACAACAATGTTGTTGGTCTTTCAGCTGCTCCCGTTAGGGGTCACCACAGCGGATCATCCGTTATGATCCGCATACTGATTTGGCATAGGTTTTACACCAGATGCCCTTCTTGACACAACCCTGGTCACCTCTTACGACATAGGGATAAGGATTGGGTTTTGCCATGATTCCAGGCTGCTCTACACCCTCAACCTCATTGCATGGCCCAGTGCAGAGCTCCTGTTCTCATTGCATGGCCCAGTACAGAGCTCCTGTCCTCAAGTGATCCTCCAACCCAAGCATCAGTCGCTGGATTACAGGCGCACGCCACTTTGCCCGGTAGTGAACAGACAACATAATAACCCCCTCATAATACACTTGGTACCTGTGGCCATAACAATGTGTGTATGTAGTGATGCATCATGGAGCAGGCATTGATCAGCGCGACACTCATGGGCAGGCATGCGGGGCCGACGCCACCCTCGGCCGGTCATCAAGGCATGGCCCAGGAGTTCTTGCAAAGCAATTCATGACACGGAGTTCGGTGTGGGCGATTCATATCATGTTGTGGGAGCGAGACATTTTCACAGCTTCGGGCCATGTTGCCACTTCCAGCCATCGTGGCCAGTGCCAATCGGAGCGCCCGATTTTGGTGACGACGCATCACTTCAGGGTGGGCCCCTGCCCCGCACCGCAGGGTTTATAAAAGGTGAATGGTGAAGCCGTTTGCTCTTTCTGTTCTGCTCCTGCATGTGCTGGATCTGGTCATCGTCTTCGACTCCACCCACACGTCGCTGACTCCCCCCCCAGTCCCACCCACTCAGTCCATTCGCTTTCGACTCCCCCCCCCCCCCCAAGTCCCTCCCTTTCATGTCCAACAGTCACATCACATTCAGTAGAGGACGCGAGCTGTACGAATCGTCCCGAAGCAAGAAACGGCACGCCAGCTGTCTGGGAGGTATCACCCAGCGCAGCATCCCCCGAAACGTATTGGTGGCACAATCATGCAAGGTATTCAGACATTCCCCTCTTCTCCTTTCAGTAACTCATCAGGTTGTGTGTGTATGTTGTCCTGGCACCTGTCCACAAGTTAAGATTGCAGATTACTATTTCAGGTTAAGTCTGCTCTGTGTCTGCTTTTTAAAGTTGCTTGTAGTGTCACACCTCACGCTTCTTTCTATCCCTGCAGAACATACCACAATAAAACGATTCACTGTACCACATAACTTTCCTTGCTTGTAAATAAATTCCAAGAAATGTTCAGCTCGTTTTCGTATTTTTCTTCATTGATCCAGCATGGCCCGAATCCTAGCATAGCCAGGACTTTATTCCCAACGATCCGTTCCTTCGAGGCGGTACGTCCTTGGAGTGTCGCTCAGCTGCATCCGATCCCATTAAGTGATCCGATTCAGAAAGTGTACAAGGGCGTGTTCCCGGTAATTAAATCACGTGATTTAGGTAACCCGGTTAACCTATAGATGGGAAGACCAAGTCACACAGTTATTGGCATACCACACGCCATGTCACAATTATCCATTCTTCGCACCTGACCCCCGGCCCATAACAATATATAGCACGATATCAAAAATGTATTGGGCCAGATATGTTCTCATGGATCAGGCATTACAGGGCGGAGGCATGCGCTCCATCGAGTGACCTTGTTTCAGCCGTTTTCATCAAGTTCAGGTGTAATAAAGTGGATGGTTTTCTAATCGACTAAATCATGCACACATTTTTAAAAATGAAGCCTTAAAATATTACCAAGACTTTTGAAACACCCTTTATTTCCATTCAAATCTTAGCTCCATCAATGAAGTAGGTCATTCATCCAGATTCTCATCACACTATCTCCACTGTGCAAATCCAAGTCTAATTGGAAGATCAAAAAAGAATGTACTCAGGAGAAAACTAGGAGGGTTGAGGGAACAGATTGTGTGGAGGAAGAGGGGGGAAAAATATGGATAAGTGATGGTGCAAAATATCTTATTCCCTGGAACAGTAAAGCAACAGTGGGGAGCATTGAATGAATAATCAAATGAGGCTTGAAGAGAAGAAAAATAAAAAAAAGACAAGAGCTGGTTAACAATATAAATTAAAAAAAAGAAAAATCAAACAAACTTAAAACAAGACAATCCCGAAATCTGTCTGCTCGTCTTGAGAAGATGACTGAGCAGAGAAATCGTATCCAGTTTCAAAAGAACCCAGATCCAGAAAGTGCCATTTACCACCGTTCCATCTCAATCGCATGAAAATCGACCACAAATCAATTTGCACTTTCCAATAAACGATTCGGAAAACTTGAACATGCAGGTTAAATCCACTTCAACGCATTACGAAGAGGACATTCATAAAAACAAAAGCCTTTCCAGTTCGCAAGCAGAAATAAGACAAAAAAAAAAAAAACCTTCAACTAGTTCAGCATTTTATTGTAGGCCTGCAACTGCGCTTCCACACAGGACGAGTTGCACAATTTGCTGTGCAAGTACAAATAAACAGGGGGCTCAAGGATAAGGATCAACATATGTACATCAAAAAGAGTTAATGTCTCAGAATTATAACAAACAAACAAAATAAATCCTCTTTGCCCAGAAAAAATCACAACAATAATACAAGCAGCTCAGGTTCAACCTCAAAGGCAACAATTCAGTGAAGTCATTTGGGTCTCTCAAAAGGCAGAGAATGCTTAGGGCTCGCTCGGTAAAGGGTTATCTCAACGTTTAACGGCCATCACTCAAGCTTTAAGGCAGCAAGGGGTTAAATCACTTCTCCAAATGGGCAAATGGCATTCCCTCTTGGACATGTCCCTGAAAGCAAGGATAAAAAAAAAAGCACATGGTTAGCAAGGCATTAGTGGCACATTCACAATCTTGTCTGCAAGGATGTGCAACAAACGAGCCAGAAAATGAGCCCGCTTCCAGGTAATCGAAATGAGAGCCACACAGCAGGCAAGAAACTGAAGACGGGAAGTGAAAATGCAAATGGGGACTGCAAAATTGGTCGAAAAATCTGGCACGAGAATATGTTCGGCTTGCACACCACGATAAAAGGATGAGGTAACGAGCAACAGGCCACGAGTGAATGGCACAGAAAGCTCGGCCAAGCCGGATGCACAGTCTGCACACAACGTTCACAGTTCATCTGTCCTTTTGATTGTGTACAACGCAAAAAAATAATAATAATAATCTTTTTTTAAAAGATCAAAAGCGTGCGGCACAAAATGACGAGTTTAAATCTCCCATGGAAAGCAGAACACCGGTTGGAATGAAGATTCTGAGAACCCGAGTTTTTGTTCCTTGGAGTGAATCATTGAATGGAAGAAGCTTCTCCGGAAAATTTCCGACGAGACAAATATGTGCAAAGGAAGCATTCCACAATGATAGGCCCAAGGATCAATAAAAAGAATCGAAGTTTGCAACAAAAATGATGCAAAGTATGCACGACGAGGTGATAAATGTGATGTTGGACTCCAATGTCTGTTCATGCACGATCAAAGCCAAAGGTGTGGAACAAAGAAGTGTCGAGTGCCGAGCCATTGTGAACCGTTTTGAAGGGGGGTGGAGATGGAGCAACAATGAGCTGGCCTCAAATTCAAAACAGAACTTTAAAGCTCTTGAGGAGAAGGGGGAGGAGGATGTGAAGAAGAAGGGGGAGGATGAGGAGGAGAAGAAAGAAAGTTCAAATGCAGTACAAGTTTGAAAAGTTTTGACAAATGTTGCAGGTGTGTTGGCAGGTTGCGTTACTTTGTTAAAATGCAATGCTGCAAAAAGTGTGAGAGAAGCGCATTTGGGTGAGCAAAACGAAGGCAACGATAAACTTGGCTTTGGGATGCGGATCTTATAAAATACATCCATATAAAATAAAACCTCAATACATCATTGCACCGATTTCAATTGATATTCTGTCCAAAAGGGGTGCAACAGGCAAATCAAAACTTGTACATATGTTCAAGCTTACATGTTGCTTGCTTCGGTCAACTTGCATTTGTTAAAGCATGCTCTCCACCCCCACGCCAAAAAAAAAAAAAAAAACACTAAACAATACGTGGAAAAGAGATTGATGAATCGGCATTCCGTGGGTCATCCGAGCTGCGCAAAAGTAATCGCTCCAATGTTATCATCCTGAAACGGGACAAATGGAATGGCTTGCAGTTCGTACACAGTTAAGACAGCTGGGATGCGTGTGCAAAAATGAATGAACAAACAAACAAATGACTCTCGGGCCAAAATGATGCAAACGTGCGAAGCAGGTGTACGTGCGAGGCGCACAGCATTCAATTGCAATGGCCTTCGGGATCACAAGTCACTCCCGCTTTCTGCTAACTGTCAATGTCACACAAAATTGGTATCGGTACAAGAGAATGCATTAATAGCAACAGCCGCTGCAGTCAAAGGAGGTCAATGCGAAGTTCCAAAGAAATGATCACCCGAAGGGGTTCACGACATACGGACAGCATTAACGTTCGAGGACAATCAGAAATAACTGGTGCGAGTGGGTTGGTGGACGAGTCTTCCGTTGACCCAGAAATAGAAACTTTCATTGTCAACACATAGCGACGGTGAAGCAATAAATTGCGCTCAACTTAGGTGACTATTTAAAAGGCATAGAGCAAAGTCTACATGCAAATTGGCATGCAGCGCAGCTGTGGAAATCACCACCTGTTGCAAACGTTCCACGGGTCCATCTCATCTTGGGCCAAGAGGCATTTGCATCAATAGCACGAGGCATACTAGATACATAATTTACACAGCGGATGGAATGACAGAACCAGCAACCGCTGATGCAGGGCGTCATGTGCGGGAAACGGGCAGCATGCCGCATTTATAACCGCACTGTCTCACTACTTCCACACAAAGAAAAACTCAAAAATACCTTTACGGCAGTCTTCAAATTGCAAAGTGGAAGAAAGAGGAGGAGGAGGAAGAGAAGCAGGAGAGAAACACGTGGATGGGAATTTCAGACACTTTAGGAAAGGTGGGAAGAAAGTCTTTGTGGTTTGTCAGCAGGAAGAGAAGGTGGAAGATGCAAGAAGTTTTTGTTTTCAGAACCAGAAGTACAGCCCCGTTTGCCTTGGTTTACGGCTGCGTGGAGAACCTTACCATGGGTACGTCATCTTGCAGGCGCTCAAACTCTGGCCCACGTTTGCTGCGGATGTAATACACTGCTGCTCCAAGCAACACGATGAGGCCCAGCACGCAGAAAGCGATGATCACAGAAACCGCGCCAGCTGAGAGGGTACCTGGTGGCTCAGGCTTCAATGCTTGCTCTGTTCCTGAACACATCAGAGTGCGAGGGCCACAGAGCAGAAGTCAGATCATGTAGCAATACTGCTAACTACCAGCAAATAAATGTGGCATAGCAGCTTCGAGGAAAAGCAGCCTGTGCATGCACAACGTGTGAGGTTCCACATTTATAGTACGATACTGTCTCAAGGCGCATGCACGCACTGCAAATGCCCCATAAATCAAATCTCACAATGAACGATCCCTTCCCGTAAAAATCAGAATACAGAGACGTACTGTAGCTCGATCGTTGAGCAAGCCAATATCCCAAACATTTTCAATTTAATATCTCAAAGCGTGCATCAGTGCAAGCCTGTGCCAGCACAATCTGCCAGGGCAACCCTATACAGCAGAGTAAGCAATTCCACTTGGATTATCCAATTACCCAAATTGCAACAAGGAGTTCCACGTCACTCCGGTGAACGCTTACTTGCTGTTTGGTCACCAAGTTTCGACTTTCATCAAAAATACTCCCACTCAGCATTGGATGCTTCCATTTTAATAATCCATAATGCATCATCATGACATCACTTTACCAAAACGGGTGAAGTTCCACGCTACCCCTTCCACCCCCACCAAAATCCTCCATCATGTTACCAAATAAGAACTTGATGTCTGACAGGAGGGTGCCATGGTAATGCACAGCTCTGAGCTGTCCAGTCTGGGTTCGATTCCCACCCAGACTATAAAACTTGGTTGAATGCTTCATGGACAGGAGGTTACATCACAAAGTGCAACGTAATTCAGATCCACAAACCGTCTGGTCTACTAGCATTAGTTGACGCTAGATCCCTCGGTCTCTTTCGTGAAGAGGGGTATTGCCAGCACCCTGAACAATTAAAAAATTCCTACCCGAATCAGCTGCGGTTGAACGTCAGACCTGGCCAATCAGTTTGTGAAAGACTTGAACCAAACCTCCCCCATGCCCAACCCAAGGTGGAATTCATTGGAGCCAGTGTTGCAGTCGTAGTAGTAGTAGTAGTAACAGCAGAAGTAGCAACAGTCATAAAAATGAGCATATTTCCCCCATGGGAAAGTGCACCTGTCGTGTGCAACTGAGTCGAAGCAGAAATCAAAGTACCAACTGACGTGCTGAATCCCGTGCTCCGTGCGATCTCTGCAGGCACGCACAACAAAATTTTAGTGCTGTTAGTGGTGGTATATATACACATGAAGGACTGGAATGAGGGGAACGAGACAACAGACAGTGTCAGATCTATAGAGGAGAGAGTCAAGGAATTGAGGAATGCAAGTAAGCTTTTAACTTAAAATTAGGGTGACTTGGGCTATCGGAGGGAGGACGGAGTGACGATAGGGTCAGGAGTGAGGCAATTGGGAACCTGCCTGGGTTGAGCAAGAAGCAGACCTTAGGACCTGGATTCTTGCAGAAAGGTGCAAATAACACAACCTGGGGCTCAATCACCTCCAAGGGAACATTTTGGGAAACCGTTACCTCAGTTAGAGTGGTGATCCATACTCTACGAGACTTCGGACGAAGGCCTTGTACACTGTAATGAACTCTAAAGGAACTCATAATCGATTTGACTCCCAAGAGTCAACCTGCTTTGGAAGCCAGTTTGGTGATTTGGTCTGCACGGGATGGATTGTGAGGCTGAGGAGCTCCAGGTATTGCAACTTGTCCAGGAGATGGCCAGAGAAGTAAACTCAACAGTTTGAAGGCCAATCCATGTGGAGGAACAATGCGAGAACATGGGATTTTCCTTTATTGAAATGCATACTCCAAGTGGCCAACCAACAACTTATTTTTCCACACCAGCAGAGACGGATGCTGCAGTAGCCCAACTCTTAAAACGGGGCGTAACATTCTGCACAATGTGGAGTCGCCCACAAAATTGGAACAGGAATTATCCAGGAAATCAGAGGTCATCGATGGAGACCAAGAACAAGTCAGTTCAATAAACACTGCTTTGCAGGACACATTGGCCTCAAAAGGAATATCAACACAATACCTCCGCATAATTTGGCTTTTAAAGCATTTTTTAGCTTCGAAAAATGCAATAAAAATAAAAATTCCACAAACCTACTCAAGTTTGTCAAAAAACAAATAAGAAAGGCACATGGTAGAGCACAAACCTCTGCAGGCAGATTAGTTTACGTCTTGTATCCCACATCTGGATTCAGACCTGAACTAAAATTTAATCAGTTAGTTCGAGTCACCGAACCAACTCATCCACTAAGTTTTGTCCGAATCCATCTAACTTTTTGAGATATAGTGCCAAGTCATGTTAGCCCCAATCGCTCAATGGTGAAGAATCAATGAAAAAAAAAATTCTCGGATCTGGAACTTCACCGGAATTGAATCGATTCCTTCTTTGTTACATACTCATCAACCTGCCCACAAAGTTTCGTCCAAATCCGTCCACAACGTTTTGAGATATTTTGTTTACAAACAGACAGGGGTGAAAACAACCTCCATCCACCTTCAGTGGTCAAAAAAAATAACAAAATGTCAGACCTGCTTTGCCAAAGATTTGAGACAAACCTCCCTCTCGGGAGACTCCACAAGGTGGGAATAATTATAGCAGTATTAGTAGTAGTAGTAGTAGTAGTAGCAGCAGCAGCAGATTTTGAGAAGTCATAAAATAAGAAATGTATTTTATGCTCGATCTGTGTTGCTTGAATCAATTTAGTGGTTTATATAATTAGTATTACTCCAACGCAGTCCTCCACATACTGCATAATAGCTGAGAGCTACAAACCTTATGATAATAAAGTTGACTTAAACATTCCTTCTCTCTCCACGTTTCAAATTCCCTTAGTTCAGAGGGGAGAGACCAAAAGGTTCGAGCGCATTACCTGAAGAACTGGAGCTCAATGCACCCTGCTGGGAAGTGGTACTGCTCGTGTCATAAACTGGCCCTTCCGCTGTGGCAGTGCCTGCGCACGGATCCAAAGGTTGAGCATAATTTCACGAGAATCATTGACACAACAGGCAGACAATGTTTATACAAGCTGCAGTTTGAAAACTACAACGTGCAGGCCAACACATCCGGAGGACGCAGTTTGATCTTTCCCAAAAAAGATGACAGCTGGTCAAATAAACAAGACAGGTTGAAGTGGTGAGCAATGGTGCCAAAACTAGTTAATCTTGTTTACAAGGGCCAATTGGGGTTGGCAAGATAACCCAGGAGTGAACCCTCACCTCTGAGCTGTCAAGCCTGGGTCTGAATCTCGACCCAGCTATAAACTGTCATCTGCAGGCAGGGCGAGGCAGAAACGTGTGCCGTCCCTCGGCTGGACGTTAAACTGGGCGTCCCATCTGCCAACACTTGTTAATGGACATCAACAATCTGACCATGTCCTTAATGAAGAGTAGGAGAATTATCGCCAGCATTGGCCATATTCTTGCTCTAACCTACAGGGGGTACTGCATCAGTCATATAGCCACGCTCAGCGAGGGAAATCCAGGAGCCACGTGCCGCATACAAAATGATGAGGGCCATTTTTATGGATCCAAAATAGAAAAAGGCAGAAATTTTACACCCATCCCCAACCCACTTCAAGCCAAGCAGCAACCTCAATCAAAATCTCATCCTCCTCCTCCTCCTCATGCAACATCAAGAACTGCAATTCAGTGATTGCATTCTCCTGCTGCACCTCCAAATGAGCCACCCACCATTTGTAGCAGTGTACATGACACCTACCTACCCCAATTGTACAAACTCTCTTGTTCATTTTCCAAACATTCCACCGAGCCGAACGGTTCAACAAAAGAGAAACAAGCAAATAACGTGTCAGACAACAAATAGCAAATCACCGGCAGCACTCAACTCTGCAACCCTACAATGGAGTGAGCTTCCCATGTTGTTGTTCGTCTTTCGGCTGCTCCCGTTCGGGGTCGCCACAGCGGATCATCCGTTATGATCCGCATACTGATTTGGCACAGGTTTTACGCCGGATGCCCTTCCTGACGCAACCCTGGTCGCCTCTTACGACACAGGGATAAGGATTGGGTTTCGCCATGATTCCGGGCTGCCCTGCCATGATTGCGCGGCCCAATGCAGAGCTCCCGTCTTCAAGCGATCCTCCAACCCAAGCCTCCGAGTAGCCGGATTACAGACGCACGCCACTACAACGGAGTGAGCTTCCCATACGACTAAGAAAACGCTAACATTAAATGGACAAGTTAAAAAAAAAATTATATATATATATATATATATATATATATATATATATATACATACATATATATACATACATTCATATACACACATACACACACACAAAGTTAAGACCTGGGATTCACAACATTCAACCCCACAGTCCCGTTAGAACCCGGGTAAGTGATACTCAACTCGTCTGGTTGGGGCTGTGAGATGCAATCCTAAATGTGCGGCCATCGCCCCCTCCCATATGGAGTACTAATGCATTCCATGATATGATGCAGGAGGGGGAAGTTGTCATACTTCGTTTTGGCAAATTCTACTCGGAACAACGTGACACGAGTTGATGATCAAGAGGGTTCACGTTAAAATTCAAACCCGCGAGAAATGACGTCTCAAGTGGATGAAGTTATCTGAACGAAGATTGCGGGTTCACGATTGGTTGCCCACCCAGGCAGAAACAAAAAGCGTCCTCAAATGAGAAAGTGTTGACGGCAAGTCAGTGCTGAAGGGGCGAAGCATAAACAGCAGGTAATCATCTCACGGATAATTAGCCTTTTCTATCTGGTGGTTAAAGGTAAAAGTCTCATTTTCCCAGCTTTCCAAGTACATGGAGCACACCAACTTCCACATTGGCCTGACGTGCAACAAACCTGGGAAAATTTTTTTTATTTTTTTATTTTTTAATGCCAACAAATCCTTATCGGTTGTTAATATTTCAGAGTGAGATCACAAACTGGCGAAAAGCACAAGCTGCATTGGTAATGGAGGTGAAATGACGAGTCCTGCGGTCTTTCAGCTCAATTTTCACTTCCTTATCTCGCCCCCAACACCTTCCCACTTTTGTTTCCTTATACAGAACCGTCCAACAACAAAAATAAAAAATAAAAAAAAATAAAAAAAAACTTCCCAGTCGATTTTGTTTTCAACCTTTCATTTTCAAGTCAGAAAGCTCACACATTACTAGCATGCAGGGCAAGGACACCACGTCATCTCATTGTACTCAACATTGGCATACAGATAGACAAATCAACAGTATCTGGCATTCAGAACCTGGGTTCCTTAGGTAGCACGAGTCGAGAGCTCAGATGGGAACAAACAGGCCACTCATTTCGACATTATATAATTATATACACGTCAAAAGCACAGATGTGGCTTCACTCATCAGGACAAACTCATGGACCAAAACAACCGTTTTATCCATTACCAGAGGCCTCAAGCGAGTACATACAGATTGAACAACTGATGTCAAGGGTCAAATGTTATCGCTCAGCAATTATGGACAAAGAGACCAGTTTGTGGTCGTCGTGCTAGTTTTCAAAGGAGTCGGTTTTATCGATCAACTCGATCAGTCAATTTTAGCTCCCCCACCAATCCTTCGGCCAATAAACACCATAGGAGACCAGTAAGCAGTAGGTAGCAGGACATTTGAAGATCCGAGATGAATGTTCGGCTGGAGTAAGCTTTCCACGGCTGTTTTATAACTTAAGGAATGCTGGGTTAAGCGAGTTGCCCAATAAGAGGGAATATTGTCAGCAATTTATCCTGCACATGTAATAAATACTAGTTGAACGACAATGGCACTCTGTGGAGCACATTCTTCCACCAGGCTGAACAGTTTACATTTTGGATCCCACCGACAGGCTAGATCTGAATTCAGACCTGAAACGAAATCTACTCGGCTTGTTCTGGTCACCGAGCGAACTCACCCACCAAGTTTAGTCATAACCCGCCCAAATTTGTGTGGAATATCGTTTTTAAACCCCATGGTGAAGAATCGCTTCAATAATTCTCGGATCTGGATCTTAACCAGAATTGAAGAACTTCCTCCTTGTCAAACACCCAAACTGTCCACCAGATTCCATCCAAATCTGTCCGCAACTTGAGATACCCCGTTCAGAGACAGGCAGACAGGAAGGGGGTGTGAAAACAACCTCAACCCACCTCTCTGGAGGAAAGCAGAGATTAAAATTCAGAATAATGGGCGATATCAATGTATGTTAACCACTGTGGGAAGCAAGGACAACCCGAACCCGAACAGCTGATGTTTCAGATGTTAACCCTTTTTCAACAAACTTCATCTCCAGTTGTCGTTGTGAGCACGTTAGATGTTAGCTCATGCAGTCCTTCAAAGTTAAGTTTTCTGGACCAGATCCGTTGCGTCTTTCTCTAATCATTTTGATTGCGTGTTGCTGGTGGTGTTTTCGTCCAATTCCCCAAGTTTAATCATACATCGTGGCGCGTCGTCAAATTCATGTCCCATGTGCGCGTCTGGCCTACTCGCCAAGGCCTCATATAGTGGGCATGCAATTTCTCCCCACACCCCACTTTCTGGTCCTTTTGTTCTGTGGTCACTCCTCCACAACCCTCAACACTGTATAAAACACAACAACAATCTCCAAAGACCATTCGTTCACACAATTTTCTAATCCAGCCCGATTTGAAATACCAGCGTAATGAGAAACCAAAGCGAGACGCAAACGGGTTCAACGAAGCTCACCTGACATATTCTTAGACGTACTAGCCAAGAAGGTCGTCACAGAAGTTGGGGCTAGACCCGAGGTGGTGCCATTGGTATTCATTTCTGGAGTGCTGGCGCTTCCCAGACTCGTGCTCGAGTTCCACTCAACGGTGCTCGGACTCGATTCATCAACGGTGGTGACTCGAGTTGAAACGGTTTGAGCGTCATCACTTGTTGGGAAGATGGATGAGGTGCTGCTCATTGAGCCGTTCATTTGGGCAGTTGAAGATGACGGGTTCATGGTGTCCTGTGCCAGAATACTGCCTGCATAACAAGGTGATGGAAGTAAAATTCCATAAGCAAACAAACAATACCTTAAAATTAATCTCATGATTAACCAGTTCCAAAACCAGACGACGACATAATGGTTAGAACGTCTACTCTAAATCTGGGAGGTTAGTGGTTCAAACCGTGGCCGAGTCAACCCAACGACTTAAAAAAAAAAAGAAAACAAATGGGAAGTACTGCTTCCTTGCTTGAAGGTCAGCATTTAAAGACAAACAATAGGTTGGCAACCATTGCACAAGCTCGATGTTCAGAACGGCTTCCCCCTGCGTTGCGGTTCCTTGCGAGGAAACTTGTGTTATAAAAACAAAGGTGTCCTCACTCAACTCAACATTTCAACCATCGATACCCAAGTGTTCACAGTCCCAAACGTCCTCCGTGTGAGGTAATCCCAGGGACTGGCAGCGCCGACATGACGCCAAATCAAATCACTGGCAGGGTTTGTCACGCATGGGATATTGGCTTCAATAATGGACCTCTCAGACCCTGCACAACGAAGCAGATCGACCCACAGCACCATGTACTCATGTAAACAGTCAAGGGGGGTGGGGGGGGATTAGGAGAGAGACCAAAACATTCTTTGTTCCCAAACAAAAACAAATCCGTTTTTCAGCCAAACGTGTGCAGAACAACTTCTCAATTATACCACAAAGGTAGTTTATACAAAACCACTAGTGTCACCACAATTCACCTCTTCAAAAATACACCTGAGGGTCATGGAACAGGAAATGAGACAAATAGATTAAGGGTTTCAAACAAGGCCAACGAGTTAGACTTGAAGCAAAGCAGAGAAAAAGCTCAAAGAGATCAAAACAAATGCCTTCCATTAAAGGGTAGAGGGTAGAGTGGAATTCAAAGCAATTCAGTCCGAAGAACACATTACCTCTGACCACAATACCACCACCGAGAGTCTAATCCACTCGCTTTTGTCCTCCATACCTTCTGACACCCACACAAACACACACGCTTTCACAAAATTTTAAACACAACAAGTCTGGAGACGACGATGGTTCACGAGCGGTATTTGACGATGTGGATTGTTTCAGAAGTCAAGGATGAGACAATGTGATAATGTTTGACCAAGTTATAAAAATGACCAACATGATGTGGTACGAGTGACGGGTTATTAGCGGCAAAATGTCGAAAACCCGGTTTCGTTCAACAACTTTAAAAATTTGTCCTTTGCATAACCTTTAAAGGTCACAAAACAATGTTGTGGACATTAAAATAAGGAAACAGGATACGTGCTATAGCTTATTGGAGTTAGTTCGTCGAAGAAGGTCGAAAACCCGGTTCGATTCCCACAACTTTGAAAATTTGACCTTTGTGACCTTTAAAGGTCAAGGATTATGACCTTTGGTGCAAAACTTCCTCTGGAACATTCCAGGAACAATATAACGTCATATAGGCTATATGGCATTTCACACTCCTCGGATTATCCATACTTTGATGAAATCAGCGTAAAAACAAACTTGAAGGGGGCGCCACGGGCAAGGTGTTCGAGATTGAGCAAAATGGTTTCAAGACTTTAGGTGGGGAATGACCTCAAGATTATGCATAAAAAAATATTGTCATCCTCGCTCTCAAAGTTTGGGCGATCGTATGATTTTGTCAAAATTCGCAATTTTCTAAGTTTGTGATCTTGTGACGAAAATGAAGAATCGAGCTCCGTGGGGCTATGCAGGTGCCATTGGGCTAACCAAATACCGAAACCCCTGCCAGATTCGACAAACCGCCTCGGATAAGATGTAACTTGAAATCGGCTACCCCCTAAAAACACATGTTTTTTGGGTGTGGCTCCGCCCATAATGAGGGCACCACGCCCATTCTGAGGAAAACACAACGAGATCATGATATAAACCTTCCACCCAAATTTTATCAGGATCGGATCAAAACCCACGGAGCTATGCTCGGGACAGGCGCGCGCACGCACACGCACACGCACACGCACACACACCATAATGGTCACTTACTGACTTGTGAACCAATATATTAATACTGAAGGACCAATTTTGTACTCCTCCTAGCGGTCGCGTCACGTTTTTCTCGGTACTGTGACCTGGACTGAAAGAAACTTCGTACCTGTAAGAGTGCATCGCACATCGTGCCAATAGTCAAACTTCAACTCTGAAGCAGAATAAACACTTTTCGTTTCACATTCGTTTACATGGTGACGTGTGATGTCACCACTGAGAGGCGTAAGGACGTCATGACATCATCGGTCATTCGCTGACATCATTACGCCTGTTGTCGACAGACCGTTACCGCTGAGAGGTGTAATGCCACTCCTCGAAAACAACGTCTGCAATGTAAAACCCTCTTCTGCACATGATGACTATCTCAGAATGTGAATTTGACACAAAAAATGTAACAAGAAACATTGTATCGATATATATATATATATATATATATATATATATATATATATATATATATATATATATATATATATATATATATAGTTGAAAGTGTGTGTGTGTGTGTGTGTGTGTTTGTCTGTGACCTATGCACACGAAAAGTACTGGACTGATCCTCACCAAACTTCACATGCTGACAGAACATGTACCCGGGAGTGTCCCGATGTAAAAGAATTGTACTTCCGATTTCCAGTTTCCAAATTATGACATCATCACCTGATTTCGTAACGTTAATTTTTCAAGTTCAGCCGAATGACATGGGGCCAACACCATATACAATATATCTAACATATGATTTTAAGTTTTTGTTTGTCTGTTTGTTTGTTTGTCTGCACACGCTAATCTCCTGAAAGGTGAAAGATAGGAGCTAACCAATGAAAAAAAAATGTCAGGATGGGCCCCGGGAAGGTTATAGGCTATGTAGCAAGGCCCCTCGGCGGGGGGGAGGGGGTACAAAGGGGGTGTGTTTCCCCCTCACCAACCCCCTTAGCCTATGAATGCCATGGCCCAATAGGGAACTGATACTGTGCTCACGTCAGACATATGTATAGAAGATTAAATTCATTCAAAAAGAACCCGGGCAGCGCCGGGTGCATTCACCTAGTATATTAATACTGAAGGACCAATTTTGTGCTCCTCCTAGTGGTCGCGTCACGTTTTTCTCGGTACTGTGACCTGAGAAGTTTTGACACGGTGTTTGTACGTCAAAGTCGACACGTGCACAAATCAGGGGACTTCTTCACAAGGAGTAGTGTACACCAAAAATGTCGTGTACAAGGACGTTTTGTAGGCCTCATTAGGTAAGGCCATGGAGTACATCGACTGGGATCCGGCTCTTACAAGAGCCGCCACTGGTTGTCATATTGGGCTCATGGAACGGAATCCGTCTGTGACGGGGTTTCGGCTAGTTATTATTATTATTAAGGTACCCAGTAAAATAGACTGGGTAACCTATTGTTTTTCTTATGTTTATTGGTTCACGAGTCAGTAGGTGACCACTATATTCGTTATGGGTGTGTCTGTCTGTGTCTGTCTGTGTCTGTCCCGAGCATAGCTCCGTGGGTTTTGATCCGATCCTGATAAAATTTTGGTGGGAGGTTTATATCATGATCTAGTTGTGTTTGCCTGAAAATGGGCGTGGTGCCCCCATTATGGGCGGAGCCACGCCCAAAAACATGTGTTTTTAGGGGGTAGCCGGTTTCAAGTTACATCTTCTCCGAGGCGGTTTGTCGAATCTGGCAGGGGTTTCGGTATTTGGTTAGCCCAATGGCACCTGCATAGCCCCACGGAGCTCGATTTTTCATTTTCGTCCCAAGGTCACGAACGTAGAAAATGTCAAAAAAAAAAATCAATAAATTGGGCATCGAGCTCCTAGGGTTTTCAACTGTTTCGAATGAAAGTTGGTATGCAAGTAGTGCTCTTCGAATACTACAACTTTCATCATTTACGTTTTTCCCGATTCCCGCCAGTTTGCCCGTGGCGTCCCCTCGAAGGTCAAAAAATAAAAAAGGCGAACCGTGTACATTGCTCGTGAACCATCGCCGTCTCCAGACTTGTTTATTTCTTATTTTTCTTTTTCCGCCGGCAATTTGCGGCCTTTTTCGGTTTAAAAATCATTTTCTCAGGAACTCCAAGTTCGATCGACACGAAATTTTCACCATAGTATGTATCTTTTTTGATAGCAAACTTAATTGATAATTATGACGTCATAGGTCACGTGGTACGTGCACCATCTTGAAAAAAAACGATAAACTTTGGACCTCTGTATCTCTGAAACCGTGCACTGGAAAATTGTTTTGCTTAATAGATTTTATTAAGCTCCCGATGAGGAACATGGGTGATTTTTCGTGACGTCATCGGTGAAGCTGTATGCCGGTGAAAATTCGTCGAACGCTGCATGGGAAAAAAAATCTGAAATTTGAGCCTCATCTACACCGAAATTCACCATAGAAAAAAATTATTGTGACGTCATCGGTGACGTAGTTCGGCAGCCATCTTGTTTTGAATTTTTTTTTTTTTTAAATCATCTCCAGAACGACTCGACAGATTGAGGCGAAACTTTACACACATTCCCCATGATGTCCTTTTACTTGTTTGTTAATTTCTTATTGATTGGTCAAATGGTTTGGCGGCCATCTTGAATTTACCCGAAAACTTTCAAACATCTTCTCCAAAACAGCTCGTCAGATCAAGGGCAAACTTCACAGGTATATTCTGCACACGTAGGGGATATATGTTTGCTAATTGAATAATTGATAGGTCACATGGTTTGGCAGTCATGTTGGATTTAAGAAAAATATTAAATAATGTTTCCTCTGGAACTGCTTAATCCATCGAAGTGAAAATTTGCAACTATCATCTTCCATCACGTCTGCATACATGGTAAAAAAAATATGACGTCACAAGTCACATGGATTAGCGGCCATCTTGGATAGAAAAACGCACCTTATCCTATTAACACGAAACTTCACACACTTGTTCCAGTCCACGATTGGAAGCAGAATTTAAATTTATGATGTCATAGGTCACATGGTTCATCAGCCATCTTGGATTGAAAATTAATAAATTTTTAAAATCTTCTTCTCCAGAACAGCTGGACAGATTGAGGAAAAAAATTCACACACACTTTCCCCAAGACATCCTTTCACAAGTTTGTTAATTTCTAATTGATTGGTCACATGGTTTGGTGGACATATTGAATTTACCCTAAAACCTTCAAACATCTTCTCCAGAATGGCTAGACAGATCAAGGGGAAACTTCAGAAACATATTGCACACAAGTAGTGAATACAAGCTTGTTAATTTCCAATTGATAGGTCACATGGTTTGGCAGCCATGTTGGATTGAAGGATAAATATTAATTCATATTTACTCTGGAACCGCTGCTTCTATACATGCCAAACTTCACATTTGTAATCTCGCCCAAATGTGAAACGTAGGTTTAAAATTTCAACCCAATCAGCCACACGGTTTGGCAGCCAGAATTATTTAATTATTTGAATCAGAACTTTTAGATTTGTTTTTTTCCAGAAGGCTCACCTGGCTGCACTTGCATGCGTTTGAGGGTACAGGAATAGCAATTCAATTGATACCGACAATGTCCCCAGAAAAAGGGCTAACTGCATACGTAATAACTAGATTGAACACTTTGTGCTATCCGGTTCGTCACTCATATGTCCTGTGCTGTCTCGATGCAGAGCTGTGTTTTTATCACTCTTAAATAATGTTTTCTCTGGAACCACTTAACCAATCGAAGCGAAACTTTGCAACCATCATCTGCAGTAAGTCTCTTGTTGTAGCAAATGCGGACGTCTGGGTACCGGGTCATCACTGCCAGCAGTTATAAAGTGGCAGTTGTATTATTATTTTTTTTAAATCAAATTGATAAAGTTCATCACCACATTTTTTTCCCCACTAATCCTGTCCAGTTATTGTATGTAATAAATAGATGACCTTTCATGACGTGATGCTTGAAGAGGATTCCAGCCACCCACGTGCCCCAGGCATTTGGATACAAAACCTCGAGTTGGCGTGACGTGTTTGTGAATGTCGCCTTCAAGTCAATGGTAGAGTGAACAGGTTGTGTGATTTATACATTCCTTCACCACAGTGTAGTGGGATTTTAAAAGGAGAATAAATAAATAAACCAATGTCACCCGCAGGGTGACCCGTATCTTGCCAAAAGGTGACCACGTGTGACTTCTTTAAGGTCACACTGAGGTGAACAGAGCTGCTATCCACCAGGAGCGACTCCTTGAGGAATATCTGCCTACGAGAGATTCCGATGAGAATCGTTCTACAGAGTAACCATGAAAAATTTGGGTTTTCCTCATAACGTCACCAAATGACGTCATAATGTATCAAGCTTGACAGATCGAGAAAGCACTCATCGAGGTGTTCAATTTGGAGGTACTACATGATATGGTTCCTAAACCTTGAAAATTTGACCTTGGGGTCAAATATGTTTGACCATAGGCGCTAACCATGAAGGTCAAGGCCAATCACCACCAAAAATTAATCAGCTGAGCGCCAGACCATGAACTATATTCCCATGAAGTTTGGAGATGATTCAATTAAAATTACTCAAAAAAAACAAGGGTTTCGGCGACCTCCATGATTTACTGCAAAGTGACCTTGACCTTTGACCTTGACCTTTATGTGTGCTGAAGGGTATTGTAATAATACTACGATATGTGTACCCACAAGAGTTTCCGATGGGAATTGTGCTCTTCAGAGTGATATAAAGGTGAAAAATCCAATGATTACAGAAAAACAAAATAAAAAATAAAAAAACTACCAAGTAACAGATCTTGCAAAAACGAAGTTTTGGCAAGATAACAAACCGAACATGATCCGATGGGATCTCCAGCAGTGCAGACGCTGCCATTTGTGCCATCATTATATTCGGGCAGACGGGATGGATATGAAATCGGTGCAGAGGAGGAAAACAGGATATTACTTGGTCATGAAAATCCATCCCGAAGGTACCACAGAGGTGGTTAGGAGGTTGAGTAAGGAGGGGGGAAAAGTGGAGCTTCAGGAATGGTAGGGGAGGGAAGGGGGGAGGGTTGGCTGTGTGAGAGGGTTGGAGAGGATTGCGTGTGGGAGGGGAGGGGAGGGTTGCGTGTGGGAGGGAGGGGAGGGTTGGGGAGGGTTGCGTGTGGTTGGGGAGGGAGGGTTGGGGAGGGTTGCGTGTGGTTGGGGAGGGGAGGGTTGGGGAGGGTTGCGTGTGGTTGGGGAGGGGGGGGGAGGGGAGGGTTGGGGAGGGTTGTGTGCGGTTGGGGAGGGGGGGGTTGGGGCGGGTTGCGTGTGGTTGGGGAGGAGAGGGTTGGGGAGGGTTGCGTGTGGTTGGGGAGGAGAGGGTTGGGGAGGGTTGCGTGTGGTTGGGGAGGGGAGGGTTGGGGAGGGTTGCGTGTGGTTGGGGAGGGGAGGAGGGTTGGGGAGGGTTGCGTGTGGTTGGGGAGGGAGGGTTGGGGAGGGTTGCGTGTGGTTGGGGAGGAGAGGGTTGGGGAGGGTTGCGTGTGGTTGGGGAGGGAGGGTTGGGGAGGGTTGCGTGTGGTTGGGGAGGGAGGGTTGGGGAGGGTTGCGTGTGGTTGGGGAGGGTTGGGGAGGGTTGCGTGTGGTTGGGGAGGAGAGGGTTGGGGAGGGTTGCGTGTGGTTGGGGAGGATTGCGTGTGGTTGGGGAGGGGGTTGGGGAGGATTGCGTGTGGTTGGGGAGGGGAGGGTTGCATGTGGGAGGGCAGGGGAGGGTTGTGTGTGGGAGGAGGGGAGGGTTGTGTGTGGGAGGGTTGGGGAGGGTTGCGTGTGGGAGGGGAGGGGAGGGTTGGGGAGGGTTGTGTGTGGGAGAAATGAGAGAAGAGAACGTGTGAATTCCACGTAATCAGTTCTGCTGGTGATACTGGGCGTGGAATTACCAAACCGCATTAATTGTACAACTGCGATATTAACGACGGACAATGAAGGACTAGATTATCAATCCTTCTTCTGGGTCTTTCATTCTCATTGTCATTCTCGTTTTTAATCAAAGCCGCAACGCCACGGGACAGCGAGCAGAAACAGACAACCGAGTAATAAGATCTGCGATCCGTCCAGTTGCGATAACCGGTCTCGCGAGACGCGACAAAACGAACACACACAGACAGACACTCGGGGAGGGAGGGAGGGAGCACATTAACCTGGTGTCACCCACCGGGGTCATTGACGACCATCAAAACGAGTGCACAAAGAACCCCGCGGAATCGTCTCGCAGGCACCGCCATCGCACCCGTTTTCAACACCTGCTGCGGAATCACATACATGCAGGTGACGTGACCCGCCCACGTGTTTCTTAACCACAGCCACGTGACCTTTTACCACGCCCACATGCTCACAAACTGACCCCGCCCATATGTTTTTTCCTTTACTGCGCCTCCGTACACCAAACCCTCCGTACACCGAACTCCTCCGTACACCGAACCCTCCGTACACCGAACTCCTCCGTACACCGAACCCTCCGTACACCGAACTCTCCGTACACCGAACTCCTCCGTACACCGAACTCCTCCGTACACCGAACCCTCCGTACACCGAACCCTCCGTACACCGAACCCTCCGTACACCGAACCCTCCGTACACCAAACTCCTCCGTACACCGAACCCTCCGTACACCGAACCCTCCGTACACCGAACCGTGCACATCACGTGTTTTCTGATGTCGTTGTAGTGAATTACCGTGTGTTGTTTAATATCCCAATGTTCCCGTTTCGGTTTGTTTATTCGGTTTTCGTCCACATATTACGTACCTAATGACTGCTGGTAGTTGAGCCGGAGCGCAGACCCTGGAGGTATGTGAACTCCCCTCCGTGTCGTCGACCCTGGGTTCGAATCCCGATTGTCCACCTTGAGGCGATGTTAAACTATCACCATGTGGTGCGTTCCGTTAGCAGGCAGCTTGTTATCGCTTTCCAAGCCAGTCGTTACCTCTCAACCGTTTTGCAGGCCGCTCGCCTAGCCGCTCGCCAAGTGGAGCAAGTGATTTTGAGAGGTGCTTCGTTATGTTCGCAACAATGGCCGCTGTAGTCTGCTCCAAAACGGCACCACAGTCTTAGTTAACAACCAATGGAATGTTCGGAGGTATTCCCCTCGCTGTAATAAGTATCCTCCTAATATTACTGAAACGTCCATTTCATACTTTCATTTTTACTTCTCCTCTTCATCATCAACAAACATGGAAATCCCTCCCAAAACGCACTCATGCGAGGGTACATTGATAAGCTTGCCAGGGGACTCCTCCTTCTCACGTCCCATTTATTTATCTTCCTTTCCCTCTTCCTCGAACCCTGAAGCCGCTGTTAGCGCCGTAAGTTAGTTCGGGGGAAATTGTCACAAACGAGGATCGAGTTAAACTGAAAACGACGGCCCGGACTGCATTTACTCGAGTTCCACAATGGCATTGTTACCATGGAAACCGCCATATTGTTAAACGGTGCCGAGCACTCCGATCCGTTCGAGTGCTTCCTCGGAGAACGGGCAGCACGTTTCTGCACAGCACACACGGTCCGCCGTTAACCCCTTTTTGGTGAAAGTACATAAATCCAGGATCACCGTTCACCTCCACTCATTTGTTCCTCTTTTTCCCACCTGTGGGCCGTGGAACCAACTTCCACATCTTCTTTCATCTCATTCGACTGTCTCCACATTGTTCAACGTCAGTGTCCCGCGAGCCTGCTGTTGCCTTGGCGGCGAGGATGGCTGCCTTGGGATATTAGGGTCATGAGTTCGATCCCCGTTTGCTGCTGAATTAACACCAGATGGGGTTGACTCAGCCTGTCATTCATTGAGGTCAGCAAAATGAGTGCCGGTGAACTGGTGGAGGGGCACAGCATCAATGGTAATGGTTGTGCTCAAACAAAATGACCACTCACGCCTGATCTACAGTTGGCAAGATCGCCGAGTGGTGTTTGGCCAAACCACTGGGCCGATCCACATGGAATTTTAACGACAACATTCGGCTCCTGACTGGAAACGGCGATTGCAAAGCTCCTTCCGGTCACGCGACTTTAAGGAGGTCAAAATTGCGGACTTGGTAAATCCCTTCCGAAATCTTGTTCTCCAGACACACCAGTCCGAATGCGACCAAATTTGGGTTACAACATGAGGACAGGGCCCAGATAAGCTACAGGTCCAGTGGTCCTCTTTTCTAAATTACCAACCGATGTTTGTTTGTCCAATGTGCTCTCTCCTTTGAGATGCTGAGCGTCAAACAAGACAGCAGCACACGACCATTTGTGAAGTGTCTAATGGAATGACTTGTCCCGTGGTTTGAACCGCCAACCTCCAGGTTTCAGAGTAGACGCTCCAACCGTCACACCGCCGTGGCTACAAATAGGACAAGTCTGAAGACGACGATGGTTCACGAGCGGTATTTGACGATGAAGATTGTTTCAGAAGTCAAGGATGAGACAATGTGATAACGTTTGACCAAGTTATAAAAATGATCAACATGATGTGGTACGAGTGACAGGTTATCAGCTGCAAAATGTCGAAAACCCGGTTTCGTTCAACAACTTTCAAAAGTTGACATTTGCGTAACCTTTAAAGGTCACAAAACAATAGTGTAGACATTAAAATAAGGAAACAGGATATGTGCTATAGCTTATTGGAGTTAGTTCGTCGAAGAAGGTCGAAAACCCGGTTCGATTCCCACAACTTTGAAAATTTGACCTTTGTGAACTTTAAAGGTCAAACGTCAAGGATTATGACTTTTGGTGCAAAATTCCTCCGGAACAATATAACGTCATATAGGCTAGATGGCATTTCACACTCCTCGGATTATCCATACTTTGATGAAATAAAACATCATAAACAAACTTGTAAAAACAAACTTAAATGGGGCGCCACGGACAAGGTGTTCGAGATAGAGCAAAATGGTTTCGAGACTTTAGGTCGGGAATGACCTCAAGATTATGTATAAAAAATATTGTCATCCCAGCTCTCAAAGTTTGGACGGTCGTACGATTTTATGTCAAAATTCGCAATTTTCTACGTTTTTGACCTTGTGACCTTGACCTGAGGACAAAAATGAAAAATTGGACAATGACAAGTTTCTAGATAATTCATTTTGCTATTCAAATACCGAAGAACCCATTCCTTTCAGTCAATTCCCCGAGGAGAAGATAGATTTTTAATCCGACTATCCCTAAAAATGGCTATTTTATGGGCGTGGCTCCACCCACAATGGGCGTGGCTCGCCGTCATCCAGGAAAACACAATGAGACATTGATATCGAACACATAACCAAGTTTCATCAACATCGGATCAAAGTCCACGGAGTTATGCTCTGGACAGACAGACATACAGACAAACAAGCCGGTAGGCGGACATGGGTAGTCGGCCGTTGCGAGGCAACGGAGGGGTCCATAGCAACGGTTCTTTCTCACACATAACTAGGACATACCATGAACCCACCATACCAGTTTCATGTAGATCTGACTCACAGTCTCTGAGATATAACGAACTTCGTTTTTTTTCTTGTTTTCGACCAGGGTTCATTCAAAGTCTATCTTCTCCGACAATTTTCATAGGATCCGGCTGGAAATTTTTGACAATATGGCTGAATGGACTGCCCACAGTCGTTCGTGGCCCGATTTTTGATTTTCGAAAAAATAAATTTTTTAAGATTTTTCAAAAATTTCAAAGTCCC
This sequence comes from Eptatretus burgeri, assembly GCF_056783735.1. Taxonomy (NCBI): domain Eukaryota; kingdom Metazoa; phylum Chordata; class Myxini; order Myxiniformes; family Myxinidae; genus Eptatretus; species Eptatretus burgeri. Next base: position 61,113,337 of record NC_140966.1, read on the forward strand.
GTTGCTAGGCAACGGTGGTGTCCATAGCAACGGTTCTCATTTGCACACAAATGGGTCATGGTATTAACCTACCAACTAAGTTTCATCGAAATCGCCATTTTAAATACTGATAATAAGGGAAGAACAAATCTCAAAAAAATATAAAAAAAAAAATTCGACAAGATTGACAACCCAACAGACAAGCCGGTCGGCGACATGGCTGCTCGCTCCAGATGGAAAGCTGGCCGACGCGACTCACCGATATTCATGTACATGCTATCGATCAATTTAGCACAATAAATATGATTATCACAGCCCTCTTTGTTTGCGCCCAGAAACCCGCCTTGTGAAATTTCAGGCATGTTTCCAAAGAGACTCTAACAAATGGCAGCCCTGGTAATTCCATTTATCTCTTCGCTGAAGATTTTATTTTTTTATATGATGCCGTAAGACATTCTCCTTGGGCACACAAAAACAGGTCCCTCGGAGGTCCAGTTTCGGAGGTATTGATTTTTTTTTGTAGTCCACAATAAGTGTACGATGTACGATAAAATATTTTAGCTGTTGCTAAGCAACGGAGGTGTGCATAGCAACCATTCATTTTTGTGTACATGCTCGCCACATTGTAGACATTTCACCCAAGTTTCATCAAAATCAGACTCTTTCTCTTAGAGATATTTGCAATTAACCGTTTCTGAAATGTTCGACATGTACTCGCCCAAAACCTATCTCCTCCTACAAATATTTTTTGTTAGGGCTGCAAATTGGCATGAAGGGAGCTAGATAGATTGGGCACAGAACTCTAAGCTTCGATTTTTCGATTTATTAATTTTTGATTTTTTGACCACTTTAAAGGGCTGTTGCTATGCCGTTGCTGGGGCCCGGGGTCCCATATTCGAAAGCACACGATTCACCGAAATATTGGTCCTGCCTACCAAATTTCATTTGAATCGGTTGAGTGGTTTAGCCCCAAGGCTTGACCAAAGTTTCGCGGACAGACAGACAGATGGAAATGTCCAGAATAAGGGTGCTCTAAGAGCAGCCAACAGACAAACACACAGACACATAAACACACATGCACACACTCAAACACAAACATACATATAAACACACACACAAACACATACACACACACTCAAACACACACATACATACAAACACACACACAAACACACATGCACACACTCAAACACAAACATACATACAAACACACACACAAACACACATGCACACACTCAAACACAAACATACATACAAACACACACACAAACACACACACACAAACACACAAACACACACACATAACGAATATAGTGGTCACTCCGGCTGGCGCTCGTGAACCAATATTTGCTTTGACAGAATTGTGTGTGT
>NC_140966.1:61117186-61254686 GCF_056783735.1 Eptatretus burgeri
CCTCCAAATCCAGATGCCAACTGGGCATCCTCCGTCATGCAAAGTCCTTCCTTGGCCCACCTGAACTCATATCCACCTGCATGGCTTTCAATCCACATCTTGATGGAGTGCTGCTCTCCCTTCTGGGCTGGCTCCCCTGCCTCACATCTTGCTCAGCTTCACGCCGTGGAAACCAAGGCTTTTGAGATCAATGGAACCTCTCGCAATGAGGCTGAGTTGATGAGCTTATCATTTCACCATCAGCAACAGGTCGGTGCTCTCTCTGTCTTCTTCCACCTCCTCTCTGATCTTGCACCCTCTGCCTTCTCCGTGCTTTGTCCCTCTCAGGTATCTACAGGGTATATGCAGTCCACCGGCAACCCCCTTCTAATTAAACTGCCAAAATTCCGAAGCACTGCTCACTTCCTCATTTGTTCCTCTTTTTTCCTGCCTGTGGAACCAACTTCCACATTCTCTTCAATCTCATTCCTCCCTCAAGGTCTTCAAGGCAATTGCTCACCACCATCTCAGATCATCCCCCATCCAAAACCATCATCTTTTCTCCACCCGTTAAACTACCCCAACCCCCCTACCCCCAATTTTCCTTTTTTGTTGCTTCTGTCTGCATCGTGTCCACCCTTTGCATTCCCCCCTACCTTTCATCCCTTGTTTGTCAATCTGCCTCTATTTCCTCCCTCAGCCCTGCAGTTGGTGCTTACCCCTTTTCCTGCTGTTCCTTTTGTTATGTTGCTCCCTGATCTATTCTGTGTTCGAGCTCTTCAATGAGCCTTGACTCTCTATGTATACACAAAAACAACTGGATTTTGATACAACGTATACATGAAGGACTGTTTAGTTTGTTTGGGCCTCTTCATTTACTCTCACAAGGAGGGATCGGTATACCAAAAATGACGCACAAGGGAATGACCGGTTAACAAGTGCAAAGGAAGTTTGTCAATCAGTAAAAAAAGAAAAAAAAAGTTTTAAAACCACCAAACTCTTATTTGATTTCCTTATCACCCTCGCCACGTTTTTACAGACTGAACTCGCGTAACTATTGCACTTGCCTCATTTACTTGAGCACAATAGGTACGTGGGTTTAAACACGTAATGATACAAATCTATGAATACCTCCTGGTTTCGATAATTGCAGGACTTCTGTTTTACCCCCTTAAATATGGAATTAGTAATTTACTAGCCAAACGTTTTTTTTTTGTTTTTTTTTTTTGCCTGGCAGACCCATGGTAGATAGCCTAACGATCATGCACTCACTACTTACACCATTGGCCTCAATGTGCAGGTTATTGTGGATCTCATGAATAATGAATAATATTGTCGAGAATCCCAGCAGTCGCACACAACCTGAAGTCCAGTAGACCTTCTAGGAGACATGAAGTCTGATGAATCCTTCATCGAGTCAAACTAAAAGGAACAAGCTAAACGGTTTACCCTAAGCAATGGTCACGATCACCAATTTTACTGTGTAGTCGATACCATTCATCTCCCTCAAAGGATGGATGGGTAAAGTTCACAAATCTACAGAATTCCAGAATTACAAAAACAAACCTGTTTATTAGAAGCCACACACACAAATTTACAAAATTTCCCAACATGGATAGTTAGCTCATTCACATTGTAGGACTGTTTGTACTTGCCACAGACTTTGTTAGCAATCCCTGCATCGTTCTCTTTTTTTTCAGACGAGGGAGAACCAGTCTCGGTGAGAATGAGAAACACCAGGAGCACATCGAGTTAGGGAATTTTAGCAAATTGTATTGACCATCTGTGAAAAAATTGCTTACCAAAAAATTTCTTCACTAACGTATTCATCTAGGTGTCTACTAACACCTATCAATTAGTGCAAACCCAAATCCTTGTGGAAAATTCTGGGGAGGCAATCAAAGTTCGGGGGCTCAGAGGGCCGGCGAGAAAAAAAAAAAATCGGAAAATTAACTTTGCCAATATTGACTTGTGGGATGTCTAAGTAGGGGTTTTTTGGGGTGCTGAATTGATTCCAACCATTAGATTTGAGGAAAAATGAATCCCTGGCCGTAAAATATTGATATGATACATTTTTAGATATCTCAGACTGTGTTTTGCGGTAATTTGGCTCAATTGATTCAGATTGTTCAAATTGTGCTGAAACCAGCATACAACATTTTTGAAACCACTGCTATATTGTTGGTTATACTTGTGCTCATGCTCAGTAGAATTCTCTGTGTTAGCTGACGTTAGCTAAGAGCTTTTAGCTATAAAAAATTATTGTGTGCCGGACTCAATAGAAGTTGAATATATTCAACGTAGAGTGGACCTATTAATGTTAAAACACATCACTGTATGTGTGTTCTGTCTGGTTTGTGCCAAAATTTCATGTCCTGTCTGTTGTTTACAAAAAAGTGTCTTATTTTTTAGGACAGTATGGACAAGGACGTGACTGAACCTGGCTTGAGGTGTTTCATCTGTGGTGGTTCCGGGATTGAAAAGCATACGCTCTCAAAAGTCTTCAATAAAGGCAACCCACGAATCTTATCACATTCAGAGCTTGTGGGCGATGCGGCGTTGATCGGGGGACTAAATGAGGACTGGAAGAGAAAAGTCATCGCAAGTCTTCATTGCAAGAGAAAAGTTCCTCGATAACAAGAACAACAAAGCCCAGCTCGTCATGGTAACTCTCGCCTGAACATAAACCAGCTGGATGACAAGAGGAATAAGGTTGTAAAAGCTGACGAAGCAACATTTCCATTGAGCACAGTTCTGTTAAAAATGTCAATAAAATACATTTTATATGATCAAGGAGTGTTTTTTTTCTCAAAAATAATGGTTGGAATCAATTCAGCACCCAAAAAACCCCTAGTTAGACATCCCACAAGTCAATATTGGCAAAGTTAATTTTCCGATTTTTTTTTTTCTCGCAGGCCCTCTGAGCCCCCGAACTTTGATTGCCTCCCCAGAATTTTCCACAAGGATTTGGGTTTGCACTAATTGATAGGTGTTAGTAGACACCTAGATGAATACGTTAGTGAAGAAATTTTTTGGTAAGCAATTTTTTCACAGATGGTCAATACAATTTGCTAAAATTCCCTAACTAATCAAGGAGTATGCCCATGACCACGTCTGATTGAGCATGTTCTAGCTTTTCAGAGGCCCAGCAGATGCAAGAATGTCGATGTGTACTATCGGCTGTCCCCTGGTTCCGCAAATGTGGTGCTGAGGTAACAACTGCCCATAGAATGGCCTGACTTCAGGCAGGAAGAAATTGGTGGTAAAAACTGCATGGGATTGCCGGCTAAGAAAGCCACCATTAAATTCACATTGAGCTTGGGCTTTGAGCAATGGTGAAAGGTCTTATCGCCGGGTTACGACATACACGGTGTTGTGCCCATGTGTAGCGCGCCAGAGCTTACAGCCACCGGATCGCATACAGTTCTCCACTAAGGTTAAAGGGAGCGTCCACTCTCTCGACACCACAGAGCACACCACGTCCAACTGGCAAGCATCAGTCCATGATGATGCATGAACATTTGTGCCGAATCGGGGAAACTTGGCCCCTGATTGGTCACCTGGTGCACGTCCTCACCCGATAAAATGATTTTGTGATGATTTAAATGTCATTTGACTTGGATTATTTAAACTTCGTCAATAATTGTAAATTTTATCACGACTTATCTATTTAAAAAGGGAAAACTTGAAAAATACGGTTTCTTAAAAGTCAATTGAAGTTAATAAGTCATACATTTCATTTTGATATGCACAATATATATATATATATATATATATATATATATATATATATATATATATATATATATATATATATATATATATATATATATATATATTATACACAATTAAAATCTCCTTACCCATTCCTTCCTTACAATACGTGCACCTTCTGATGTGACGACCGATCAAAAGATGGCTAATCGACTGCACTTGTGAGATTTAAATTTATTCATGATGGTAGCAAACCTTCACAAAGTGATTGCATCCGGATTTAACATCAATTAATTTTTTTCTGGGAACAAAGCAAACAATTTCCACTGTTTGAAGTTGCCAAATAGAAAGTGGAGTTAAAAAGCTTTTCAGAACATTCACTGATGAGCCAAAACATTATGACCACTGACAGGCGAAGTGAATAATATTGATTATCTTGTTACAATGGCACCTGTCAAGGGGTGGGATATATTCGGCAGCAAGTGAACAGTCAGTTCTTGAAGTTGATGAGTTGGATGCAGGAGAAATGGGCAGGAGTTAAGACCTGAGCGATTTTGACAAGGGACAAATTGTTATGGGGTGCTCCCGGTCAGCAGTGGTGAGTACCTACCGACAGTGGTCCGAGGAGGTACAAACCACAAACCGTCGACAGGGTGTTGGGCGCCCAAGGCTCAACAATGCGCGAGGGCAACGGAGGCTATCCCGTCTGGTCCGAACCGACAGTAGGTCCATTATGGCACAAGTCACAGAAAATTGTAATGGTGGTCACGGGAGGAATGTGGTGGTCACTGCTGAGTATGGGGCTGCATAGCCGCAGACCGGTCAGAGTGCCCATGATGACCCCTGTCCACCGTCGAAAGCACCTACAATGGGCACGCGAGTGTCGGAACTGGATCTTGGAGCAGTGGAAGAAGGTCGCCTGGTCCAATGAGTCCCATTTTCTTTTAGATCACGTGGATGGCCATGTACGTGTACGCCGTTTACCTGGGGAAGTGATGGCACCAGGATGCACTGTGGGAAGACGACAAGCCGGTGGAGGGAGTGTGACGCTCTGGGCAATGTTCTGCTGGGAAACCCTGGGTCCAGCCATTCATGTGGTCGTCAATTTGACACATATCACCTACCTAAACACCATTACAGACCAGGTACTAACCTTCATGGCAATGGTATTCCCTGATGGCAGTAGCCTCTTTTAGCAGGATAATGTGCCCTGCCACACTGCACACATTGTTCGGAAATGGTTTGAGGAACATGATGAAATGTTCACGGTGTTGCCCTGGCCTCCAAATTCTACAAATCTCAATGCAATTGAGCATCTGTGGAATGTGCTGGACCGACAAATCCGATCCACGGCAGCTCCACCTCGCAACTTACAGGGCTTGAAGGATCTGCTGCTAATGTTTTGGTGTCAGATACCACAGGACACCTTCAGGGGTCTTGTAGAGTCCATGCCTTGGCAAGTCGGTGCTGTTTTGGCGACACACGGAGGACCAACAGCATATTAGGCAGGTGGTCATCATGTTTTGGCTCATCAGTGTACATTACATTAAATGAAGCCCTGTGCCTTAATTTCTTCAGAGCTTTACTCCAACATTTATAAGTAAATGTTGGACTTAACACAAGTTGAAGTAATACTACGGTGACTTGAGACTTCATCCTAGAGACTTGAAACTTGCCCTCAAAGACTTGGCTCAAGTGACTTGTTGACATCTCTGAATAGCGTCAGAGTTACGTAATTAATTGTGATATTAGAAATCCGACACTTATGGAATAGTTAGATGACATCTCCCTCTCCCAATGTCTGTATCTGAAATTATCAACCATTTTGACCCCCATTTTTAATTTCCCCACCTTTGTAATCTGTCCTCAATGCCATTTAAAAGGTTTCGCTCGGCCATGAAGTGGTAGCTGAGTGCAAAAAGAAAGTTCCAGGTACAACCCGAGACGGCAGTGACCAACAACAATGCTGTGAGGCTGGGAATGGGGTCACCCCATCCACGACCGAGCCAAATGCCAATGTCGAGTGAGAGGAGAGGCGCTTGGTGAACCAGAAAGGTCACAGTTCTCCCAAGGGGATAAAAGAGTGGAGTGAAGAAAGAAGTGCAAGAGTGCTCGGAAATCTCCAAACTAGAAGCTTCATTGCATGATCACTTCTGGAGCACCAGTCACATCCCACCAAAGGCCATGCCCTTCTCTCTCCTCTCTGTGGTGATGAGCCATTTCTCTGCCAAGCAAGCAGGGACTGCGTGGTGACCCATCCTACCATACTGAGTCGGATTCGCTGAAGTACTCTTCTGTTTTGTCTTTCCTGATATTGTCTCTCGGTCGTGGTGTGTCTGAGGGCCCAGTTAAGTTATATAATTAAGGTCTCTGTTGGTTTGTTGGCATCGTCCCTGCTAGTTATTTAATAATTAATGTTAAAATAAGTGTGTTGTAAATGCTGGAATTAAAGGGATAGTGTCGAGCACATCTTCGGAAGCTCTTGTTCTCCCTCCCCAATCTGACTGTTTGTGTCTAAGCCCTGCCTCCCCCCCCCCCCCACAGCATCCCTACATTTTGTCTTGCTTCCTCGATGTATATGTGTCTAAATGTAATTTTCCACAACAAACGGCAATAAAAACATCTCAGCAGTCAGTGGCCCACATGGCCTAAGTGTAGGGAAAGGTCACCATATGAGGTATGTGGGGCTTCCTCCGCTGTGCAGCCAAGAGCGTACCACTGCTGTTCCAAAGGCTCCCCTACCTCCCCAACAGGGTTATAAAATGACAAGGGATCGCATTCTCTCTCGCATTCTCTCTCGCATTCTCTCGCATTCTCTCGCACTCTCTCGCACTCTCTCGCACTCTCTCGCACTCTCTCTCTCTCTCTCTCTCTCTCTCTCTCTCTCTTTCTCTCTCTCTCTCTCTCTCTCTCTCTCGCACTCTCTCTCTCTCTCTCTCTCTCTCTCTCTCTCTCTCTTTCTCTCTCTCTCTCTCTCTCTCTCTCCCACCCCCCCCCTCGTGTCTGGTTGGCATGCATCACATCCCGGTGGGAGGGATGGTGCAGACTGACAACGCAGACCGCAGCATGCTGGCCTGATCAGCACCAAGACCGTGTGGGAGTTGGGCTCGTGCCACAGGTCCTTTTGTCCCGTCAATCTCATGCTATGTTGCATTCTCCCAATGAAAGGATTATGTTATTTGTGAAGCCATTGAGGATCTGTTGGTGAGTGGGTTAATGGAGTGGTCACCGGGAAACAGGAACCATAGCGCTTTAAGACTTTTGGCATATAAACCTATGAGACAGGTAAAATAGGTCCGCACATTAAGCGTCACCATTGGCGAACCACTGGCAGACTCGCTCGGTTATCCTGGCAGGCACATTCACCGCTGTCAATGCATTCTGAAACGCAGGTTCACGCCCAAATTACCTGGGTGGACACACAGACCTTTTCATCCTCCCCGCACGGTGATGTGTCGGTGGTTGAAGACCGCACGACCGTTACAATATAAACTAGAGACGTCATAGAACACCTTTCCCCACGCTGTCTTGAGAAACCAATTTGATTGGTCATGATGATGTAAAATACCGTAATATTTTATCCAAGTACTGCTCAACGGAAGGGTTGCGAAAGTGCCAAAAAGGCGATTTGTGTTCTCGAGTGTTCAAGTGTATAATTCAATTGAAATAAAAATAAAGATTTTAAAGGTTGTAGAATTATTTTTTGGACGTTTACCGCCGTTGATTCATCGTCTTTTACACCACCTTATTTACCACATTACAAGAGTTATTCGTGCCCTTTGTGACGTCCTTAGAAACAGTACGTTTCCTGTTTGGAATGATTTTCCATTCTGTGTGACTGCCAGACAGACAGAGTAAAACAATAATCTCACTCCTCTCTGCAGGATGTCTAATTGGGATGGATTAAGGGGCAAAGTACTGCCAAACTACAGGTTCGTTTTCTGATTCATGTTCAAAATAAAACATTCGCTTGAAATCAAGTTATTCCTCGATCATAAACTGACGCTTGTAGATGGACGGACGGACGGACAGACAGACAGAATTGAACAATTGCTTAACCCCGCTTTTCGCTCCGCATGCGTGGGGTAACAAGGCAGTGGATATTTTGCCGGACCGACATTTACCTTCATGCAGTTTTGCCACTGAAGTGATTATATTTGTCAACCAGAGTGACATCACTTCTAGTACCGGACAACATTTCACAACCGCTATTTTACCAATATATTCGCTACCCTCGATCTCGAACCTAAAATGGCTAATATTTTATGATTGTTTATTTGTACAGGTAGTGAGGTCACTCCACCTGAAAAGAGTGTTTGTGAGATGTTTTACACATCAGACTCAGTTCCACGTGTTCATCTTCATGGCCACTGTGTTGGGCACTGGACCCCGACACGAGAAGCCAGGCGTCATGACATGCTGGACTTTGTGAATTCCAAATTTCTCACGCCACGTGACTAGTTCAGTGGACTATATATATATGACAGGTAGAGTCTGGTATGTGATAAAAACCGTATCTTTCAAAAAGAGTAGGCCATTTGGTGTTAGTACTCTGGCCAATTTCAATTGTGGATCGAGTCCAAAAGGCCTATGGTATCCATCCATGCATTCACAAGGATTTTGGTTTGAAGACCTTCATAAGATGTTCCATCTTCATGCGTATATTCTTTCCTCAGCGATGAGTACTTCATGTCAAGAGCCTTCAGAATTTTTTGCAAATCATCCAATAGTTTGATAGGTTTTAACAGTTAGTTAACCTGAAAACCACCCTGCATATGGTGTCCTTGCTTGGTCGAACGTTCTGACAATGCAGTGTACTCTTCCTGATGGACACAGCTGCTGGCAGAGCAACTTCTCAGGGCAATGCAAGTGACAGTCACATGCCTCGCCAAAATTATCCCAGAGGTCACATAGCACCACTAGGAACATCACACCAATAAGCCATTGTAGAAAGGAATGGACAATTGCATTGAATCCATTGCCACATAAACACGTTGGTTTGTGAGTTCTGCTTTGTCAAGGTTCCACTCAAAAGGAATCCGACAGTGGCTGAACAATAACCCGATGATGATTACACACCAACATCCTGGATATTGTTGTACTCCATGCATTTCCTGCAACAGGGAATGGTGTGGCTAAAAATAACTGAACTCTTCCATGCTGACGATGAGTGGCACAATGATGGTGGGCGTGGGAGATAGATGATACGGTTTGATTGGCATGCCCTTTGTAAATAAATCTAGATACAGTGTTCCCTTTTGTGTCAATATTAACCGACTTCATGATTTAAACAAACAAAAAAAAAAAAAGGAGTTAAAGTCAGATCGAATTTAAGCCACAGCTGGTGTTGGGTTGGGCCCTTTAATAGACTTGAAAATGGCAAGTCATCTCCCATCCCCCTCACAACAGCCTAGCCCTGTTTTTTTTTTGTTTGTGTTTTTTTCTTCTATGATCGATCACTCTCACACACACACACACACACACACACACACACACACACACACACACACACACACACACACACACACACACACACACACACACACACACACACACACACACACACACACACACTTTATTTAATATAATTGGATGCTATATGTTACAAAGTCTCTCTTTGCATAATTTTTAGATTAAAAAAACTGATTAAAAGCACGTGACCTGTTGGCAATAAATTTGAAGAAGGGAGGTGAGAAGAGGAACAAAGAGGGGGTAGGACACAGAACTAATTTGACTAGAATACAAAAATACGTTTCACAAATGGATTTTCATTTCCCCCTCCCCCCCCCCCCCCAAGTTGCCAAAGTCAAACGTCATAGTAAAATCGGATTTGCTCTGACTTCACTAATTGTTCTCTTGCTGATTGGCTGATTGGGTAGGTTGCATGGTATGATTGATCTTGTAAATATGGATAACGCTGACTGGTCCATCATAAATGTAGATATTGAATGATCAGTTGATATTCCAAGTTGACCCTCTGGCTCCAGATGCAGGAACTCAGGTTTCACCCAAAGGTGGATGGAGGTTGTGTTTTAACCCGTTTGTCTGTCCATGAGCAGGATATCTCAAAAAGTTATGGACAGATTTCTATGAAACTTGGTAGGCAGGTTCGGTATGTGACAAGGAACAATTGTTTAGATTTTGGTGAATATCCGGATCCTATAATTTTTTTCAAAGTGATTCTTCACCATTAAGTGATGGGGCCATAAACGATGCATAGCATGACATCTCAGAAAGTTGTGGACAAGTTATGACAAAACTAGGTGAACGAGTTGGTTAGGTTACAAGAACAAGCCGATTCGAATTTGGTTCAGGTCCGGATGCATACCTGGAGCAGGAATGTACTCTTCCGAGTGCTGTTGTATAGTTTCCAAATGTCCTTGTAATTAATGTGAAAACACCTCTACTAATATATGTTTCTGGCATAAAATTTATGTACAAGCGCCACCACAAGCCATCATCTTGCATAATCACCGATTTTCAGTCCATTGCAGGACAAACGCCTCCCGAGATCCACATTTTGGAGTGGTGGGGGTAGGATATTGGCAAACTCGCCATCCTTGCCAATCGCGGGTTGGAGAAAGAGTTTTGGCAGGAAATTTTATTTCATTCAGGGTGCTAACGATAGCTCACATACTATTTGGGAAAGACACCGAGAGAGCTTTAACGTCCATTAACAACCAGTGCTAACAGACGGGTCCTCTCGCTTAACATCGACCAATATCGATGGGGCACACACTGATACAGAACCATTGGTGCGAAACATCAGGGTGATGGTTTACAGTTGGGTTGAGATTCAAACCCAGGCTAGATGCCGTGACAGGCAGGGTATCAACACCTCATGGCCTAACCCGAATACTACATACATATACATATACATATACATATACATATACATATACATATACATATACATATACATATACATATACATATATATATATATATATATATATATATATATATATATATATATATAACCGGGCGTAGTGGCGTGCGCCTGTAATCCGGCTACTCGGAGGCTTGGGTTGGAGGATCGCTTGAGGACGGGAGCTCTGCGCTGGGCTGCGCTATGAGAGGGTGCAGGGCAGCCTGGAATCATGGCGAAACCCAATCCTTATCCCTGTGTCGTAAGAGGCGACCAGGGTTGCGTCAGGAAGGGCATCCAGTGTAAAACCTTTGTCAAATCAGTATGCGGATCATAACGGATGATTCACTGTGGCGACCCCTAATGGGAGCAGCCGAAAGAGGAACAACAATATATAATATCTGATGAATGCATCCACACATCCAGGTCCTCAGACAGTTATTTCCTTAAATGCATGTTCAGATTAGCCCCATCCCCATGTCTAATGGGATCTTAAATGTGATGCGTTGAGAAGGGTAAAGAATAGATCCCCTCTCTTATGGGAAGCTTTTTTCTTTACGACAGACACGTTCACACACATTTCTGTCACAAGCTCTGAAGCCCGCCCTCATTTTTCCTCAGCAGCATTCTTTCGCGAGCTCCGACACCCACCTTTTTTGAGAACGCACGGGTCGTCATGGTAACCGTGCCCCAGTGGGGTATGGTGAGTTTGGGGCAGATGGCACCCGGTAGAGATGCCCCGAAGATATAAAAAGACGTTCTGTGAGGAGAGACGTTCGGAGAGGAAAAGGCGAAAGAGGGACGTTCTGAAGCGAGAGAGATGTTCTGTGAGGAGATACATTTTGAGAGTGGGGAAAAAGCGAAAGCGATATGTTCTGAAGAGAAAGAGATACGTTCTGAGATCATAAAAAAGCGTGAACGAAAGAGGTACGAGAGAGAAGCGAGCAAGAAGCGGGTGTAGGCACGCAAAAGAGGAGAAGGAAGCGAGTGTGTGGGTGTCTGGCCAGAGCCAACAGTGAGACGGTTCGTCCTACCCAGAGCTTCGGCAAGCGAGCGTGTGGACTGGCGTTCAAGGCTGCCCCGCGAGAGGCTGTACGACAAAGCTGGGTGCTGGCGACGGACGTGACACGCACACACGCATTTCAGAACGTTTTTGCTTCACATACGACTTTCTGGTGAGCGAGACGATTTTCTCCCCCTCCCCTCCCCCTGAATGAGCCGTTGGGTACCCTTGTCTGTGTTTAGTTGGAAGTAAGTCAACCTCCGATAAGCATCTGCTCTTTCTCTCCTTCCTGGCATTTTGATTGATTTTGCTTTGAAATTCATTCTTTATTTACCTCAGCAAATAAAAAGTTGTTTTTATTTATTTATTTTATTATTAATAAAATATTTGTCGATTTCCAACATGTCCATGTTTGTCCTTTCCTTCATTGATCTGGCATTGGTCGGCATGCACCAGCAGTTAAAACGCTCGGCCGCCCTAATTAAAATCTAATCAGATAATATTGGTGCTTTGCCGAGGGCGTGATCCCCGCTCAGGTAACCATGTGACCACCAGTTAAACGGAATAATTAGACGGTGGACACTGGAACTCGTGGTTGACTGGGTGGCGTTCGTGGTTTTAAAACAACACACCGTACCATAACGGTAATTGTGAGCGATGGCCCCAGGTCCGGCTGTACCGAGGACAACCGGGGATTAATCCCCCTGAGTGACAAACTGGTGTCTCGGTATCCGTCACCGCAACAATATATATATATATATATAAAAAATATGGAATAGGCAAAGCCTCGAAGCGAACGTAGAATTCTTCTTACATTCGCTTCTGACTTTACATAAAACTTGTTCACTACTGTGTACTTGCCAACGATACCATGGTACATGTAAACGCCGCACAGCTGATGATTTCGACGCAATTTCCGGTTACTTCGGCCTGGATTCGGGATCAGCGATCAAATAATGTAAATCACGATTAAAAAATATTTTTTGATGATGCGGGAGATATCTTTATTAAAATTAACTTTGGGGAAAAAAATTATTGAATAAATAAATAAACGATCACTTCTGGTCAAGAATAAAAAAATATATAAGTTCCGGAAAGAGTTTAAAAATCACTCCCGGTAATGTTAAATACAAAATAAACACTTCCTGTCATGAAAAAAAAATCACTTTCAGAAGTATAAAATTAACTTTGGGACAAAAATAATTGAATAAATAAATAAACACTTCCGGTAATGATCTCCCAGCATGCATCATTCCCCATGAAAAAAACCGGAAACAAAAAAAAAACCAGAAGCAAAAAAAAAAACCGAAGCAAAATGGTCATAGCCAACGACACGGATTCACAATTGGCAGGGTATTGTGTTGTTTTTGTTGTTTCCTATTCTCTCATGTGCACACGTCAAGTAATATTCACAAGATAGAAATAAAACCCAATCGTGTTTATACACCGCACAGCGTTTAACAACAACCGGAAGCAAAAGGTCATATCCAACGACACGGATTCGAAATAGCCAGGGGTATTGTGCTGTTGTTGTTGTTGTTTACCTATTCTCTCAAGTGCATGCGTTAAGTATGAAGCTCACTGCGTTCGATATATATATATATATATATATATATATATATATATATATATATATATATATATATATATATATATATATATATATATATATATATATACATACATACATACATATATTGTTGCGGTTCGGGGGCGGGGGAATTCAGACGAGTGCGTCAATCACTGTCCGTAACCAGTTTGGGTTTTCGCACCCCACTCTCGACAGCCAAATGTTACAGATTCAGCGCCACTCTAACCACCGCCGTCTCCGGGGTTATAATGCCGGCTGGTTCAGCACAATTCTCGGGTTACGCGTCTCGAACCACGATAACAAAATACACCTGTACCTTGCCTGCTGGGGAAATAGACCCCGGTTACAGACTGGTTTTATCAGAGACCGAGCGGAATCTACCAGTCTGTAACCATTTTCGTTTTTATATCCAAATTGAGCGGATCGTTCCTCAGCGCAGCACGAATTTATTCAAAGCGGCAACTTCGTACGAATCAGCCAGATTTATTGGGGACATCGGGGAACACGACACAAGCAACGCATTCACGACAATGTTATAATTAATCTCTAACCCGTTCTTAACTAGGGAGCTACGGATTCCGGGTTTTGAAGCCGGGGACCCTAACGAGATAAGCCTTAAACAACATGCAGACAAGACATAGACAGCATGCAGACAAGACACAGAGTACTTGGTGTTGTTTCATGGATGAGAGGAAAGTGTCAAAGGCACGAATATGGCTCGTGACAAGCCGATGTCCACGGATTTGAGCGCCCAAGCTCAAACACGCCGCGTGGCAAGATGGTGCTCGTCCTCCTTTTGTCGCACCGCCCATGCACGCAGCCTCCATGCGTTCTGACCCCGCACAAGACTGTCAGATCGATGGTGGGTTTCACCTGGTTTCGCACAAGGTCCAGTAGACAAGTCCAGGCCTGGCCTGTTCACCAGACCAGGCCAAATTGAGGTGTTGGGCTCCGGCAGGCGGATCGACAAACGTGTCGAGGACCTTCTCATGAAAGTCGATCGCCGACTCGACGTGCAGGCAGCCTCTAGTCATTTCTCCTGCCTCCTTCACGAAGCAGATCGCAGACAGACACAGCCGTCCCCTACACAGATCACGACCCCCACCAGTGGTTTCTCATCCAGCCGAGGGCAGACTCTGCGTGCTCAGGTTCAGTTTTCTCTCCCGGCAGATTCAACACTGCCTTTCCTTTTTTCGCTCACCTCGAAGCCTGACTGCCCAACTCTGTGCTCTCAGTTTTACCACCTTTTCTTTTTGGGGCGCGCCCCTTTACGAAACCGACAAATTCCTCCCTTCAGTTTCACTTCCTTTTCTAGGCCACTCCCCCTCTCAGCGCGCTAGGCGGAGTCTATTGTCCAGAGAGAGGAAGGAAAAAAAGAACCTCTCGGTCCACCACCAATGTACCAACAATGAACAGCCTCTTACACCTCCCGACACACATGTAGCGTCCATTTACCGAACAGCCTGGCTAAACATGCATTTAATGGGCGATCTGGACTAATCCTATATTTAATGACACACTCAGGGCCATTTCCGTAACAACATATATATATATATATATATATATATATATATATATATATATATATATATATATATATATATATATATATATATATATATATATATATATATATATATATATATATATATATATACATATATATACACACTAGTAGTAATGCCCGGCGTTGCTCGGGCTAGCAATAAAGCCTGGCGTTGCCTGGGCTTTCTTGCAAATTTCCTGAATGGCTGTTAGCAGTTAGCGGTTAGGGGTTAACGGTTAGGGGTTAGCGGTTAGGGTTAGCGGTTAGGGTTGCAGTTAGGGTTAGGGTTGCAGTTATGGTTAGGGTTAGCGGTTAGGGTTAGGGTTAGCTCTTAGGGTTAGGGTTAGCTGTTAGGGTTAGCTGTTAGGGTTAGGGTTAGTGTTAGGGTAACTAACCCTAACACTAATCCAAACCCTAACCGTAACTCTAACAGCTTGGCGTAGTGGAGGTAAACAGCGCCCGCAGCAAAGTGGAAATTTGCGTCCCCCGTAGGCCTTAAACTTGAGTGGATTTGAATGGAAAATCCCATAAGGGATATCGATTTATCGATTTTTTCGAATATCGGAAGTGTTATGGAAAAATTTTTATAGCCATTGACTTAAGTTGGACCAAAAGCCATAATCGTACCGAATTTGAATGGAATCCGTTGGAGTTTGTGAAAATGCATCAAAACGAATTTTGAGGGGCCTCTTCAGGAAGATAATAATATCATTAGTATATGTGCCAAATCTTGTTTCATTTCATGCAGTAACAAAAATCTGATGGTGGAACAAAGAAAGGGGCGTGCCAAAATATTAATCTATATATATTAATCTACATATATATATATATATATATATATATATATATATATATATATATATATATATATATATATATATATATATATATATATATATATATATTCTGACAGCCTGTATTAGCAGAACATTCCCAATAATTTCCATTAACCATTTGATAGTTGGGGCTATAAATAAGTGCAGCAATTGCTGAACAAAATATTAATGTTCAAGGTGTTCACTGCACATGCTTATGGTTCAATAAGGATCACAATGGGAAAATGCATTTGCACATTTTGGAGGGACAGGATAAAAAGAAGTTCCATTCAACAGGAACGAGAAGACAGAGACTAATGCAAGATACCTGAACAATAATTGCCATGGACAATATTGTTGCGGGCCAGGGTCCGGTGGCGAGAGCAACTGCTTGGTGGGGAAAGTTACGTCGTCTCCCACCAGACTCCCGGAATTGTAGGCTGTCGCTCCGGATAATTCCGTGAGGCGGCGGGTCGCTTTACCGACCGTGGACAGCAATACCTCCACCGCGTAGCGTAGGGTCTTTTTGTCTGGAACCAATTTACCTAATTAACCATGCAGTGTCGTCTCCCGGGGAACCATGCCCTCGGTACGTATTGCCCGAACCAGATCACTCTTCTAACTACCAACTACCTTTCCGGTTCGGATGCAGCCGAGCGGAACTACCAAAAACGTACCGGCCAGGATGAACAGATTATTGGGGATAAAGACCCGGCTAAACTCAGATCCGAACCATGCTGGACCAATGAAGGAAAAGACGAAAACGAGCTAGGAACATTTCTAATAATGGTTTATTTACAATCAACTTACAAAAGGACTCAGAGCAGACTTATCGCGGGATATACAGGCAAGATTAACAATGATCAAACACTTAAACAGTTCTACTTAAAGACAGCGCCACACACTCAGACGAAAATAAACCCAGATGTATTGCAAAGGATGTTCCAACCATTGTCTCGCTCCAATGCTGTTTCTCTCCAACCTCAGACTCCAGCTAACACGGCTGACCCACGCAGAATTCTCTCTCTTCCCTCTCAGGATGGTGCTGTAATTTATCTCCCAGCCAAGGACTCTACGCTGAGGATCGCTTCGTAATTTATAGATCTCTCTCTCTCAGCGGGGAGGGGCCTTGGTGAAGTCGACGCCACTGTCTGCCCTGATTGGACAGGGCCTCCATGGGTCCGCCCTTTCTGGGTGGGATTTTGGCCATGCTGGGTCTTATCTCCCCCCCCCATCCATGCGTGTCTGGACTCATCAAGAAGAAGCCACAACACAAAGATTTTGCCCCGGCCAACGGGCCTTCGGATACTGCTGATGGACAGTGGATCGTGATGGGGGATGGGATATAAAGATTTATTACCCTAACTAAAAAAACATCGCAACGCACCCCTTCGATTTCCCACTAAACACGAGGAGGGAATCTATCTACACATATGCTTAACGGCATAACTAACTTTGGGTCAGCTGTATGTTTGAATGCATGTACGGTTCCTAGAACCGTAACAATATATTACTCACCTGCTGTTCCACTCCAATTTCTGCCTTGTCAGATATGTTTTTCATCTTATACAAATGGCACTCTGTTGTGTATAGGCCTGGTGTTGGCTATATGGTTCGGGTGGTGGGCTTGGGATTCTAGGATTCTAAGTTAAAATCCCCCTCAGCTGTTGAATTCATACCAGGTGGGGTTGACTCTGCTTGTCGTCCTTCTGTGGTCGGCAAAATGAGTGCCAGCTTGCTGGTATCCTGTGTCGGAGTGGTGACCTGCCCGGGATTGTGCCCAAAAGCCAAGGAAACTGCTGAGGCAGCACCAGCGCTCTGCACAGAGTGTGGTCCCAATGGATGTATTCTGTTATGTAACCTTTATTATTGATCAATGGCATGAGAGATTTTATGTATACTTGTGATAACATCTATTGAGAGGTTAACTTACGAAATAAAATTAAAGCACATGCATGATGAGACAAATGGTTGGGAGTGACTGGGTGCCTTGTCTCAATGTTCCTGTACAAGGTGATATGTGAAAGATTGACTTGTTGTGGTTCGAGAACCAAATGCGGAAATTGGTGGTTGATTTTACCACTGATGTAAAAGTTGCCTTATCAGAAAATGTCAACTCTTCAAGAAATCTAGTGGAATTGTGGATTTGCCAAAGGTAATAACAACATTATTAGCCCCCCGCCCCACCCCACCCCCCCTCCGTTGGACTTAGTCATAAACGGGCGTTTATGGATTTGGTCTCAATTTTCATGTCCGTGCATACGTGCGTTTGTGCCTCCGCAACCATATCTCGGACATGTCTGGACCGATTTTATTCATACTTGGCAAAAAGACAACACATGATAGGATACATATGCAACTTTTTTTTGACATCAGATCCAAGATGGTTGACTGGCGGCCATTTTCGTTGTAAAAAACAAAAAACGCGGTTTCAAACATGTCCTCAACCATTTCTCGGACATGCATTTACCGATGTTTAAACTTGGCACACAGATAAAGAATGATGGCTTACATAAGCACGTCGTTTTTTTTTAGAGATCACATCCAAGATGGCCGACTGGTTTTTTTATGTATACCTTGTTGAGGCTCGTATGAGAGCTAACACACAACGCACAGCAAGGGGGCATGAGACAAAAGGGGCGGGAGTGGGATGGACCAAGCAGTGGGGAACAGACACATTAGGAGATCTGTGGAAGGGAGAGGGATGGGACGGGGAACATGGGGAAGAGAAGATGGACATTACAGGGACTTTCAGGAAGGAAAGCAGGGGAATTGATGGAAGTGGGCTTTGGGTGGATTATTGGGGGTAGAAAAGATCGAGGATTTGGATGGGGGATGATAAGAGGTGGTGGTGAACAGCTGTTTTGAAAGCCTGGAGGGAAGAATGGGAATGAATAGAGTGAGGGAGTTTATTCCAAAGGCGGGAAAAAAGAGGAATGAAAGAGTGAAGATGAGCAGTGATTCGTGATTTTGATAGTTTTACCAGAAGGGGGTTGTTGGCGGACCTTGAGCGCCCTGTGGAAATGTGGTTGGGACAAATCGCAGAGAGAGCAGGGGGGCAAGGCTGGAGAGGAGACAGGAGAAGACAGAAAGACCACCGACCAACCTGCGGTGATTGAGTGAGAGGCCCAAAGACTCAGCTTCATTGCGGGAGATGCCGATGATCCTAAATGCCCTGGTTTTGACAGCGTCAAGCCGACAAAGGTGGGAGGCAGGAGCACCAGCCCAAAGGGGAGACTGGTGGCCATTTTGTTACTTTCAAGAATCGCTGCTCACCTTCATTCTTTCAGTGCTCTTTTTTTTCCTGCCTTTGGAACAAATTTCCACAATCTCTTCAATCCCACTCTTCCTTCCAAGTCTTCACAAAACAGCTGTTCAACACCATCTCTTATCTTCCCCCATCCAAACCTTTCTTATCTTATCTACCAACATTAATCCACCCCAAACCCACCTCCTTCACATTCCCTGCTTTCCTTCCTGAAAGTCCCTGCAGTGTCCATCTTGTTTACCCTGTGTACCCTGCCACATCCCTCTCCCTTCCACAGATCTCCTCGTGTCTCTTTCCCACTGCTTTTTTCCTTCCCTCTCCCGCCCCTCGTCTCCTGCTCCCCTTGTTGTACATTCTGTGTTTTAGCTCTCATACGAGCCTCGACGGTGTACACAAAAAATAAAAATAAAAATAAATGTGTCCCCAACCATTTCTCAGACATGCATGGTCCGATTTCATTCAAACTTGGCACAAGCACAGTACATGATGGCATACACGTGAACCTCACTTTATTTGTGATCTGATCAAAGATGGCCGACTGGTAGACTGGTGGCCATTTTAGTTGTACATAAATATGGGCTGGCCCTTTACCTCCACACAGCAAAATTACTAAAACAACGGGGGCTATGACATTTTATGTCTTTTTTACTTGTTTTTTTTTTCATATTATTTCGTATGCAGCCTGTGGCTGCTGACTGCATCATTGCTGGGAGAGCGGCTGTGCAAGTTTAGACAACCAGTTTGTCATTCCTGTGCAGTAGTTTGACAATTTTTCAGAATGGGCAGTGAAGGGAACAGTCGATGTACCTTTTTTGTTTGTTTGTTGTTCAGCCAAGACTACAGACCAGACCCAAAAGGGCTTGTGTGCATTACAAATGTGGATATACAAAGGCTTACACCAAGAGCAGTTTTTACCCCGCGCACGTGAATCAAAAAGCGGGGTTAAGCAATTGGTTCATGTCCGTCCCTCTGTCTTTTCAGTTTATGATCATCAGATTATGATCGAGGAACAGCTTATTCAAATCGAATGTTATATTTTGAACACGAATCAGAATGTGAATAAGAAAAGTCTGTTTGAGCGTACCTTGGCTTGCAATTCATCCCGACTGTACAGGGGCAGAGATTTTATTAATCTATTTATATGCCTTTTAACCCCCTTTAAACCTTTATTGAAATTGAATTATACATGTGAACACTGTAGAATACAAATCGCCTTCATAATACTTCCAAAAACGATGATATATATTGATATATAGTATGAGAGGGTGTGGCGTGTGAGAGGGTGTAGTATCGGGGTGAAGAAGAGGCCGCTGATATGGCTATGTATGATGCTGATTGACGCTGCATTCTATGGTGATCAATAAAGCCTCAATCTCATGAACTGCAACTCAACATCATCATATTACAGATTGTTCCCCCCCCCCCACCCCACCCACCGACAGTGACACACACACTTCCATTTTGGCTGTAAACTTATACATGCAATTCTGACATGTGGAAAAAAATATCACCACCACTTATTCCTTTTCCCTTGTTATTCATCATCTAATAAGGCACTTGTATTGAATAGCATGCATTACATATTGATCAGAGCAACAAATAGTGATGATTGTACATGTATGCAAGAAGACAATCGATCGAACACTCACATCCTACTTTATTGGAGTTATTACATTTACAGGCAACAATATTTAGTTATTTCAGTGCTGTTTTGAGACCAGAAAGATACGTTGTTAATCTCACTTCTGATATAGGGTCAATGGATCAGAGCATAACAAATCATTCAGAAAAAAGTATTAAATATGGCTTTTGGAGATGTGTAGCACTGTTAGACATTGTCAAACGTAACATTTTGTATTAATGCCAAAAAGTTCCATCTTGGTTTTGTCAGACCACAAAACTTTTTGCCACATGACTTCAGAATCTCCAGAGTGGTTTTTTGCATACCTCAAATGGGACTCGAGGTGGGCTTTTTGAGTAACAGCTTCCTTCCTGCCACCCTACCATACAGGCCAGACTTTTGGAGTGCTTGGGATATTGTAATCAGATGCACACAGTGACCAGTCTTTGGCATAAAGGCATGTAGCTGTTTCAAAGTTGCCATTGGCCTCTTGGTGACCTCTCTGATCGGTCTCCTCCTTGCTTGGTCATCGAGTTTGGAGGGACAGCCTCATCTAGGCAGGGTCTTGGTGGTACCATACACCTTTCACTTCTTAATGATTATCTTGACTGTCCTCCAAAGGATATTCAAGGCCTTTGAAAATTTTTTATACCCATCCCCTGATCCGTGCCTTTCCAAAACTTTATCCCAGAAGTCTTTTGAAAGCACCTTGGCGATCATGGTTGAGTCGTTGCTGTGAAATGTACTACCCAGCAGAGGAAACCTGCAGGAACAGCTGATTTTATTCTGAAATAATCAGAATCACTACAATTTAACACAGGTGGAGGCCAATTAGCTTGTTGTGTGATTTTGAAGGTGATTGGTTACACTTGAGCTCATTTAGAATTGCTATTATTATAGGGGTGGACACTTATCCAACTAAGATATTCTAGTTTTGTATTTTCAATTAATTTTCTGAAATTTGTAGAATTTGTTTTTTTACTTGGTAGTTGTGGGTTCTGATGTGTAAATAAAATGTGGAAAAAGTCTGATTTAATGCAATTTAAATCCAGGCTAGAATGCAACAAAAGGTGAAACTTTTGAAAAGTGGGTGTATACTTTGTGTAGACACTGTAGGCAAGGATCATGTTCCGCAATAAAATTTTGCCTGTGCCACCAATAGCATCAAGGAAGACAATTCCTCCATCTTTACTGTCTATTTTACATCGAATGACGTCAAAAGCAGCAGCTTGATCAGCGTTCAGCTGTTGAGTTCACGGAAGGTAGTATTGGCATCTGGGTCTATCTCCTCAGCAGCAAGGTCAAGCTGACTGCGTTGGCTTGGATTTGATGGTGAAAGGCCAAAATCAACTGTCTTGTGGTTCTGCTGCTGAAGTCGGTCATCAAGATCACAGAGCAAGGTGTTCTCACTTGCAACTTGAAGAGCTTCATTGGTGAGACCTGGTTGTTTGCGGTGGAAGTGAAAATCCTGCACGAGATTGTCAAGGTGCTGTTGGCACAGGAGGAGTGGTTCTGTGGTCTCACAGAACAGCAGGATAATAATGAGCAGACTTCTCATGCTTAATGGTCTTTGTGCATTTGCACACTCAGCAAGACACTGGCACCATTCGTTGTCATCTTCAAGAAGATTGAGAAGCTGGCAGGATTGTTTGAATCTCTCACAAACTTTTCCATCAATCACTCGAAGATTCTGAAAACTTCTAGCACCAGTTATGTCGTGGAGCAGGAGATAGAGGTAGAACGTTTTTCCTTGGCTCTGATGTACAGACAACACTCTGCCTTTCATCTGAGGTTTGTTCCCTGGAGGTCTTGCTCACCATCTCAAGACCTTTGCTGCTGGTTACGAAGTGAAGTGTTCAGGAAAGTTACAATAAAGAATGTGATCTTCACAATAAT
The DNA here is from genome assembly GCF_056783735.1 of Eptatretus burgeri. Classification (NCBI taxonomy): domain Eukaryota; kingdom Metazoa; phylum Chordata; class Myxini; order Myxiniformes; family Myxinidae; genus Eptatretus; species Eptatretus burgeri. The sequence continues at coordinate 61,139,488 of NC_140966.1, forward strand.
TGGCAAAATTGTCTGCCAGTTTTTTGTCGGTTGCTGCTTCCAGGGCTTTCTCTGTGTTAGCTGGATTCAACATCACCCGCTGCTCATCTGGGAGGTGAACAGGAAGAGGATCAACAGCTGGTGTGCGGTCCTGTGTTGGGAATGCGAAGATCCTCCATGTTGCCTCAGATGCTCCAATGAAGCGACACTGCTCGTACTGTATGATCTTATCATTGCAATCATCCATGCCTACTCTCACGTGGTCCACATCAGCTTCAAAGGTGATGGTGGCCTGGTCAGAACTTTTGTAGATATACTTTTACAGGTACTTGACAGCTTTGATTGAAGCACAATATTCTATGTTGATATGGGCACAGTACTTCTGGAGCAGCCATGGATTGTCTGGAACAATGCTTCTGCTGTCAATGAGGATTGTCTTTCCTGCAAATGTCATTGGTGTATAGCGCCCACCATTGTCAAGAGACCTTTGATGATAAGTTGGATCGGAGTCATCTCCGATCATCATCTCCAAGCTTTGATTGAGCAGTGAAATATTTTGTAACGTCCTTTTCGCAGTGGCCATTGATCAAACGTGGACAGTTTGGCACCACACGATCCATGCATCATGAATTTCTTCACACAGTCCAATAGGTCCTGAGTACATGGGTTGGTTGGACGAGGTAGTTCAGCACTGATGACTCTGTACACATCCTGCCATGTGTGTTGTTCACCATAAAGAATGAACAGGAAGTGGCAACGAGGCAGGGCCCACTTCTGGAACTCAATGGTGTAGACATAGGCCTTCAAGTCACTAAGTACACCAGACTTGATTTCAGATAACAGCTGTTGTTGCTTCATCTTGAACACTCTAGCTGTGATGTCAGGATGTTCTGCAGTTGTTTAGTGTGGTTCAAGGTCGCTCACAATTTCCTCCCATTGGGCAAAACAGTTGCCGAACTTCAAGTCTGGTGTACTTTTCCATCAATCAAACTTTCGCACAATGGCCATGGCATCATGGTAGTGCTGAGCCATAAATCGTGGACCACCAGTGAAAGCGGCAGGCAGGACATGTGAAGTCCAGCACAGTCAGCATCACCAGCATGAACAGCATCTTGTAGGCCACTGTAAATTTCTGCGCGGAGGTTGTCCTGGTTGAAGCAGAAATATTCCAAGCACCCTGTTTCTATATTGGCCCACATGTCCACGCAGTACTGTTGGAACAGGCGGTTGCAGTAATGCATGATGTTGAAACTGTTTGCGCGCTTCATGATCACGTATGCATAGAAGTGTTTAGCTGTAATTGTGCCTTGACTCTGAAACTGAGAAATACCAAGGTGGAAGCCATTTGTACCCACAGGAAAGGGATCAGGTGACACAGCGGGTCATAGCTCCTGTGGGTGTCTGAAGTGTTGTCGGGTGTGATTTCCACCTCCTTGTGCCCTGTAGGTGCAAACCACTGTATGACTGTCTTGACTGCCTCTATCTTGATTTGGCAGGAGGATGGGAATTTCACTGCTGGTGGGCAGGTTAAAGCATCTGGCATGCTCTTCATCAGGCTGTTTGTTCACATGAATGGTGATGACAATGTTTTGAGGCGATGTCCCTTTGTCGATCAGCTCTTGAATGTTCAAAGATGACTGAAGATAGGCGTTTGGGCATTTTGTACAATCAGATTGAGTGTCCTAAAGACGTTCTTTTCTGTTTCCATCATGTCAGCTGCTCGGGGGTGTAACTTCAGTCGATGCTGAAGTTATTCTTCCACATCATGGAAATATGTCTGAAGGCTCATTTTATCTGTGTCTTGAGCGTTGCGTCGTGGACCAATCATACGGTATACTATGCCACTGATTCTGAAGTTAGCCATTCATTGGATGGTCACATCTGTGGTTTTCATTGTGGCCAAAGACAGGTGGTGCTTGCTGGTTGCATTGTTCTCCGTCAACAGATGATGTAGTTCATGAGGTGGAGCTGGTGTTGGTGGGATTTGAATTTTCTCAGAGAGACAGCATAATCCAAACTTTGTTGTGTTCAAAGTTCCACAAACATGCTTGCCCGTCCACATTTGAGCATGACAGTGTGCACAGTGTTCCTGCATCAGATCACAGGTGTGTTGTGCTGTGAAAAAGTCAACGTGATCAAGCTGCTCAATGTCATATTGTTGCGTGATCCGATGTAGGTTCATTCATCAAGCCTGATGTTCCTGTAAATGACTGGTAGTATAGAGGGCAGTGTGGTGACACTGATCCTGGTACTAAGTATCACAGGGACTTCTGGAGGCTGAATTGCATCACTGACATGGCAAGTCTGCTGTGACCTACTCAAAATGTTGGCACAGGCTTGTTGTAAATGTTTGTCAAGTTTTGCTTGACGTCGCTCAGGAATCATGTTGGCACAGGCTTGTCGTTGCTAAGCTGCACGATTGTTATCTTTTACCTGACATCACTCAGGACTCATGTTGGCACAGGTTTGTCATTGCTAAGCTGCATTTTGTTACAATTAATCTGACATCGCTCAGGAATCATGTTGGCACAGATTTGTCATTGCTAGGTTGCATGATTGTTACATTTCACCTAACATCGCTCAGGACTCATGTTGACACAGGTTTGTCATTGCTGATTTGCATGTTTGTCACATTTTGTTTGACATCGCTCAGGACTCATGTTGGCATGGGTTTGTCGTTGCTAAGTTGCATGTTTGTCGTGTTCTGCTTGGAAGACGTCCTTCAGGACACGTTGGCAGGGCCTGTCGCTTCCGAGTTTCATCTTTGTCAGGTTCAGCTTGATGTCGATTACGACTCATATTGGCCATAAGGTTTCTGGAGTGTAAGTCTGAAGGATTTGAAAGGGTAATTCGAAAGGGTTCTAATGTTTCTGAAGGGTTAGAATTCCAAATGGTAATTCTAAGGGATGGGAAGAGTGAATTCTAAAGGGGTTGAAAGTGTAATTCTAAAGCGTAATTCTAAAGCGTAATTCTAAAGGGATCTAAAGGGTAATTTCTAAAGGGTTATTTGAAAGGGTTATTTGGGATCTAAAGGGTCTCAGGGTCATTAAGTGTCTGAAGGGTCTTAGTGTTATAAATTGAGGGTATTCGGGGTCTCAAGGGTCTTTGGGTTAAAAGGGGTCTGAATGGTCTTTTGAGTCTTATGGGTCTTAAGGTTATTGGAGTCTTGAGGATATTGAGGATCTTAAAGGTCTTGGGGGTCTTCAAGGGTTGTAGGGGGGTCTTAAGGCCCTGTCACACCATGACGATTTAGCCAGCGTATGCCGACGTATGAAAAATTTGTCTAAAACGCTGGCACACGTCGAATACGTTATGGGTAAGTTTGTATACATTAAGAGCACGCTAGCATATGTCGTAGTATGCTGGCATACGTCGTAGTACGCTGGCATATGTCGTAGTATGCTGGCATACGTCGTAGTACGCTGGCATACGTCGTAGTACGCCGAGCTCGTTGACAAATTTTAACATGCTTGAAATTTTTCGACGTATGGCAGCGTATGACTCACTCGTTCCGCATACGCTGGCCATAAGTTGTAGGCACGTTACGCGATCGTTGACACACGTTACTTGTACGTTACTCATAAGTCGAAACACGTCGAGGTAATGGTTAGCGTCAGTGTTCTGGACTCCCTGGTTTATTTATTTATTTATTTATTTTTCTTCGGCATGACGGTGATGTCGACACTTCGATTTCTAGTGCGGTTATAATATAATATAATTAATACGCTGCCGCTCAACGATTTAAATCATAACCGCACTAGAAATCAAAGTGTCAACATCACTGTCATACCGAAGAAGAAAAAAAAAAAAAAAAAAAAAAAACAGGGAGTCTGGAACACTGACACTAAACATTACCTCGACGTGTTTCGACTTATGAGTAACTTACAAGTAACGTGTGTCGACGTGTGTCAACGATCGCGTAACGTGCCTACAACACGTTACTCATAGGTTAGAAATAAGTTTCGGGAATGCTAAACATTACCTCGACGTGTTTCGACTTATTGTTTGTGTGCATGATATCTCAAAAATTGGTGGACGGATGTGGATGAAATTTTGTGGACAGGTTGGGTGTGTGACGAGGCCAAATTCTTTCAATTATATTGAACATCCGGATCCAGATCTGATAATTTTTTAAGTGATTCTTCACCATTGAGAGATGAGGCTAAAAATGATACATAGCACGATATCTCAAAAAGTTTTGGATGGATTCGGACGAAACTCGGTGGACTTGTTGGGTGTGTGGCAAGGACTAAATGCTTCGAATTTGGTGAAGATCCGAATCCGAATTACGAAAATTATTTAATTTTTAAAGTGATTCTTCACCATTGAGAGAGAGGGCTAAACCGATACATAGCATGATATTTTAAAAATATATTGGGCCCGATATGTTCTCGTGGATCAGGCTTTACGTGTCGGAGGTATGCGCTCTACCGAGTGCCCTTCTAGTTCCGTGCATGCATTTGATCGAAACGAAATGATCGAATACCCACATGATTCTTGTTTGCCTAACTTGTATATGGAGGCCTGGTTGAACACACAAGCATTGCAACTTGGGTCTTTCTCCGGCTCGACAAGATGGACCAGGTGGATACGAACTGAGGATTCCGCCAGCAGTATGATGATTGGGTACCGGTGAGAACCACACAGCAGAAACGGGAATTGGCAATGCGGTGTGCAACCATACATATGAAGATGTAGTAAAAAAAAAATTGTTTTCCCCTTTTTTATTACAGTTACTGAATGACAGAAGACATTTCACTGAAAAAGCGCAATTGTTGATAATTATACATTCGCTAACCTCCCCACTACTCACGGTTTAACTTTTTTAATTGATTTCCAAAACCACGACGATGATATGCAGAAGCACATGATATTCCATGAAGAAGAAATTGCCATCCATACATGGTTTTTCTTTCAATTTAGGAAACGTTTCACAACTAGTGTTGTATAAATATAAGGGGTATATATTTTTTCAGTCTGCAAATATGATGGAATTTGTGACCACCCAACCCTGTGACCACTGCCCCCCCCCCCCGCCCACCCCAACACTCCCCAATATGCTTTCCTTCCCTACTCTTCTGTCTCTCTCCCCCAAAACGAATTTCCATTACTCTCCCTTCTGTTCCTTTTTTCTACATTCATTTTATGAATTTAGCCCCCCTGCACCACCACAATGAGTACATTTTAAATATATAGCCCCCTCAGTGTATTTTGGGGGGTTTTCTCGCACAACTTCTCTCACACAAGTGCATGTCAGGAAAGAAAACTTTTACGTGGAAATAAAGTTCATCCAACGCATTCCTGTATTTTGTATTTCCTCACGGAATCAACTCCCACCTTGCCGCAGATAAAGTTTGTTCTGACTGATGAAATTCCACCACTACCACAACGACCTCCTCTGAGTGCACCGCATAGAAGTGTTATGGACAGGCTGAGTCTACAGGGATTCAAGTGATGACATTCGGTCCGGTCCTTCCGAGCCTTTCGTTGATTCCCGAGATCTTGAGGGCAATTGCAACCAGAGGAGCCAGCACCACCTGCGGGACAGCGGTGCATGTCGTTAGGGTGCGGGTGTTGAGACAATTCCCAAAGAACACGAGCTGCTGTCTGGGGGAGGAAAAGAAAGTAGACGCTGACACGCTTGACTCAACGGAAAATTCTACCTTTCCTCATTTTATCCGACAAGGCCACAAGCTTTCTATTTCATCTCCATTACTCTCCACTCATGGCGTTTTACAGGTGTGTTCTCTTTTCCTCACTACCTACTACTCTTGTTAAACCAAGCTGGCTGCTCCTTTGTTACCTTTATTTTGGTAATAAAACTTCAACAACTTTCATTTCCTTCTTATACCTTCTGTGCCTGCTATCTTGTGCTTTCTGTACCTGCCAATCTTATACCTTCTGTACCTGCCAATCTTATACCTTCTGTACCTGCCAATCTTATACCTTTTGTATCCGACAATCTTATACCTTCTGTACCTGCCAATCTTATACCTTCTGTACCTGCCAATCTTATACCTTTTGTATCTGACAATCTTATACCTTCTGTACCTGCCAATCTTATACCTTCTGTACCTGCCAATCTTATACCTTTTGTATCTGACAATCTTATACCTTTTGTATCCGACAATCTTATACCTTCTGTACCTGCCAATCTTATACCTTTTGTATCCGACAATCTTATACCTTCTGTACCTGCCAATTGTATACCTTCTGTACCTGCCCAACTTATACCTTCTGCACCTGCCCATTTTGTGCTTTCTTTACCTGCCAATTTTATACCTTCTGTACCTGCTAATCTTATACCTTCTGTACCTGCCAATCTTATACCTTTTGTATCCGACAATCTTATACCTTCTGTACCTGCCAATCTTATACCTTCTGTACCTGCCAATTTTATACCTTCCGTACCTGCCAATTTTATACCTTCCGTACCTGCCAATTTTATACCTTCTGTACCTGCCCATCTTGTGCTTTCTGTACCTGCTAATCTTATACCTTCTGTACCTGCTAATCTTATACCTTCTGTACCTGCTAATCTTATACCTTCTGTACCTGCCAATCTTATACCTTTTGTATCCAACAATCTTATACCTTCTGTACCTGCCAATTGTATACCTTCTGTACCTGCCCAACTTATACCTTCTGCACCTGCCCATTTTGTGCTTTCTTTACCTGCCAATCTGATAACTTCTGTACCTGCCCATCTTGTGCTTTCTGTACCTGTCAATATTGTACCTTCTGTACCTGTCAATCTTATACCTTCCATACCTGCCAATCTTATACCTTCTGTACCTGCCAATCTTATACCTTTTGTATCTGACAATCTTATACCTTCTGTACCTGCCAATTGTATACCTTCTGTACCTGCCCAACTTATACCTTCTGCACCTGCCCATTTTGTGCTTTCTTTACCTGCCAATTTTATACCTTCTGTACCTGCCCATCTTGTGCTTTCTGTACCTGTCAATATTGTACCTTCTGTACCTGTCAATCTTATACCTTCTGTACCTGCCAATCTTATACCTTTTGTATCTGACAATCTTATACCTTCTGTACCTGCCAATTGTATACCTTCTGTACCTGCCCAACTTATACCTTCTGCACCTGCCCATTTTGTGCTTTCTTTACCTGACAATCTTATACCTTCTGTACCTGCCAATTGTATACCTTCTGTACCTGCCCAACTTATACCTTCTGCACCTGCCCATCTTGTGCTTTCTTTACCTGCCAATTTTATACCTACTGTACCTGCCAATTTTATACCTTCTGTACCTGCCAATTTTATACCTTCTGTACCTGCCAATTTTATACCTTCTGTGCCTGCCAATTTTATACCTTCCGTACCTGCCAATTTTATACCTTCCGTACCTGCCAATTTTATACCTTCTGTGCCTGCCAATTTTATACCTTCCGTACCTGCCAATTTTATACCTTCTGTACCTGCCCATCTTGTGCTTTCTGTACCTGTCAATATTGTACCTTCTGTACCTGTCAATCTTATACCTTCTAGATCTGTCAATGTTATACCTTCTGTACCTGTTAATCTAACAATTTCTGTATCTGCCGATCATGCACCTTCTCTTCCTGCTCATCTTATACCTTCTGTTCCTGTAAGGCCTGGACATAAAACCGCAAATCAAGGATAACATCATGATTTGTCTTCTGAAAATATTCTTCACTGGCAAGATAGCTCAACTGTACTGCTGGGTTTGATTTCTGACAGAATTCTATTGGAACTTAAACTGCGACTTTGTGAAGAGCCAATGGAGATCAATATTATTGACCAAGTCATCCTTCACAGAAGAAGATAATCCAGCTGTCGTGTGTGCTTGCATTAGCTTATCTAATGTAATTTTCATGAAGAGTAGGTGTTTGGGCCTGCACCAAGGCCAAAGTTCTAAATTTCTTGGATGGTTGAGTGTTTAATGGAACACCTTTCCTCATTAGGACCCATCCGGGTCTCACGGCAACTACCGCAGCAGATCTATGAAATTCCATGATTACTGAACCACAATTGTGTGTTCAAATCAGATAAGATATTCCAGTTAACAGCTATCTACATATTGTTTTCGCAAATTGATCGAATATTTAACCGGTCCCACACACGTATCCCACACTTTTCTCTTTTTGTACTCCTCTTTTCTCTGCTCAGTTCACTTGTTTTTTTTTTTCTCTCCTCTCCCCTCTCTTTTCTTCTCCTCTTTTAATTCAATGTTCTTCTCAGTTTTCTCCCCCATATATCTCCGAACATGCATATAACTGTCGAGGTTTACTTACTGACCCGATAACTTCTTTCAATGTCACCGAGCATTTGACACAGCTGTATGGCATCTGGTTCGAACCAAACCAAGCTCCAGTTTGTTGTCATACCAACTAAGTATGACACACTTGAAACACTGCACAACATCTGCATTTTAAATGTCTCCTCAGACCCATGCACATTGTGGAAGTAACTATATCTCAAACCTTTATTATACACAAGCCTGAAAAAGAATCAGCAAGCTCGTCTCGTCAGCATGTTTTCTACTTGCAAGCTGTTTTCCTCCAACATAGCACCCTGGGTCGGGTCTTTTCTGGTCTATATCAAAGACTTCTCTGCATCTCTAAACCACATTGTCTCATCACCATCGGCCAAACCTTCTACAACATACAATGTACTCGCAGCAAGCATTTCTCTACAAAGTCGAATGCCAAACTTTGGGCGTCATTCAAATCTCTCGTCAGACCAATGAGGCTTGAGGCGAACCGACAGCTTTGTTTAAAAAAAATAAAAAATTGTCGACTCATGAAAGAACAGAAAACAATGGGGAGTAATGTATTGACAAACAAAATGGGACAAAGGGAAAACAGTGGGACAACAACAAATGGAAGCAAAGTATAGTAAGGAGAGAAATTGCAGAAAAGTGGCAACAGGGACTCAGATGGTGTCCTCAAGCTCAACAGTGAGAGAGAGAGAGAGAGAGAGAGAGAGAGAGAGAGAGAGAGAGAGAGAGAGAGAGAGAGAGAGAGAGAGAGAGAGAGAGAGAGAGAGAGAGAGAGAGAGAGATAGCAGAGCAGACCACATAAGACTCCATTTTGATGCAAGATTCCAATGAGATTGAGGGGGTTAGATTCCAGGGTCTCAACGGAGGCCAGATGGAAAGCAGCAGCAACAGTTGACAGTGAGGAGTCATACTCCATAACAGTCCAGATGAAAGCTTGGTATACTGTTTTAAGCTATGGATGGCAGAGGAAGGCCTTCATCTGCAGAGAATTCTGAGGTGGTGGAGTGTTTTTGAGGCCAGCTTGGTGATATGATCCATATGTTCCACTTCACTACCTATGGCATCCAAGGGCACCTCCACACATGGATTACTGATTTCATATACTCTTGTAGCCAATGGGTTGCTCTCAATAGGATCATCTAATCTCCTCTCCTCTCCATCTTTATCTATTTGTTGATGACTCCCCCCACTGCCGCAAAATCCATCAGCCTTCAGATAGACATGGAGCAGCTCCTTTCCTTTCTGCAGAACCTGATACAATCACGAGCTGGTCGAACACTTGGAACATGTTTTTCAATCTTGACAAATCTCACACACTCACTCCCTATATCCAAAAGGACCATCTGACGAACCCTACAAATGTACTTTCTTAACAACCCTCTGAATGGAGTACAGTCACTCATTCTCTTGGGCCTTACTGTCAGTCATGATCTTCCTTAGGTAAACCACATTACGAAGTTGGCCTCCAAGCCCAGTCTCTGACTGGGCATCCTCCATCGTGCAATGTCTTTCCTTGGCACACCTGAATTTTTATCCACCTACAAGGCTTTATTCTACAGCTTGATGGAGTACCCCCTCTGAGCTGGCTCCCCTGTCACATCTTTTTCAGCTTGACCCTGTGGAAAACAAGGCCTTCAAGATTATTGGAATCTCCTGTGATTAAGCTGTTGCTGGGCCTATCACTTTCACATCGCAGACAGGTCGATGATCTCTTACTTCTACCATCTCCTTTCTGGTCTTGCACCCATTTCCCACGACCTGTGCTATCTCTCCCCCTCCCCCCTCCACCCAAGTTTCCAAGTTTCTGCAGGGTGTACATGGTCTGCCCGTAAACCCCTTCTGGTGAAACTTACAAAATCCAGAATCACTGCAGGCTCACCTCCACTCATTCATTCCTCTTTTTCAAATTGGTAGAACCAACTTCCTCAGTCTCTTCAATCTCATTCTTCCCTCCAAGGCTTCAAGGCAGCTGTTCACCGCCATTTCAGGTTGTTGTTGTATCATGTGCAGCCTGTGGCTGCTGATTGGATATTGTTTTGGAAGTGTGGCTGGGCCGCTGATGCAGTGCCACTATTACCAGAAAGCTTGTACTCATTTTTCCGACCTCGGAAGGATGACAGGCTAAGTCAACCCACCTGGTGTTATTTCAACAGAACGACAGGGGCTCAAACTCAAGATCTGATGATGTTAAGCCAGCCACCTTAACCGTTAAGCCAACACCAGACTTACCATCTCGGGTCCATTAAATGTCTGATTAAAATGCCAGACATGCGGTGCCTTTGTGGATCTCTGAAGACCACCAGGGAGACAGCCACTCTCAAATGTACATGATTTGAGGAGTCATGACGAGGAGAGGAAGAGTGGGGAAGTGAAAAATGATCAAGTCAATTCGAGAGTGGCAGCCAGTAGGGAAAATATGGGTTGGGAATCCAACAGATTGGGTGAGACCAGAAGTGTCAAAAAAGGTCATGGCTACAACACCATGTACAATGGTGTGGGTACCGATATCAACACAGCTGAAATTTGAAGTTACTGTGATTACATATATAATGATGGCTAAAAAGTGGCAGGAGAGCTTAGTTGGTAGTGTACTTCCCATTTAGCCGCATGGTCGAGGTTAGTTCCCCGATAATGTTGGAATTATCTTACAATAAATAGGGTGTGGATGTTAAAGTTCTCATTCTTTAGAAAGCAGTATGTCATTGTGTGCTGGTACCCCCTTTCAAATTCTCTGTTAAGCTTAGGACTAACTGCAGTAAGTGGGAGTGCTTGAATGTATGCAGGACATCGGTATGATGATCATCATCACCACGAGTATCGATTCTGTCAAAACATCTTTTGTGGCTGAGAACCAACTTTGAGCAGAATATTATTCTGTCCATCACATTGTGCTTTAGGTTAGGGGAGGAATTTGGCCAAGGGACCAGCAAACAATGGCTTACTTTTTCAAAATGTACAGTGAGACCTTTAACATTCATCAGCATATTCTGGACACCTGTTGTACCCTCTGAAGGACAGAAAACCCTCCGATGCAACGCCCTGCCCACGGTCAACAAACGTTTACAAACAGCCATTAAGGTGACAATTTACAGTTGGGTCAGGAATCAGACTCAGACGAGACAGCTCAAAGTCTAGTCTGCTCTGTCTGACCTGTCCTTTCAGCCCCATGCTGGATTAAATTGCCTCAAATTACTGGGGGCAATGAAAACGGATGTTTTTCCAAAAAACACGTATCTGGAGAATTGGGGTCGGTAGGTAGAGAATTTCTATACATACACGTGTACACACACACACACACACACACACACACATTATATGAGCATTTACCATTATGGCTATCTGATAGGGTGTATGCTTGGTGTTGGCTTAATGGTTAAGGTGGTGGGCTTGGGATCCCAGGATCCTGAGTTATTGGTTGTTGATTTAATACCAGGTGGGGTTGACTCTGCCTGTTATCCTTCCAAGGTTGGCAAAATGAGTACCAGCTTGCTGGTTACCTGCATCGGAGTGGTGACCTGTCCAGGATTGTGCCCAATAGCCCAGGAGACTGCTTAGGCAGCACCAACGCTCTGCACAGAGTGTAATCGCAATGGATGGATGGATGGATGGATAGGGTGTAATCTGTGAATAATTTAAGACCTATAATCGTCTCAGCTCCCAGTCTTAATTTGTAAACACTGCTATTATAAATGATAGAACAGATTGATACCATGATGTCGATCACCCATTTGTCCTGCCATCATAGAACCGGAAATGGTTGAAATAACCCCGAGACTTCTGAAGACAATGGAAGTGGTCGAAAACACGTCATAGTCTCGGGAAGAACTGTGTCGGCGAGAAAGATATGGTTGGTCATGTTACAGGACAACTGCATGAACAACTGAGTGACAGAATGGTGGTCCTTTTGGCTAAATATGTAAATGTTTATCACTAAATCTTTTTGCCATGGCTAGCAAGACGATGGTATTTTGCAATCGCTGGATATGTGAAGGGAAATACGTCGGTTCCTAATTTCCACCGACGAAACGTGTATGCATGCTGAGGCCAGAAGCTGCCTGGGACTGTAGAGCATGGCTTGGCCTGGAGCGGTTAAATTTATATCGGAGAGTGAACAATTTTATGACTGAGAGTCTAAATGTCACGATGAATGAAGTCAATGTCGTAAGATTTCAATAACTTGTATCCACTGGTCGTGTAGAGTCCGTTAATAGTAATACTGTTACGAATCTGGAAGCCATTTGCACCCAAACGGACAGCAGTCCCTAAGCTTAGTTATTTCGATAAGCATGTGTTTATAGTTAGAATCCTTCCTTCTGTCTCATGGGAATTTTGTGTGTGCGCTACGAGTTATTTTATAGTTGGAATTTATACATCAACCACAACAACAACAGCGGCACCGTCGCCTCGCTCCACCGTCGCCATTGCGCACATGGCCTTAGGTGAGGAGGTAGGCGGAGCGACAATCGCTTCAGCTCCGACTCCGCCCCAGAAAGGTGGGAGTTGCCCCGCCTACCGTGGGCCTGTCCAATGAGGGACGGCCAGCGAATCGCACGAGGCAACCGTCCAATCAGGAGGCGAGTGGCGAGGAAAGAAACACCTCCCACCTCAAGAGAGCCAGAGTGATCGGCGCGTTCGATCTGACGGTCTGGGTCTGCCTCGCCTGGTGTCGCCCAATCAGGGAAAGCCTCCAGACTTGATTGCCGTCTCCTCGTCATCTCTCACCTCGTCCGTCTTCGTGCTGGCTGGCGACCGTCGCTCCTTCCCTCGTCCCTGGTGCTTGGTGCTGCGTTGTGGTGGTGGGTTCGAGTCCCACCACCGGACAAGCTCGACCAGACCGCATGAGGCGGACAGAAGCAAGAGTAGGCTCCTGCCCTCAGCTCGCCTTTCCCTCCTGAGCAGAGGAACCGAATAAAGACCCCACGGGGTCCATTTCATGTGTGTGTGTGTGTGCGTGTGTGTGTGTGTGTGTGTGTGTGTGTGTGTGTGTGTGTGTGTGTGTGTGTGTGTGTGTGTGTGTGTGTGTGTGTGTGTCTGGCTGTGTGTGTGGCACCAGTCTGATAAGTAGAACTGTTCAGTGCTTTTGCTCATTGTACACTGCCTGCCTGGTATTCGTGATTAAGTCTGCACTGTGTCTTATTATTGTAAATAAATATCTGTTAAATGTTCCAGTTCGTTGCCTGTCGTTTCTACCATTGGCCCAGCATGATGCGTATTGAGAATTAGTGAGGCCGTTTGGCTCAGTAAGTTGTCATTGGGACCGGCGCGGCTCTGGTAACTCCCGCTCGGTACGCCAGATCCGAGTCGGTACACGCGACTCGGTTCGGACAGAGTCGGCCGAGGGTGTGGTTTCCCAAGTAGCTAGATAGCGTGAGTACTCATATAGGTAAATTGGAATAGACAAGTGGACCCTACCTCACGCCGTCAAAATATTGGCGACCACGGTCCTTTAAGTGGTCCGTCGACTCCGGAGTTATCCGGGGTGACGACCTTTCAATTCCGGTGTTCGGTAGGAGACGGCCCAACTGCTCCGTCTGGCATTCGTCCTCGCTACCGAACCCGGCACCACAACAATACAATGCCTTAGTCGTAATCAGTTTATAACTTCACAAAAATCAAAACGACCATGGCATCGGAAGAGTAGAAGATAAACATATCATACATATCATCCTTACATGAGAAAAGTGATATAAATGCTGGACTATTATCAGAAATAAATGTCGTGGAAACGTCAGAGTCCCAAATCACGTAAAAAAAAAACAAAAAACAAAAAAAACATGGGCCAGGCCTGGTGCTCTCTCATCTCCTCTATCACTTCCTCTCCAAGGGCCAGAAAAATGCACATCTCAGTGCTCATTGGTCAACAAAGGTCATGTGTGTTCATCTTGAGCACATGCATGGTAAACAAGCTGAACATGTATGCATGTATGACAAAAAAAGAAAAGAATGCTTGTTATGATCGTTTCCCATTTACAAGATATGGTGAAGACGTGAAAGGAAACACATTTCCGAAAACCTATTTGCAATGAGTCACGACACATGCACTGTTGCAGAAAACTTGGCTGAACTATTCTTGAGGGACAGCATCAAACATAAGTGGCCACTACAAATTCTGATTGGCCTCAACAATCGCACTGCGGAGTCAATAGAGTGACGCAAGAGGGCGACATTTTATCGAGCTGCGTGTGGTGCTCCAGTGATCACTCAAAGAGGCTGGGTGGTTGGGCTGTTTTGGTTGTTGCTGTTGTGAGAACTATGCTGGTCATGTCTGGCAAACGGACAAGCTTTCCAAAGACCATTCCATTGTGCCAAGAAAATCATCAAGCAATCATTTTTGAGATAGGCACCACTGCACGTTGAAAAATAACTTTCATTTGTCGTTGCATGCCATTTGAGGACATCTATTTAATAGGTATGTAGAATTGAGTCAGGGATTCAGGTCTAAATGTGCAGGGTGTATCCATAGGGGGAAGGGTGTGGTTGGATTGGCAGATGTAAAGGCCCAGTCACACCTTGACGTTTTAGCCAGGAATGGCAACGTATAAAAATGCACGTAAAACGTTTGCGTACGCTGAAGTTTTGAGGTTTTTTTTTTTAAGTATTGGTCGTATCCATAACGTGTTGGTCGTATGCATAACGTATTAGTAACGGGCACAGAACGTTTCGTTGTGTTAAAGATAACTTATACCAACGAATGCTTAGCCTGTTGTCGGCGTTCACAACCTATGCCCAACGATAGTTTAACCTAGTCAAAGCGCGCTGCACGTATCGTCGACGAACTCGTGGTGTTCTCTGTTAAAAACCTGCCGCACGCCGATTTAAATCATAACCGCCTGAAAATTGGAAGTGTCAACATCGCAGTCACACCTTGACGATTTAGCCAGCGTATGCCGACCTATGAAAATGTGTCTAAAACGCTGGGACACGTCGAATACGGTATGGGTAAGTTGTGTATACGTTAGGAGCACGATGAAAAACAATGAAGTACGCTGGCATATTACGTGGTATGTCTAGTACGTCGTGAAATTTCAAGCATGCTGAAAATTTTACGACGTACTCGACGTATGGCGAACAATTTCCGCATACGCTGGCATAAGTTCACGGCACGCTCCGCAATCGTTTACACACGTCGGCCACACGTTACTTGTAAGTTACTCATAAGTCGAAACACGTCGAGGTAATGTTTAGCATACCCGAAACTTAATTTTTAACCTACGAGTAACGTGCTTTGAACTTATTAGTAGCGTGCTTTGAACCTATGTGTAACGTGCTTTGAACCTATGAGTAGCGTGCTTTGAACCTATGTGTAACGTATCTCAAACGCACATTGGCGTATGTAGACGTATTTGTTTGATGTCTTCCGGACGACCACAGAACTTACTGAAAGCGTTTCTAACTTACAGCTACCGTATAATGGCGTATTGGCAGCGTTTAGGGGAATTGGTATATACAAATGGGCTTCACAAGAGGAACCCGTCAGTGTTCCAGACTCCATGTTGAGTAGATGTCAGTGGCAGTAGCAGTAGTAGTAGTAGTAGTAGTAGTAGTAGTAGTAGTGGTAGTAGTAGTAGTTCGAGAGAATTTAGTGATGTCGATGTTATTAGTAGTAGTAGTAGTAGTAGTAGTAGTAGTTCGAGAGAATTTAGTGATGTCGATGTTAGTAGTAGTAGTAGTAGTAGTAGCAGTAGTAGTAGTTCGAGAGAATTTAGTGATGTCGATGTTATTAGTAGTAGTAGTAGCAGTTCGAGAGAATTTAGTGATGTCGATGTTATTAGTAGTAGAAGTAGTAGTTCGAGAGAATTTAGTGATGTCGATGTTATTAGTAGTAGTTGTAGTAGTTCGAGAGAATTTAGTGATGTCGATGTTGGTAGTAGTAGTAATTCGAGAGAATTTAGTGTTGTCAATGTTAGTAGTAGTTGTAGTATTAGTATTAGTAGTAGCAGTAGTAGTAGCAGTAGTAGTTCGAGAGAATTTAGTGATGTCGATGTTAGTAGTATTAGTAGTAGTGTTAGTAGTGGCAGTAGTAGTAGCAGTAGTAGTTCGAGAGAATTCAGTGATGTCAATGTTAGTAGTAGTAGTAGTAGTAGTAGTAGTAGTAGTATCAGTAGTAGTAGTTCGAGAGAATTTAGTGATGTCGATGTTGGTAGTAGTAGTAGTAGTAGTAGTAGTAGTAGTAGTTGGAGAGAATTTACTGATGTCGATGTTGGTAGTAGTAGTAGTAGTAGTAGTAGTAGTAGTAGTAGTAGTACTTTCAAGTAGCGTGTTGCAAAGTGTGAACAACGTTCGTGTAGCGTGCTTACAAAACGTTACTCATAGGTTAGAAATAAGTTTCAGGTACGCTAAACATTACCTCAACGCGTTTCGACTTATGAGTAACTTACAAGTAACGTGTGTCGACGTGTGTCAACGATCGCATAACGTGCCTACAACTTATGGCCAGTGTAGCGGAACGTGTGAGTCATACGCCGGCATACGTCGTAAAATTTCAAGCATGAACAAATTCGAGGAAAACCCAAAAGTACAACGTTTAAAGCCAGCGTACAACGACGTATGGCAGTGTTTTTCAGCGTGCTCTCAATGTTATCAAAACTTACCCATAACGTATTCAACGTGTGCCAGCGTTTTAGACAAATTTTCAAAAAATCGGCATAAGCTGGCTAAAACGTCAAGTTGTGACTGCGCCTTAAGGATCATTATCGACTTATACTAGCAGAACCAACCTGTGACTTCGCTGACGGACCAATTAGTCATCGTATTTCCAAAAAAATTTGGGTGGGAAGGAGAAGGAAAGGAAGACAAATTTACCCATGCATAGAGTGCTTTACCCCTCATCCTCACCCAAACCCCCCACCCCCTGATCTCGTCTTCACTCACATCCCGCTCCCCCCTCCTTTGCTCCCCGTTTGTTCTGATGGCCCTTCCCGCTAGAAATGTCTCACACACGATGACAGGCTTTGACAGGCCCCTCCGGTTTTTTTTTTCTGGGGGGTGGGAGGGGAATAGAAAGGAAGGGAAACAAATTTGCCTGTGCGAAGAGTGCTTTAATATCAGCGTTGCCCAGGTGAAAAAGGAGATTGTAATACCCTCTGCCACCACCGCCAGGTGGTGCTACATGGTATGCAATTACATGGTGAATTGAGGCCATGGCCACGTAGCCTATGTTATTCCCCACACAAGTTGTATTTGTACCCCAAATTTGGAGTTTGTAACTTAAAAGATGTGGCCATGAATAAGGAAGGGGGGGGGGAGAGAGAGAGAGAGAGAAAGAGAGAGAAAGAGAGAGAAAGAGAGAGAAAGAGAAAGAGAAAGAGAAAGAGAAAGAGAAAGAGAAAGAGAAAGAGAAAGAGAAAGAGAAAGAGAAAGAGAAAGAGAAAGAGAAAGAGAAAGAGAAAGAGAAAGAGAAAGACAAAGACAAAGACAAAGACAAAGACAAAGACAAAGAGAAAGAGAAAGAGAAAGAGAGAGAGAGAGAGAAAGAGAGAGAGAGAGACAGAGAGACAGAGAGAGAGAGAGAGAGAGAGAGAGAGAGAGAGAGAGAGAGAGAGAGAGAGAGAGAGAGAGAGAGAGAGAGAGAGAGAGAGAGACAGAGAGAGAGAGAGAGAGAGAGAGAGAGAGAGAGAGAGAGAGAGAGAGAGAGAGAGAGAGAGAGAGAGAGAGAGAGAGAGAGAGAGAGAGAGAGAGACAGACAATGCTGTTTATTAGCCATGCAGTTTAAAATTATATTTTTTTAAATGACCATTTTTAGTTTGGAAGTGAGAGTTGTAGGAAAGGTAGAGGAACGTTGAAAACAAAAAATCTCACGAATAATTATGGAGAGGCCTTGGTTTTGATACATCATTAACAATACACACAAGATAATTTCAACTCAGCTACATGAGAGAAAACTGCCATTTTCATACCTCATGAGAAGGTGCGCCCTTTCTTTGGACTTCTCTTTTTTTTATACAGAGATTGAGGCTCGTGGAAGACCTGAACTGTATCCTTCTTTCTGCATCACAAGTGCGAAAACTGAACCTGACAAAACCTTTTGCCTTTTCACCCCTTCATATCACCTGTTGCAGCCTTACCATTTATGGAGGCTCATGGAGTTACTGCAAGAGTTAGAGTGCATGAAAGGTCTTAACGAGGCCAGGTGCCCAACCACACATTTGACTCGAGCAGAAAATTTTGAATACAACCATGGTATGATACCAAGCCTGGTGTTGGCTTAGTGGTTAGGGTGGTGGCTTGGGATCCCAGGATCTTGAGTTCAAGCCCTGTTGGCTGCTGAATTAACACCAGGGGGTTGACTCAGCCTGTCATCCATCTGAGGTCGGCGAAGTGAGTACCAGTGTACTGGTCCCGGTGTATGCCGCGGTTAGAATAGGTGTACCATATCCCTGTGTGTCGTAAGAGGCGACCAGGGTTGGCGTCAGGAAGGGCATCCGGCCATAAAACATTGCCTCACAAAAAGCCAAAACCCCTGCACAGCAGGGAAAAATGGCTGTAAAAACGGTCATATATATATATGATACTATAGCTCAAAGCTCTATTATTTCAAATGATATTTCTATCATAACCCATTTTCCATAAAGATTACCATTGTACTGTAAAGGATCACCATGGTAAACCATTCAGAACCATTGAGATACACCATTCCTTGTTTCCCCACCATAGAGTATCTTACCATTTGCTTATGATCTACCATGCATGTACCAATGATTATCCTAGGATACCATCCAGCACATTTTAATAAGGGTGCACTACACTAGGCAGCTATTTTAGTCATATCTGATTACATCAAGAATCATTTTCAGCACAAAGACAAGTCAAAAAATGAGTATGCTGCCAATTAAGGAGACAATCAAATTGACCGATTCGTGTGCAATCACCTGTGGTTCGAGATCCAGGCGAGCGGCATCACGCTCGAGATTGTCAAAGTAGACGTGGAGGTTGGTGGTTCGACTACTGGCGCCGCTGATCTGGAAGATAATCCTCGAGGCGTTGGAGAAAGCGATCCTCAAACCCTGCACGCAGCAGATAGGAGACAACGACTATTGGCAAGCGCTCGGCATTGCCAAGCAAGCAAAGCACTAGCGTAACATGAGAGGGTGTGACAGCAGGAATTGGTGGCAAACGTCCCAGGCATGGCCAGGGGGCCTCCCTTGTGTGGTCGTTTTGAGGAGGAAGGCGAGGGGGGTGTTGGTGGCACCCTTCTGCCTTTATCAGCATGTTAATCGACACAACTGTTTCTTGTTTGATATTGCCGTCACCCACTCCATAATCATTCTTCCTCTGTGCATAAGGCTTTTGATTGTGTGGACACAGCTGCTGTTCGGGTCATCTTTCCAGGATGATGCCAGACACAGACCATAGGAGACTCAATATGCTGGTTGGTCAGACTAAAGGGAGTTCCATTTTGCGTCCAAGAGGAGGGTGCTCCCAACCGGACATCAATGTTTTAAAACACATTGTCATCGACATGACCTTGCCCCTTACGTATATTCAAATCTATCATGGTAACAAGCACTTCGCCGTCCCAAACCACGCACGTTAACTTCTTGCCTCAAATTTGGCTGAGAAACCTGCAATTAAGGAACTAAAATGATGTTAATAGCGATATCTTAAATACTCGAAATGCAGTGTTTTCTGAGCCATTAACGAGTTCTCACTGAAATGATTCCTGAATTCAAATTGAATGGAGAAATTGTTTTCGAAGGTACCAGAGCTAACGTGCAATGTAGAAGGTTGGGGAGGATCATACTCCTGTACAGGCTGATGTGAATGAATCAAATCACCTCCACAAGTGAACCAAAGACACAATTCATGCGCACAAGTTTTCAGCTGTTCTACCTTTACGATGCGGTTTATTTTTCGTGATGTAAAAGACATCTGTAAGTCATGAGTTTAAAATCAGCTGAAGATTTCCAGAAATCCAGGAAGTTGTTGACAACCTTAAAGATGCATCGTCTTGGAGATAGAGGTAACCTGTCCCCCCACCCCTATCTCTCAAGTGTTTGCAGCGAGAAGAATACAAAAGAAAAGTGCAGGCTTCTCAAAAAACTGATATTAGGTGTGTTTCAAGATTATGACATCTTAATCATTTACTTACAGTAATCGAAGGTTCATTGAGGAGTTTGCACATATTTGACACGTAGGGTGAGGCCATTAGGAGATACGAGCAAACTTTCACATGAATTACAAAGACACTAAGAAACAACGGACAATTAAACACACGATTTCAGATTTAAACATGAGATCCCAGCATCATGAGCCACATGCGCAGATGAGAACAACAAACAGGTCCATCTTTTATGGCAAAACCAACAAACCTGGTTCCGCGATACAGTTCCATCCACGGGATCTGAATACTCATAGCTCTCAGCCTTTTCCACGATGAAGACCTTGTCTCCAACAACAAATCGTTGTCCCACAAAGTCCCGTCCTGCTATCAACTCATGTAGGTCTCTGATGAGTGACACAGCCATAACAGCGTCCAGCATCTCATAGTCGAACCTGCAAATCGGACTTGGTTTTGTCACTGCTTTTCTGTTATTGAAAGTTTTAATGGCACTTAGGGGGGCAATTATTTATTACAGATGCCTGAAAGTGGTGGGGGGGGGGGGTTCACATCTAGGGATGTTGGGTCTTCAGATGTTCCGATTCTGATCCAATTTAATACCGCGTAGTTTTAGTTCCGATGTTTATTATTTTAAATTTTAATCATATTTTTTGCCTTTATAACCCTTAGTACATGGTGGTGAGGGTTGTGGGAAGGGGGAGAGGAGGAGAGGGGAAAAGTGTGAAAACAAGGCACTGGTTTCATCAACTGCATCAATCTCTCTTCAGTTCCTCAGCCCGAATGTGCTGATGACTAAGTATCTCCAAATCTCGTTCAATTTCTACAGCCCAAACATGTGGGTAAGCATGAAAAAGTTTGTGTCACACGTGTGACATATTTTCTATCACATGTGTCTCTCACAAGCATAAAGTTGTCGTTGATATCAATCGACGCCTGTTGTTTTTGGTCGACGAGTCCACCATGTCAACAAGCCAGGAGCAGCCGTCTTAATGCAAACATCTGGGCATTGGTAAAACACCTTTTATATCATGATGAACCCTTGGATGAAAAATGTAGATGAAAAATCATCGACAATTTCAAAACACAACACCAGGCATGCTTCACTGGCTGGATCCTCAGTCAAGGTTGCCAGTTCATTAGCCGTTTCAACCCTTTCACCTCGATACAGTGAGCCACCCAGGGGAAGCCTACAGTGTGTGCATTTCATGTCCAGCCAGCGAAGAAATAAAACATTCACCAGTCAGACCATCTGACACAAGCACGCACATGAAAAGACCACAAACCACACTGAACAGTACACAAAGCACATGCAAGTTACCCAAACAATATTTTAATACAAATGTAAAGGATAAAAAGAGCAACAAACAAGCATTGATCAAAAATCCATCAAAACGGAGAAAAGATACATAAAGCAAAAAGGCAATATTGTTTAATATACAATTAAGTTCTTTATGAGCAAAACGATCTATCCCTAAACAAGCCAGAACCAAAACTAAAGAAAAACTATACTTAAAAAAAAAACATCTAAGTAGAACAAATACACAAGGAAAAACAATATGAAGCATTAAACAATGCAGAGACTCACTGGGGTATATACAGGCAGATATAACAATGGAGACAAAACAATATATACCCTCATATATAACAAGAAGGGCACCCGGTACAGTGCGTACCTCCACCATGCAATGCCTCATCCATGAGAACATATCTGGCCCAATACATTTTTGAAATATCAATGCTATATATCGTTTTTGTCCCTATCTCTCAATGGTGAAGAATCGCTTTATAAAGTAAATAATTCTCGTATCCAGATTCATATTCAGATCTTCACCAAAATCGAAAAAATTCGTCGTGATCACACACCCAAAATGTCCACCAAGTTTCTTCCGAATCCATCCACAACTTTTTGAGATATCGTGCTATAAATTAGTTTAGCCGTATCTCTCAATGGTGAAGAATCACTTTAAAACTATCGGATCTGGATCTTGATTCAGATCTTCACCAAAATTGAATCCATTCTTCCTTGTCATGCACCCAACGTGTCCACCAAGTTTCGGCTGAATCCGTCCACAACTTTTTGAGATATCATGCCATGTATCATTTTTGGTCCGATCTCTCAAGAGAAGAATCACTTTAAAAATTCTAACAGTCGGATCCGGATCCTGATCTTCACCAAAATCTAATCAGTTCATCCTTTTCACACACCCAACCAACCCACCAATTTTCATCCGGATCCGTACACAACTTTTTGAGATATCCTGCACACAGACAGACAAACAGTCAAACTAGCCGGTAGGCGACATGGGTGGTCGCTATATAATTGCATACTAGTCATACAGTTTTTGATGGATCGGGCTGAAATTTTTTGACAAAGAGGTTGATTATAGTGCGCACAAAAGCGCGGAAGCCGATTTTTGATTTTCGAAAAAAAAATATATATATATATAAATATTTTTCGGATTTTTTCAAAATTTTCAAAGTCCCGTTGCTAGGCAACGGTGGCGTCCATAGCAACTGTGCTCAAAAGCATACAACTAGATCCTGGTATGAACTTACCAGTCAAGTTTCATCAAAATCGGTTGACTCCTCTGGCCTCCAGAGCTGTCCATTACATACATACTGCACAAGCCGGTAGGCGACATGGGTGGTCGCGACATAATTGCATACTAGTCATAGTTTTTGACGGATCGGGCTGAAATTTTTTGACAAAGAGGTTGATTATAGTGCGCCTAAAAGCCTCGAAACCGATTTTTGATTTTTGAAAAAATAATTTTTTAGGATTCTTCAAAAATGTCAAAGTCCCATTGCTAGGCAACGGTGGTGGCCATAGCAACAGTGCTCAAAAGCATAGAACTAGATCCTGGTATGAATCTACCTGTCAAGTTTCATCAAAATCGGTTGACTCCTCTGGCCTCCAGAGCTGTCCATTACATACAAACATACAAACATACATACAGACAGACGGAAAAAGTGAAAATAAGAGTACTCTAGCGACCACCCAACAGACATACAGACAGACGGAAAACCTGAGAAAAACGGTCGTCTAGCGACCACCCAACAGACAGACGGAAAACCTGAGAATAACAGTCGTCTAGCGACCACCCAACAAGCCGGTAGGTGACATGGGTGGTCGCTAGACTAAGGCGAATTTTAAATATGTAGATAAGAGAACACATCAGATGGCATTTTTGCCGTTCGTTGTTCCATATTGGAACATGACGAGTAACTGTCCATTCATCATTTGTGTTCGATTCCCTAACCCTACGTTAGGAGATCCCAATGCGAACGTTGGGGTGAAAGCATATAGTAATATAATTGCATACTAGTCATATAGTTTTTGATGGATTAGGCTGAAAATTTTTGACAAAGAGGTTGATTATAGTGCGCATAAAAGCACGGAAGCCGATTTTTGATTTTCGAATTTTTTGGGGGGGGATTTTTTCAAAAAATTCAAAGTCCTGTTGCTAGGCAACGGTGGCGTCCATAGCAACGGTGCTCAAAAGCGTACAACTACATCCTGGTATGAACCTACCAGTCAAGTTTCATCAAAATCGGTTGACTCCACTGGCCTCCAGAGCTGTCCATGACATACAAACAGACAATCCGGAAGGCGACATGGGTGGTCACGACATAATTGCATACTAGTCATACAGTTTTTGACGGATCGGGCTGAAATTTTTTGACAAAGAGGTTGATTATAGTGCGCATAAAATCCTGAAAGCCGATTTTTGATTTTCGAAATTTTTGGGGGGGGATTTTTTCAAATATTTCAAAGTCCCGTTGCTATGCAACGGTGGTGTCCATAGCAACGGTGCTCAAAAGCATAGAACTAGATCCTGGTATGAACCTACCTGTCAAGTTTCATCAAAATTGGTTGACTCCTCTGACCTCCAGAGCTGTCCATTACATACAAACAAACAGACAGACAGAAAACCTGAGACTAAGGGTAGTCTAGCGACCACCCAACAGACAAACAAGAAGATGTCGTGCAGAGTACGATTCTTGCAAAATCCATAAAATAAATTCGACCTCAACAATAATTGGTGGTTGAATTCAATGAGCACATGTACAACTCTTCAAATTTCAAATCAATCTGATGAAAATTGACAATTTTAGAAATTCTGCCTATTTTGACCTTTTGGCCAAAGTTGACCTCAAAAATAATTGACTGGTTGAATTCAGTGACCTGATGTGCAAATCTTCCTCAAATTTCAAGTCAATCAGATGAATATTGAGGATTCTAGAAATCTCACATACGTTGTTGACCTTTGGACTATGTTGACCTTTTGACCTCAAAAACAACAGGCTTCTTCCTTATGACAAACTCCATTATGTGGTGAAGTTTCGTGAAGATTGGATTAAAATTGTGTCCTGTATGCGATAAACAGCCAGCCAGACAGAATAACAAAATCAACTAACCAATATACTTGAAATATCTTCGATTTTGCAAGTAACAAACAAACAGACAGAGAGGGGTGAAGACATAACCTCCTTCACCTTCGGTGGTGAAGGTAACAATGCAAAGACTCAATGGGAGGCTACAACATTTCAATTGGGTTAAGGTCTGGACTTTGACTTGGCCATTCCAAAATGCAAAATCTCTTCTGCTTCAGCCATTCTGTTTTTAGATTCACTTGTGTGTTTTGGATGATTCTCTTGCTACATGACCCACTTTCTCTTAAGCTTCAGCTCATGGATAAACGACCTGGCATTCTTCTGTAGAATTTGCTGGTACAATTCAGAATTAATAGTTCAGCCAATGATGGTAAGCCATCCGGGTCCTGAGGCAGCAAAGCAGCCCCAAACCATGATACTCCAACCACCATGCTTCACGGTTGGGATGAGGTTCTTATGGATGAGGTTCTTATGTTGGAATGCAGTGTTTGGTTTTTGCCAAACATAACATTTCTCATTTCAGCCAAAAAGTCCTACTTTCGACTCATCTGTCCACAGAACATTCTTCCAATAGCCATCTGGATCATCCAGGTGGTCTTTGACAAATTTGAGGCGGCCGGCAATGTTCTTCTTGGAGAGCTGTGGTTTCCTCCTTGCTGTCCTCCCATGCACATCATTCTTGTTCAGTGTTTTCCTGATGGTGGACGAATGAACACCGACTTAAGCCAATGCAAGAGAGGCCTGCAGATCTTTAGACATTACCCTGGGGTTCTTTGTGACCTCCTCGATTATTGTACATCTTGCTCTTGGAGTTATTGTCATTGTACGACCGCTTCTGGAAAGAGTAATAATGGTGTTGCATTTTCTCCATTTGTACACTGTCTGCCTGGCAGTGGATTAGTGGAGCCCAACATCTTTAGAAATGGTTTTGTAACCCTTTCCAGACCAATGAGTACCGACAACTCTTTTTCTGAGGTCCTTAGAAATCTCTTTTGATTGGGGCATGACACTTCCACAAACCTGTGTGGCGAAGACCAGACTCTGATGGTGATGAACAAAGTTTGTTTTTCATATAGGACAGGGCCACTCAAACTCACTGATTATTGATTGAAACACCTGAATCCCATCCCATTGATTGAAACACCATTCATTAAATATCATTATAAATGAAAAATGTTTCATTAAAAATCGGTTCATAAATAAAACTGTCAACAATTTAAAATTGGGTACTAACTTATCATACACCCTATAGTTTATAGTGCACAGTATATGAGAAACAGTGTCGACTCACTGTTTCATTCATTGACACAGCACCTTACAATTGCTTATGTTCCATCGGGAACATGTGAGGCACCCAATAAATTTCTACTTCAATAAATATTGTAACGGTGCCGAATCTCCCTCGCATTGACCCAATAGCACCGGAGATAAACTTTCAGGACCCCAAGTGGGGGCATCAAAATATCACTCGTACGCACCGTAAGCCAAGCATTGCGGTGCATTGCAGTTAATATTTAAATAATCTGGCCTGCGTGCCGAAGCTTGGTGCATTCAGTTCAATAATAATTTAATTATGCCAAAGGGTAAAACTGCGGCTCAAAACTAGAGATGATGGTATTAAAAATCAGGGATTTAATAAATAACAAAAAGGGATGGGATCGAGCAAAAATTAATCAAAGTAAATTTAAATAAAAGAACGGGGATGGGGAGACAGTGTGTGCGTCGGTCTCGCTTATCTGGACACAAATGGACTGTTCACCTATCTTAAGCTCAGGTCTTAATCACACCAGACACATATGGGAAATACAAAATAATGTAAGAGGAGAGAGATGGGGAGGTGGAGGTGATGAGAACTTCCCTTGATGAATGAGTGTGCTTCACATGAGAGCGTCTGATCTGACCCATGGGTGAGCGGCCCCACAACTTGTGCTGTGTCTGACATTGCGGCTGGCACTCTCATCTACCTCAAACTTGACTCAACCAGGGCTGCAAATGCAGCTCCACTTGACTGGCCTTCTCTTGAACTGCATTCGAACTGCTGCAGTGCTTCTTCACCAGCTTTTCATATGTGTGCCACAGATGTCATCTACCCAGGGCCCACCCATCGCCCTACATTGCACACGTGTGTCTGCCATGTCTCCGCAGTACACGAGGGACAGTACATGCGGTTCCGCCATTTACTCACAGTACCCCAGAGATAGCACATGCAGTTTCACGAACCTGACTTCACAAACGTATGAGGTTGAAGCATTAGGAAACATTAAATACAGAGGGATGAAGGGGGAAAGAGAAAGATACTGCATCTATGGTGACAGGGAGCTCTCCATACGCACGGCACTGGCAATTACTAAACATGATGTTACAAAATGCCTTATGTGAACATTAATTATGGAATAACTATTTATTTAACCCCGTCATTCACTCCTAATTCAATTTTGCAACAATATCATGAAAAATACATTAGTAACAGTTCGTATATAGTAAAAGTTTACTTCTAATAAATAAATGTCATTTTCTGTCTGTCTGTGTGTAACACCAATCATGCCCAAACTACTGGGCCAATTGCCACCAAACTTGGCACATGGACCAAGTTAGACCTCGTGGTGAACATGGGCTACCTGGTTTCAGCTTCGGAAGGGAAAGTGGACAAAAACTCTCCATGTAAATGTGTATCATGTCGTGCCACCCAGTGGTGGCAGCTGAGTGTATTACAAGTCAGAAGGGGCGATAACTTGCATTTTTGCACTCTACATGCTCCCAGAGAGTGGGAAGCCCCAAAGCCAACCTCCACTAATCAGGGGAGACAAGAGAAAGGGGGGAGGTTTGGGGGTCCAGAGGGAGAGGAAGGGGTGGGATCGGGTCTGGAGGGAGGGAGAGGTGGGAGGAGGCAGGAGTGGGAGGAGGGAGATTAAGGGGCAAGGAGGGATCCGGCATTGCCCGGCAACACCAGGCACCCCTGCTTGTATAAAATAAAAGTCTAATCATGTATTTTAAAAATCAACTTGCAGTTAAATTAGACAAACTTGTAGAAATGTGGTGAGGGCTGCCCAGGGTAGCTGTATTAAAGTTGGTCTGTCTGTGGACTCACTGACACACAGACCAATTACAATACCCTCCACAGTCACTTTGGGGCATGCAGGGTAACATGAAATTCAAAGCATACAACACACATATTTCCTTACTAAGGGTTGCCAAAACCAAGTAGTACGGCAAAGACTTGGTTGCCAAAATAAGCTTATATGCACATTATCATTGGAGGGGGACTGTAAGGGACAAATTAGAGGGAGACGTGGAGAAATAACGGCTGTGGGGGAAGAATGAGGGCCAGTGAAAGACACGGGGTGGACAAGATGGATACAGCCACAACTCTCAGGAAGGAAAAACTGGAAACTTATAAAGAGGTGGGCTTGGGAGGGTCATTAGGAGTAGAAAAGATCATGTTTTGGATGGGGGGGGGGTGATCTGAGATGGTGATGAACAGTTGTCTTGAAGCCTTTGAGGGAAGAATGAGATTGAAACAATTGTCTTGAAGCCTTCTTATCTTCCTCTTCTTTCTCTTTCTCTTTCCTTTATCTCCCAATCTGCTTCCTCCTTATCCTCTCATTTTTCTTTAACCTCAGTGGGCTTGCTCTCAAGAGAGCCTCAGATCATCCAATTCAACTCTTTCAACATCTGCAGCTGCTTTCTACCTCCTTCACAAACTTTGCCACTCATTGCTTAGCTCTGGAACCTTCTTTGGTTCAACCCTCCACTTCTCCCCCTCTGACCTCCGCACTCCAACCCAAATGTCATGCAACCAACCTTATAAACCATCTCATTCATTAACCGAATCCTACTCCTGACACATCTATCTTAAATAAAAAACACTCACAATCACATCCCACAACTTCCTCTCTCTCATCCAAAGGTCATTTAACCTTTCTGCCCCTTGCTCAAACTTCATTCTGCAGGCAACCCACCAACCTTGGCAATCCTGATTTACTGTGATTGAAATCCTGATTATCTTTCCTAACCTCCTTACTTGCCCCTCAACAGCACGAGGTAGCCAGTCAACTACTTCATCCTGATGAATACGTAGACCTCTCACAGTTTTAAGTTCACATCCACACTGATAACATTGATGAATGTAAGCCATAAGTGATTGATTATTAAAAAGAAACCAATTGGAAAGCAGAAAGTGATTATTAAAGACACCACGAATGTAAGCAATAAGTAATTACAAAAAACAACCTGAATATAAAGCAATAAGTGATCGTTAAAAACCATCTGAATGTAAGCCATAAGATATTATGAAAAACACCACTGTAAAAAAGGATTATTTAAAACAAGCTGATTATAACATCCAAAAACAGTTAAAAACAATTAGATTATATAGCAATAAGGGAGTGATAAACACAACTTGTTTAAAATAAAAATATATTATTAAAAACAACATGATTGTAAAGCAATAAATGATTATTAAAAACACCGTGAATTTAAGCATTGATTGATTACTTCCAACAACCTGAATGTAAAGCACTGTGACATTTAAAAACAATCAAAATGTAAGTTTTAAGTGATTGTCTAAAATGAAACAAGAAAACAATAAGGGATTATGAAAAACAAGCTGATTATGATATTAAAAAGTGTTAAAAACAACTAGTTTCTATAGCACTAAGGGAGTAATAAAAACAACTAATTGTAAAGCAAAAAGGGATAATTAAATACAATACTATTGCAAAGGCAACAAGTGATTATTAAAAACACCATGAATGTAAGTCATGTGTGATTATTAAAAACACCATGAATGTAAGTCATGTGTGATTAAAAACAACCTGAAAGCAAATAAATATGTGCTTGTTAAAAACAGTCTATAATTCATCAGTGATTGTCAAAAACAATGTCACAGGTAAACATTAAGGGATTAGAAAAAACAACTTGATTGTAAAATCAAAATTGATTGCTAAAAACGATGTAAATGTCAGCCATAAGTGATTATTTAAATAAACTAGCGATACCCGTGCACATACACGGGATAGCAGTACAACATAGCTGGTAGCAGACGACACACCGTACACGGGGAATGACAAAAATACGCATTATGCAAAATGCAAGTGGTACTATGGAACGCCAATACTTCCCAAACATTGTCGGCATGTACGCTAAGTGCCACAGCAATTTCATACGGATCGTGTGACGGCGAGCCGAGTTTTTAGTGTGCAAGCTTGGTATTATAATAAAGATAAAAATCTTACCCATGTCTGACGCAAGCGGTTCAGTTTGGCATTTTTAATATGAAATCAGCAAAGCCTAGAAACAAACAAACCCCATTATATTTACCCTTTAGAATCACCCTTTATAACCCATTAGAATTACCATTTAGAACCCTTTAGAATTACCATTTAGAACCCATTAGAAATACCCTTTAGAATAATACCTTATTAACCTTTAGAATTACACTTTAGAACCCTTCAAAATTACATCTTATTACCCTTTAGAAAGTTTTAGAATTACCCTTTAGAAGCATTTAGACTTACCCTTTAGAATTAAACACAGTGGATTAGAAAGGTTCTTCTTCTTCAATTTTTTAATGGACGGATGGATGGATGGACAGACGGACGAATGAAAGAAAGGACATAGCCAAATATTGAAGCTGCTTCACTGCTTAAAAACAACTTCATTGCAAAGCAGTAAGTGATTATCAAAAGCACCATGAATATGTCATTACTGAAAACAACGTAAATGTAAGCAACAAGTGACTATCAAAAAGAACATGCATGTACGTAATGTGGTTATTAAAAAAACATTCTGATTGTGAAGCAATAAGTGATAAAAAAAATATATATTAGTGTTAGCCATTAGTGATTGGTAATAACGACACCACTGGGAAATAATAAGTGATTATTAAAAACACCATGAATGCGAGCAATGTAATTGTTAAAAAATAAACGGATTGCGAAGCAATATGTCATTACTGAAAATAACCTAAATGTAAGCAATAAGTGACTATCAAAAAAACATGAAAGTAATGTGGTTATTAAAAGACATTATGATTGTAAAACAATAAGTGATTGTTAAAAATATTCAGAATGTTAGCCATTAGTGATTGTTAATAATGACGTCACTGGAAAACAGGGGTTATTAAAAACACGTTGATGGTCAAATCAAAACAAGATTGCAAAAAAAAAAAAGATTCTACAGCAATAAAGGAGTGATAAAAACAAACACGTAAAGAAAAAATAAATTATTAAAAACAACCTGATCATAAGGCAATATGTGATTGTTGAAAATGACCTGATTGTAAAGCAAAAAGTTATTGTTTAAAACAACTTAAATGCAAGTCATGTCATTTTAAAAAACAACCTCATTGGAAAAAAAAAATAGGGGATTGTTAAATACAAGCTGATTGCAAAGCAAAGGGTGGTTGTTTCAAACATCTGAAGGTTCAAATTCATAAATTAATATGACCAACTAAAGACTATAAAACAGTATTTCATATCCATGGGTAATTATAGAAAAACAATGATATAATAAAACTAATAGCTTATTGCTGAACAGGCATTCTGAAAGCAAAAAGTCATTGTGAAAGCAATAAATAATTATGCTGTTGTTATTATATTTTTTTAATGGAGGTGTGTTCACATAGAAAACTTACTTCAGACAAAATCCGATTATTGGTTTTGATTGCTGAGATATGTATGAACAGAAGGTAGTATGCCAAAGTTTCTGACTTGTTAATTTGCCCAGAACCATAGATTTTGTGTGAACATGGTGTAACTTGCTATTTTCATTTCAGCATTTCATCTGGTGTAACTTTTATTTCAGGGCACTGTATACTGCCAATCCCATGGCAATGGTAGTCACGTGATCAAGACGACTGATTATGCCAAAAGATTTGCTACTTGCCATCTGGCCCGTGTAAAATATTTTAATGTCAATGTCGAAATATAGGATAGGTCAAAATTATTGGGAATTAACAAAGTCTGGTTCCTATGGGATATCTGTGTGAACACAGCTCAGGATAGATAACCATCTGCAAGCATGCAATTGGAGGCCCAGTTTTGCACATAACACTATTTATCTCCAAAACCCCAGTGAGCTGATGACTGACCTGCGGTAATAATTACGGCCAAACTTGGCCCAGTGCTCTTTCACGATTTCCTGAACACTTTGCTGCCTTGCCGCTAATATGGACAACCAAGCGAGAACTGCCCAGAGCCCATCTTTTTCTCGGATGTAATCAGACCCTATATGGATGGGTACATGATCAGGAAAGAGAGAAGGGCAGAGGATGAGATAGCCACATTGGACCATGACCAATAAAGTACAATAAAAAAAAACAATTTTGGACTTGCAAAAGTATATATTAACACCAGTCTTGGAAAGCCATTTGAATGTATGAGGACAGGAAACTAGATTTTGAGTTTGATTGAAAGAATGACCAAATGGGAGGATAGAATCAATTCTTACAACATTGCTGCAACTTCTTTGAACTTATATATTGGAAAATTTTCTCCTGCTGTTCAAGTTACATTCCAACAGAACTTATGACTTTGTCATGACACATGATCATATGTCCACAGATGTGTAAACACATCTTTTGGATGGAAGTTTTGGAAACTTCAGATTTGGAAACAGGAAATAATCAGAAAAGGATAAATATATGGATGATGAATAATTTTGAACTTCACTTATGCTGCTTTAAGGCCCTGGCACACCTTGACGATTTAGCCAGCGTATGCCGACGTATGAAAACTTTGTCTAAAACGCTGGCACACGTCGAATATGTTATGGGTAAGTTTTGTAGACGTTAAGAGCACGCTGAAGCACGCTGGCATACGTCGTAGTACGCCGAGCTCTTCGACAAATTTTAAGCATGCTCAAAAATTTTCGACGTATGCCAGCGTATGACTCACATGTTCCGCATACGCTGGCCATAAGTTGTAGGCACGTTATGCGAGCGTTGACACACGTCGACACACGTTACTTGTAAGTTAGTCATAAGTCGAAACACGTCGAGGTAATGTTTAGCATACCCGAAACTTATTTCTAACCTATGAGTAACGTGCTTTGAACCGATGAGTAACGTGCTTTGAACCTATGAGTAACGTATCTCCAACGTATATTGACGTATGTAGACGTATTTGACATCTTCCGGACAACCACAGAACTTACTGAACGTGTTTCTAACTTACAGCTACCTTATAATGGCGTATTGGCGGCGCTTAGGGGAATTGGTATATAAAAATGGGCTTCACACAGGAGGAACCCGTCAGTGTTCCAGACTCCATGGTTTTTTTTGTTTTTCCTTCTTCGGCATGACGGTGATATTGACACTTCGATTTCTAGTGCGGTTATAATATAATATAATTAAAAGGCTGCTGCTCAACGATTTAAATCATCACCGCACTAGAAATCGAATTGTCAATATCACCGTCATGCCGAAGAAGGAAAAACAAAAAAAAACATGGAGTCTGGAACACTGACGGGTTCCTCCTGTGAACCCCATTTTTTTTATACCAATTCCCCTAAACGCTGCCAATACGCCATTATACGGTAGCTGTAAGTTAGAAACACGTTCAGTAAGTTCTGTGGTCGTCCGGAAGATGTCAAATACGTCTACATACGTCAATATGTGTTGGAGATACGTTACTCATACGTTCAAAGCACGTTACTCATAGGTTAGAAATAAGTTTCGGGTACGCTAACCATTACCTCGACGTGTTTCGACTTATGAGTAACTTACAAGTAACGTCTGTCGACGTGTGTCAACGATCGCATAACGTGCCTACAACTTATGGCCAGCATATGCTGAACGTGTGAGTCATACGCTGGCATACGTCGAAAAATTTTGAGCATGCTTAAAATTTGTTGACGAGCTCGGAGTACTACGACGTATGCCAGCGTGCTTCAGCATGCTCTTAACGTATACAAAACTTACCCATAACGTATTCGATGTGTGCCAGCGTATTCGCCAAATTTTTCATACGTCGGCATACGCTGGCTAAAACGTCAAGGTGTGACAGCGCCTTAAATCGTTGAGCGGCAACCTATTAATAGGCTACACCACGTGATTGTCGGCGATACGCTGCCACGCGCTATGCATAAGTTAGACTATCGCTGGGCATAGGTTGTGAACGCCGACAACACGCTAAGCATTCGTTGGTATAAGTTATATATAAGTTATCGAAACATTCTGTGTACGTTACTAATACGTTATGCATATGTACAACTCGTTATGAATACGCCCAAAACTGAAAAAAAAAAAAACATCAATAGTTCAGCATATGCCAGCATTTTACATACATTTTGATACGTTGCCATACGCTGGCTAAAACGTCAAGGTGTGACAGGGCCCTCAGCAGTGGCAATGTGAGATGTGGATTGCCCCAATGTCTTGAAGAATCAAAATCCTTGACTGAGCTTTTTGCCTGGATTTTTCTGGAAGATTTTCCTTTAAACTTTCTAATAATTAAGGGATAATATTCCCCAGTCAAGTATGCTTCATTATTGCGAAAATAATCAATCATAATAATTCACTTAGAATCACATCAAACAGGTCAAACCGTCCCAAGCAAAGCCACTGACCCTTTGAGAATTTGCACGATGCGGAGAAATTGAGCAGCTCCATCCTCACACTTTGTCAAGTAAACTTGGGACTGAAATCGTGCACCCACATTTCATCCTGAGTTACAATCAAAGTAAGAATTAGATACTGTTTGCACTATTTATAATGATGGACCTAATTATTCCCACATACATGTGGGTTCAGCTGGGGGATCGTTTTTGGCCCCAAAATTCCATGAACCGGCTGGCTTGGCCTGACATTCGACTGAAGGCGGCAGGAATTTGTAATTTATTCAGGGTGCCCGAAATAATTTGCCTACTCTTCACGAAAGACACCATGGGATGTTATCATCCACCCGTAATGCTAACAGATGAGATGCCTAAATTAACGTCCATCCCAAGGATGACACTTTGTGATGAAATGCCCAGCTTAAAGTCAGGTCGGGAGACAACCTCGACTTGGCATCTCAAAGACAATTGTGTGCTGTCTTTGCACCAACCTGTCACACGAAGTAAAAAATTACATATTTTCTCCATCCATATACACCTGTTCAGAGACTTACTCCCATGAGCAAAAAAAAAAAACTGGTTGTACTTGAAAAGATCCAATTTTTAACAATGAAAGCACCAATAATTAGCATAGCCGCTCAGCAGGCAAGGCTCAATTACGTTTTGACCACCGAGTAGTCTTCATCCAGGATTGTGCAGGCATCATGTGCCAGGTGTTAAGTGCCCTCTAAAGGGGAGACTGGGTCCACTTAACACCTTCACACGATCCCTGGACAGTCCCAGGTGAAATTCACTCAGTGGTCAAAATGTCAGATTCTGAGCTTTGCTTTCATTGCCATATTGGAGGACCGTCTTGTAGACCCTTTTAATCATTTAATCATGGTGTTTTCTCAGGTTGTGCATGAACTGTGAAATGTCAAACTTGTCAGCAATGTATCCCAAGCCAAAGTGGTGTTTGTTCCCTTACATGAGCCTTGACCTTTGTATAAAAAGTATTCATCACATCGTTATTGATTTCCAGAGGTGTAATGACTTTTGATCAGTCCCTTTACAATTTACATCTTTATCCTTCCCATATTATTCGTGTATATTCGATGTTACTTGAATTTTATCATGTAACAAAAGTTATGCTCCAGAAATGTTATTTGGAGGTCAGGCCCAAAAGCTCTTTGTTCTCATTACAATGTTCTCATAAACAAGACAAAACTGGTTGACACCAGAATAAAATTGAAGTTGGCATCACAAAGGAATGTTATCAGCACTTGTGGATCATCACTAATTTAAACAATAATGACGATGGACGACATGACCGACAAGAGCAATTCTATAAAATGAAGCAATCTTTGCTATTCGTCATAAATTGATGTTTGATGCAAACACTATTAATGTGAGTGACGCACCTGCTCCAAAGCTCTCATCTCCGCACACCGATAACTTGTTGACATCCATCAGGTTTGCAAAGTAATTCCACCCTGTAGGAGTTTCGTACAAGGTGATTTTGGTTGCTTTCGCAACTCTGGAAAAAAAAGTGCATAAAATAGAGAGGGGGGAGGGGGAAAGGATGATAAATTTTGTTCTTCCAGTAGGATCACATCCAGCATAATATACAAGGATATACAAGGAATTTTGGTGGAGGAGAAGGCCATTTGGCCTATCATGCCTGTGCTGCACCAACCACAAAAATCATCACCTATCCACAAACAAGCTACTTACAAGTCTTGTCAACATCCTTGTACCCCTCTATCCCCAATAAATCTCGGTATCTATCTAATTCCAATATAAACTTTCCTACTCTTTCTCTGCCTCAGCCTGTCATCCTTCCGAGGTCGGCGAAATGAGTGCCAGTGTACTGGTTCCGGTGTATGCCCCGGTTAGAATAGGTGTACCATATCCCTGTGTGTCGTAAGAGGCGACCAGGGTTGGCGTCAGGAAGGGCATCCAGCCATAAAAAAACATTGCCTCAAGAAAAAGCCAAACCCCTGCACAGCAGGGAAAAATGGCTGTAAAAACGGTCATTTTTTTACTCTTTCTCTGCCTGCCACTACCTTTCTAGGGAGACCATTCCATGCATTAACTCCGATCTGACTCTCTAATCAGGTGATGTCAGTAAATATGCAGCTTGCATACACTGTTTAAAATTTTTGTCAATAAAACATTCTGGAGATTAAGGAAATCTCACATGCTCTCTCTCACTGGATCTTTTCCAATGATTAAGTATTGTGGGGGGAAGTTGCAGTTATTATAGACCGGGAAGGTCCTAATGAGGCAAATATAGTGAAAGCTACACCTGACACGTAGAGATAACCTAGAGCTGAGCCAAGCCACATATCCCAATGGGCTCTTCTTTTGAAATTGACTATAGCATATTTTTAACACCCACTACAGGAACTCAACTAACTGCATTAACTTGAGCAGTGTGTGTAAAAATAAGCAGACTGATAGTGCAACATGCCAGGGCCCCCAAAGATATTTGACATTTCCCTGATGCGGAATGTAAAATGTCAGCAAGAAGTTAGAACATTGCTAGTTTGAGTTAGACTTTATCTGGCAATTGTGTGCAACTCCTTTCAAACTGACTTGCAGGAATGAAGAAACGGTCAAACAATATCCTAACAAAAGTTGTGGAGCGCTTCTTTCCAGTTGTGAGAATTTGCTAAATGTATCCTATTTGCAAAACCTTGAAATAACATCAAAAAACAGTAAAGATGTCATAACACATCTTCCCTTACTACAAACTTCAATGGAGGAGTAGCTCATGAGGCCTAACAAAGCCTGCATTGGTATTGACATCTTATAGTTGTTTGACCATGCTATATCCTTTCAAAAGCTGAGCATCAAGCATGGAAGCAGCGGGTCGTCATTTTAAGTCTTTCTTATGACAGCCAGGATACAGAATGGCCAACCTCCCAGACTCAGAGTAGATGCTCTAACCATTACGCCACCAAGTCTGGTTAATTCTTTTGAGCATCATCTCCCGGAGAGAGATAACGGAGTTCCAAGCTTGAATGATTATCTGCTTTTATATAATGGACACCTCCATTAGGCCGATTTAATCCATCCTGGCCATTCCCAAATCAACCGAGCGGAAGGTCATCATTGAGTGGAAGACTTCAGGAAATATGATGAAATATTGGTTTGATATGATGTGTGACATTTGCAACCAGACACTTCCTTGAAGCTTGATGATGGCATGCAAAGTGGAAATCATTATGGTAATGTGGTGCAAACAGCATTTTCACGAGACCAACTTTGGCCCCCTGATTTGTGTGGTCCACAAAGGCTTAACAAGGCCGGTCATGTGATTGTGCTTCCAGAAGCATTGCAATATAAACTGTGTAAGTTACATTAACCACACCTCGACTGTTTACTAACTTTTAGACAGTGACAGATAAGGATTTGATTATCCTTCACTCTCAATCCTCCTGGCAATGCAATTCGATATCCTGAGGGGCACTTTTAACAAGGAGAAGATGAAAGTAGGATGGGAGGGAGGGGGGGAGAGATTAGGGTTTCATGCTGCCAGGGTTGCTCACTCTTGGACGATATGAAGATAAACTCATTTCATAGACATACAAGGAGACAAAAGAGTGTGTAGCATAACTTAAAGACTAAATACTTAATGCCTCCCTCCGGGAACCATAATGACTGGTACCATACAGAAGAGACTACATATTGTTGTTTGGTTGGAGCCACGCATTGGTTGTGGATACTGTTTATAGGCAAATTAATGTTCCATTCTCTTTCCAGAGCATCAGTTCTGCTGAAGCAGCTTCTTGGATAGAGTCAGGGAAGGCATTTTGATTTTGGTCAGTGAGCTGGGATTGCTCACGTACTGTCCACCAACTAATGTCGGCAGATAGGACGCCCAGTTTCACATCCATCGAGGGATGGCACACACATTGATGAATCACACTGCCTGTGAAACACCAGGATGACAGTTTGCAGCAGGGTTAGGATTCAAACCCAGGGTAGATGGCTCTTTGGGCTAGTGCTATCGCAAATTAGGATATGTAAATTGTTTGTTTCTCCAAATAGTGTGATTTAAGATCATAGTTTAAGAGCTGACATGTGGAATCAAATGGACTTTACCCAGGTTGGATTCACTCCACTTTCCACCCATTTTTTCTCCACCTCCCCTTCTTTTCCATCATTTGGATGTTCATCATTCCAAGTGGCTGATGAATGGCCAATTTAAAGCTCGGACTCCCAGTGATTGGCCAACTCTAAGAATGGATTGAGGTCAAGCGGATGGCCATGGTGGAGTCAAGCAGGCTTGGCAGTTGAACAAGAGAGCCTGGGGTGTTAAAGGAGAGTCTTGGTCATTGGAAGAGGAGGAAGGCAGGAACACTGTGATTGTGTTGCGCAGCTGGAACTGCGAGCCAGAGCCACCGAGATTCAACCAGACCCGAGAATGAGCCCCTCCTTCATCATTATGCTGTGGTTTGAATAGAACTTTCCTTCTTGTCAGTGCTTGAAACATTAACACTTTCCCTGTGATCTTCCATGTGTAATTACATGTTTGCTTTTATTGTTCTTGTTTTTTTTTTCTCGACAGAAGATAGACTCGTGGAAGAGCAAAGTACAGCTGACAGTGGGACAAATAACAAGGATATGACCAAATAGGAAATGAAAAGAGAGAGCGAGGAGAAGGAAACAGTGAAACCAGCAAGAAGATTGGGTTTGGAGGGCTTAATGAGGTCAGGATGGTTTAACGGCATAAAGATCATGAGTCAGGATGGGGAATAACACAATGTGGCGGTGCACTGCCTGCTTGAAACCCTAGAGGGAAGGGTGAGACAAAATAAAGCCTCTGAAAAGTTTTCCATAGACAGGATAAGTGAGGAATAAAAGAGTTAAGGTGTACAGTCAGCCTGGATTTTGGAAGTTAAACCAGAAGGGGGGTTTCTTGAAGAATGTATGCATCTTTCAGTTGCTGGGGATGGGCGGAAGACGAAGAGAGCAGAGGGAGCAATATTAGAGAAGAGGCCATTAAAAAAATCAGACAGACCATTAACCTCCTGTACTATGAGGATAGGACAGTCATCGAGCAGGCGATTGGCTGTCTGTGTCTGACTGCAGTCACATGTTTCAATGTCGGTGAGGTTCCAAGACTGCGTTCATGCGTTGATGCAGCTGACCCCCGATTCAAAGATGGTTCAGGCAGCCTCACTCTTTGTGTGGTGGTCTATAAACTTACCTACTCTTCATAAATGACACCATGGCATCTTTAATGTCCCTCAACTAATGCTGGCAAACCTGTCGCTGACTTAATGTACATCCGATGGACGGCACACTAGGTCATGTAACATCCTGCCCGTGAAACACAAATACGACAGTTTAACTTTAGGTGGAGAATCAAATCAAGGCTAGACAGCTCAAAGGTAAATATGCTACATTGGCACCATCATATTGGATGTTCAGCTGTGTATGCACTTTCTATAACAGCATCAAATGAAGAACTGTTCAAGTCGTACCAAGAAAATATGTTTCAGTGGTAATGAGAGACATGATTGCAAAAGTTGAAGTACACTGCAGATCTTGGATGGAAACGACAAGTAAGTTTGGTTTTGGTGATAAAAAGGAGAGAGGGTAGAAAGATTATCAATAATTCGGTAGACTTCTTACGTAAGGATTGGCCGGACGCTCAATTGGCTCGACACAACATAAATCCTCAAAATAAAATCTCCCAATATAGAACTTAGAAACTTATAAATTACCAACCAGTCATCTGCGGAGAATTCCTCATCCACTAACAGTCATTAAACTTTGGGACATCATCGTTAAACAAGAAAAATGAGAGACGAAAAAGTGCCTGTTTGTCATTCTTCTTCTTTTATGACAGTTACTCCAAATTGGTGTTTGCTAAGAACTTGGTTTAAACACAAATATACTGCATTTTATAGTGTGAAGGTGAAAATTCGTTGACATTTTAACAGATTTAAAGGATTCCACAAAAAGTACACATACTGCATTCCTTTGTAAAGGAGTCGGAAGAGGTCAGAGGGGTGGGCGGGACTACGACTGTCAATCAGCCTGATGGGGCGGGGCCACTAGACATTTTTGTAAGGGGCAATCAGACGTAAATGGGTGTGTTTAATGGTGGTTGTGTGTCTATAAAGTACATACTATGTAAACATGTACTGCTTTTTTCATAGTTTAATATCAAGGTTAGATATTTGTGTAAAGTTAGAAGGAGCGCGCACACACACACACACACACACACACACACACACACACACACACACACACACACACACACACACACACACACACACACACACACACACACACACACACACACACACACACACACACACACACACATAGTGTCTTATGGAGGGACAACTATTATTCAATGAAAGATGTAGGGATGGTTTCACATGATCATTTATTTTGACCATCCCGACCTGGTTTACATACTTTTTTGGAGTAACATACCAACATCTTTTTACATGTTTAAAATGTTTTTATTACCTGCTAAATAACCTTGT
The DNA here is from genome assembly GCF_056783735.1 of Eptatretus burgeri. Lineage (NCBI taxonomy): Eukaryota > Metazoa > Chordata > Myxini > Myxiniformes > Myxinidae > Eptatretus > Eptatretus burgeri. The sequence continues at coordinate 61,180,233 of NC_140966.1, forward strand.
CAAACTGAACACGATGTTCCAGTGGAAAAGAAAATCCCCCCTAAGGAAGTGAATATGGATTTCACCGGATAACCACACGAGAAATGTGATCGATTTCATCTTGCCAATTAGAAGGGGGAAATCGAGTGTCGCCTCTATTAGGTCAATCATAACGTAGGATAGGACCACAAGTTCCAGGTACCCACATCAATGAAGATCCAGCTGAAAGTCCAGAGAGAAAAATTCATTGCAGAAGATGTTTGACATGGAAACAAATTCAAAAATATCCAAATGCAAAAATTCCCTGTAACAATGCCTTCAAAGATCATCGATGCAGTCTTAAAGAAGAGAATGTAGAATATATTTGGAACAAAATAAAGGAAAGAATGACAGAAGGAGTTAAAAAAGGTATTGAGCACAACGCAGAAAGTGCATAAACTTAAGGTAACTAGCAAACTGAAGTTTAGGAAACTTTGTGAAAAGCGAAGGAAACTGAAAAAAGAAAAGAAGGAAAACAAGTTACAAAAGATGTACTTAGTAGAGTAAGAACATAATTTTATTAAAATAATAACTATAACAGAATTATATGTGTAAATGGAGTGGATAAACGACATGCAGGGTGGGCTAAATGGCCTCCTTAACCAAATCCTTATCTTCTATAAATGTTTTTGACTCCGTAATTCTCGAGTATCTTTCCCGATCAGTTTGTTCCGTGATTGAAGATGTAAGCCGTGGCCGTGTAGTCAAAGGTCTGTAACATGCACTCCTATTTCTGGTTGAGAAAACTGACACCTGAGAGGACTTTCCTAAATAGGCCTGGAGAGAAGGGTCCGTCAAAAGACAGAACGAGGGGTAGCAAAGATGGCCCAGTGCAACGAAGGTTCCCTGAGTTTGCACGACCCCTCGGTCTCCCCCAGTCCCATTAGTAGTGCAGTCGAGGGAATTACTGGGACCGAGGTTAGTGTTTTGAAGTGTGTGATAATTTTTTCATAAAAATAGCTGTCATTTAGCGATTAAATCCAATCACAGTCGTGATCCAAGGAGCAATGGTTATTGAAAATGCTGCAATGCACCTTTAGAATAGGCATTCACAGAAAATAAATAAATAAAGGTGAATTATATTGAGCAATGAGATGCTGAATGGTTATTTTATAGCAAGCACAACAGTGATTGAAATATGATCTGATTGAAGTCCCCATATGGAGGAGCTTACACATAAATCACATACAGGACAAAGACGTTTGTTGACATCAGTGAGCTTGAAATGGAATTGTAATGATATTAGTAGACAATGGACAAATGCATGTAGAATACAGGGTTTGAACGTGGGTTCACTGTCATCACGAGCCATCGGTTCATGTGCGAACGCTAATCTAATATATGAAGCTCATTCTAACCACTGACTCACTCACTGATATTAAAGATCGGTACCTTCCGTGTGACGTAGAAAGCTGAAATTTTGCGAGTCAATGGACATTGAAGCCGCTACACCGGCAAAAATCACCGAACCATCGGAACGCACCCAGAAATTAAAATATAAATAAATGGGAAAAAATAAATGAAAAAAATGCAGGTGAGCGACCCAAGACAATGGGGTGAGCACGGTAATTTTGTGTGCCGATGGACATCAAAGCCGATACACCAGGAAATATCACCGAACCATCGGAAAGCACCCAGAAATGAAAATATAAATAAATGGGAAAAAATAAATGAAAAAAATAAATGCCGGTGAGCGACCCGAGACAATGGGGAAGCACGGTTCGATATTGCTTACAATGTTTAAGCATACCCCTGTCCACCAAGTATTGCTCGAATCAATAACTTTTTTTGGATGTCCTGTTCACAGACAAACAGACGGACTGACAGACAAACAGGGGTGAAAACATAACCTCCACCCACCTTCGGTGGTGGAGGTAATAGTACAAGTTCCCTTCCAGGGAACTTTGTGATGCAGGAGGCCCATCAAAGCCTCCACTATTATTACCAACTTATGGTTGTTTTCCATATTCTGTCCTTTTTAATGCTGAACTTTAAGCAAGTAAGCAGCACATTTACAATCGAACCAATCTACAATCTACACATTTACAATCTACAATCCAAGCAGCACATTTACAAACTTGAAGCACAGACAATCTCACCATTACTTCACTGAGGCTGGTTGTTGTCAATTTATTAAAGTCAAAAAAAGCTTGAGATCAATGTATAAAGGCAGAGTGATATATGTTAATGTAAATAATACTTTGTTTTTTTGTCAGGCTGGCAGGATGGCCTAGGCCCTGGAGGTGTACACATTTGCCTGTAAGCTCTAGGCCCTGGAAGTGTGCACGTTTGCCTCTAAGCTGATAGCCTGGGTTCGAATCCCGACCCAGCTATAAACTGTCATCGCAGTGTTTCAGAAGCAGGATGATTCATCAATGTGTGTGCCATCCCTTGGATGGATGTTAAATGGGTGTTCTGGCTACTGGCATTAGTTGGTGGATGTTAAAGATTGCAGAGTAGGTGATCCCAGAGTAAATGAGTTATCGCTGGCACCTTGAACAAATTCCAAATTCTTGCCAAAACTACTCCTGGAAAAGTAATGAAAAATCACCCAATACAACCCTTGCTCAAGAGGCTAATTTGGCGGCATTGACCCTCTGCGAAGAGTATGGTACATGAGAGAGAGAGAGAGAGAGAGAGAGAGAGAGAGAGAGAGAGAGAGAGAGAGAGAGAGAGAGAGAGAGAGAGAGAGAGAGAGAGAGAGAGAGAGAGAGAGAGAGAGAGAGAGAGAGAGAGAAGAGAGAAGAGAGAAGAGAGAAGAGAGAAGAGAGAAGATAAGAGAAGAGATAGAGAGATAGAGAGATAGAGAGATAGAGAGATAGAGAGATAGAGAGATAGAGAGATAGAGAGATAGAGAGAGAAAGAGGTAGGAGAGAGAGAGAGAGAGAGAGAGAGAGAGAGAGAGAGAGAGAGAGAGAGAGAGAGAGAGATAGAGAGAGAAAGAGAAAGAGAGAGAAGAGAGAGAGAGAGAGAGAGAGAGAGAGAGAGAGAGAGAGAGAGAGAGAGAGAGAGAGAGAGAGAGAGAGAAAGAGAGAGAGAGAGAGAGAGAGAGAGAGAGAGAGAGAGAGAGAGAGAGAGAGAGAGAGAGAGAGAGAGAGAGAGAGAGAGAGAGAGAGAGAGAGAGAGAGAGAGAGAGAGAGAGAGAGAGAGAGAGAGAGAGAGAGAGAGAGAGAGAGAGAGAGAGAGAGAGAGAGAAATTTGTACTTTTGGTGGTGGTTACCAATCCCCAGAATCACATACTGAAAAATCAAGATTGTGGAAACATGCAAGTGAGGGAACAGAGAGGTTGGGCCAGTGAATAATCGTGAATTATCTGGCAACAAAAACCTAAGCCCTATTAAAGTTAAAGACGATTGTTAGACAACATATTGATGATTATCCGTTAATGTTATATACAGCTTGAAAATGTAATTTCTAATTCCAGCAAAGATCTAGTGGTCTGTGTTGGTGGCACAAGAGTATAAACATATGAGAATGAAATGGTTAGTTACCTGCCAAAAAGGATCAAAAGGGACTGACATTTGGGGCTTTACCCCTTGCTGGAGCAGCAAAATCATACTTGGAAACAAAGTCCAGGTGAACTTTGAACCACCCAACAATAACTTAGATAACTAGAGGGGGAGCACTCGGTAGAGTGCAAAACCTCCGCCGCCAATACTGCCAGGTCACTCAAGTGAAGCTGATATCCTATTCATTCAATTTGATGTCAACAGTGCCCACAGAGTTATAGTTTGCAACTTTCCCTTTTACTTTTAACTTTTACATACTCAATTAATTCGTCATAACTAGATTCCTTGAGACAGAAATTGATTTTACGTGGGTATATCCACCTGAAGTTCCAAAATCAGCCGCAATTATAATTATGGCATGTTTTTTGTTGGAAATTACTTAAAACATGTAGAAATGCAAAAAAAGAAATCGAAATTTTGTTGAAAAAAAAGTTGCAAATTTTTTTTTCTCTCACAATTTTTTTTTTTGGGGGGGGGGGGGGGGTTTGGAAATCACTTAAAACATGTAGAAATGCAAAAAAAAAAAATTCTAATATTTTTTCAAATTGGCCGCCATAGTGGCCATATTGGATTTTGGACCAAGTCCAAAATCTAATGGCATGATCCTTGGACCATACCTAACCCTCCCCCCCTCACCAAGTTTCGTCGAAATCCGTCGAGGAGTTTTTCTGTAATACTGTTCACAAACAAACAAACAAACAGAAAGGGGTGAAAATAGTAACCTCCATCCATCTTTGATGGCAGAGGTTAATTAAAACACTTATGACATCTTGTGACATCATCAGCCTCGGTTTCACCATTATCGGATCCTAAACATGTCTTCGTAACTTCACACTGGAACTTTAAAATACCACTAAGAACAATATATATAATGAATATGATGTTGCTGCCTCATTCATCCATTTTAAATATGAAGGCATTACAATATGAAGGATGCCATTCACGATTTATGTAACAAATGTAAACAAAGGCCATAGGTTATAAAAAAAAAGCAAGCATTATCAAGCTTCCCAATACCTATGCGCATTCATGGACTCAATAAGTGATACCTTCATCAACACATCTGTCTGTCTGTCTCTGTCTATCTTTCTTTCTTTCTCTTCAAAGGCAAGTTCAGTGATCCCAAAGAAACCTCATACCCAGAATTGCACTGGGTGGGTTGCCTTTGCCTTCACAGAGGTTGCCATGGAAGGAATTTTGACTTTGTCCAGGGTGAATAACTCACCCGTTCTTCACCAAAGACACCGTGGGATCTTTAACACCCCCCCCCCAAACTAATACAAGCACAGGGGACACCAAGCTTAACATCCATTTGAGGGTCAGCACACTTAATAATGCAAGACCCTTCCTGTGAAACACCAATCCGAGAAATTTATACCAATCAGAAACATTTGTCCAGGATGACAGCAACCACCAGTCCGAAAAACCAATGCAATCAGAATAATGGCTCGAGTATCCGCGATGAGTCGGGGAGGTCAGTGGTTCTAACACCTGCCGAGGCACACCAAAGACTTAAAAAATGGTGCAGGCTGCTTCCTTGCTTGATGCTCAGCATTGAAAAAAAGATGAAGCATGAGCAAACAACTCTAGGTTGGCAACCATTATGCTGGTATGATAGGCCCAATGGCCTTCTGCATTGAAGATAGTGGAAACAAAACTCATATTATTATACTCAGGTCAGGTATCGAACCCACAAAAGACAGCTCAAAGACAAGTGCGCTACCTCTGTTACATCCTAGTGGACAATCTACCAATGTCTAACTGTATTTAATTATCGTGTGCCGTCATCCACACCTGTTTATTGACTTGCTTTAAAAGGGGCGAAATCCAACATATGTGCTCAAAGTAAATATTAGTTGCCAAGGCAACGGTATTACAATGTACATGACTGTAATAGAGCTCAAAACATGACAGTTAATGTGAAAAAGAATCAATCATGTATTCATATTCAATGAAAAGTGCATTGGCTGCATCATCTGATGTGATCACGTGTACTGTGCTGGTCGACACAGTAATCCCCTAAAGCCTCGCATAAAGACTGAGTGTTTTTGGAAAGGAAGATTCCCCCATAGTGGGAAGGAAGGGGAAGGAAGTAGCGATTCGAAAATAAATACAGTGCCTTCTGAAAGTATTTTTGTCACATTTTGTTTTGTTACAACCTGAATATAAAATGAATTGAATTCAATTTTTTATCACCGATCTTCACAAAATACACCGTAATGACAAAGTGAAAACATGTTTTTAGAATTTTTTGCAAATTAATGAAAAATGAAAACCTGAAATGTCTTGCATCAATATAAGTATTGAACCCCCTTAGTCAAAACATCGTCGAAGCGCCTTTGACAGCGATTACAGCTTCGAGTCTTCTTGGGTATGTGTGTATCAGCTTTGCACGTCTGGATTTGGGGATTTTCTCCCATTCTTCCTTGCAGGTTTGCTCAAGCTCTGTCAAGTTGGATGGGGAGCGTCGGTGAACAGCAATCGTCAAGTCTTTCCACAGATTCTTAATGGGATTCCAGTCTGGGCTTTGGCTGTGCCACTCAAGAACTTTCACGTTCTTGTTCTGCAGCCATTGCAGCGTTGCTTTGGCTGTATGCTTGGGGTCATTGTCCTGTTGGAGCGTAAATCTTCACCGCAGCGTGAGGTCTTTTTCACTCTGAAGCAGGTTCTCCTCAAGGATTTGCCTGTGTTTGGCTCCATTCATTGTTCCCTCTATCCTGACAAGTCTCTCTGTCCCTGCCACTGAAAAGCATCCCAATAGCATGATGTTGCCAACACCATACTTCACGGTCGGGATGGTGTTAGATGGGTGATGAGCTGTGATTGGTTTCTGTCAGATGTAGTGCTTTGCATTCAGGTCAAAGAGTTCAATGGTCATTTTATCAGACCACAGAATCTTTTGCCTCATGCTCTCAGTCTTTCACGTGCCATTTTGCAAACTCCAGGCATGCTGTCATGTGCCTTCTTCTTAGAAGTGGCCTCTGTCTGGCCACTCTCCCAAAAAGTCTACATTTGTGAAGTGCTGCAGAGACAATTGTCCATCTGGAACTTCTCCCATCTCAGCCAAGGAACTCTGCAGTTCTGTCACAGTTGTCATTGGGTTCTTGGTCACTTAACTGACCAAGATCCTTCTTGCCCAGTTGCTCAGTTTTGTCAGACAGCCAGCTCAAGGAAGTCTGGGTGATTCCATATTCTTCCCATTTCCTAATGATGGAGCTCACTTTGCTCTTGGGAACTCTCAACACTTTAGAAATTGTTTTATACCCTTCTCCAGATCTATACCTCCTCACAATTCTATCTTGGAGTTCTACGGCCAGTTACTTGGAATTCATGGTGGAGTTTCTGCTCTGACGTGCACCGTCAACTGTGGCACCTTACATTGAAAGGTGTGTTTCTTTCTAAATCATGTCCAATAAATTAAATTGGCCACAAGCGCACTCCAATCAAGTTGTAGAGACATCTCGAGGATAAGCAAAGAAAATTGGATGCACCTGAGCTCAATTTGGAGTGTCATAGCAATGGAGTTGAATACTTATTAATACTTATTGAATACATTTCAGCTTTTCATTGAAAATTTTGATTTTTGAAAACATTAAAAAAAAGTTTTTCAAAATTTCAAAAAACAAGGTCGGATTTTTTCCCCTTTAATCCCTTTATCATGGGTTTAGTGAAGTGTGTAGTGACCCCATTTCTGAGTGGGTGTGGGGAAGTGTTTTTGGCCCCCACAAAAAATAGACCGGGCAAAACCAGGTACCCCTGCTCGTATAATAATAACTGGACCTTGAACTTATCTGGGCCCTGGCCAAAAGTCGTAACCCAAATTTAGTAGCATTCTGACTGGTGGGTCTGGAGAGGAAGGTTTTTGAAGGAATTTATGTGATTATCTCAAAAATGTACGAAATCCGCCATTTTGACACACCTCCGGTCATGTGATTAGCATGACCTCCACAATTTAACATAATGATCCTGTCCTCATGTTGTATCCAAAATTTAGTATCATTCTGACTTGTGGGTCTGGAGAAGAAGATTGTTAAAGGAATCTATGCGATTTTCCCAAAAGTTGACTAAGTTGGCCATTTTGACACACTTCTGGTCGCGTGATCAGCATGACTTCTGCAATATCATTAACATCCCTACCCTCGCCTAATGTTTCAACCCAAATTTGGTAGCATTCTGACTGGTAGATCAGGAGAAGAAGATTTTGAAAATAATTTGCAGGACCGCCATCTTGACACACTTCCGGTCATGCGATCATCATGGCTTCCGCAATTTAACATCAGGTCCTAATGTTGTAACCCAAATTTTGTCGCGTTCTCACTGGTGGGTTTGGAAAAGAAGATTTTGGAAGGAATTGCACAACCGCCATTTTGACACACTTCCAGTCATGTGATTGGCATGTCCTTTGCCATTTAACATCAGAACCCCGTCCTCATGTTGTCACCCAAATTTGGTAGCATTCTGACTTGTGGGTCTAGAGAAGATTTATGAAGAAATTTACTAAGTCAGCCATTTTAACCTACTTAAAGTCATGTGACCGGAACGAGCTTTGCAATTCCTGTTATCAGTGAAGAAAGGAATGTTGCTGCCAAATTTCAGCCAGATCGGCCCAGCGGTTTGGCCGGAGAAGTCAAAATAGTACACGGATGGATGGTGCACAATGACAATACCTTATTTGCAATTTAAATTCCAAATAAGCGAATAAATAGCCCCGTGGGGGGTACTGACAGTTATTTCTCCAACAGGCGGGGTGAAAATGATGGATTAGGGGGAAGTGGTCATGGCTCCCCTTCCTTTAGTGGTACTGTCATGAGGAGCACAACTTAAATTAACGGCATGGTTCTTATGTTTCATGAAGAGTTTGGTCTGCATCTGCTCTTTAGTTTCTGAGAAGATCTTAAAAAGAAATTACCTGAATTTGAGGCGAAATTCCCTCATTTCAGCCTTTCTATGGGACAGATCCAGATGAGGAGCACAACCCCGTGAGACCTTACTGTTCTGATGTATCGTACCAAATTTTGTCCATATCGGTCATGTAGTTTGTGAGGAAAATATATTTGAGTAAATGAGTGATTAGGGGAGGGGGGCCGTGGCCCCCTTTCCAGATGAGATACAGCCATTGGGAGCACAACTTAAAGTTAGGGCATGGTCACGATGCCACATGGCCAGATTGGTCTGGATCTGGTTGTCAGTTTCTGAGAAGAAGATTTTTGTATAAAATACCAATATTTGGGGCAAAACTCTGCTTTTACCCACTTTATCGGGGGTGCATCCGGATAGGGAACACACTCCCATGATACCTTGCTGTCCTGATGCATTGTACCAAATACAGTCCATAACAGTCAGGTAGTTTGAGAGAAGATGTTTTAGTCAAATGTTAAAAAAAAAACCCTTTCATACCCTTTATAGGGAGAGCATGTGGATGGGGAGCACAACCCCAAGAGATGTTGCGTTCCTGATGCATCACACCAAATTTGGTCCATATCGGTTGGGTAATTTTTGAGAAGATATTTTGGTCAAATGTTAACGGACGTACGTACGGACAGACGGGCTGGACACTGGGACCCACTCCATAAGCTTATTTCGGAGAAATAACCTAAAGATGGTATCGTTGGAAAACTAATGATTGATTTACTTGGAACAAAAAAGTTGTGTCCATTTAATCATCAAGATCACTGTTTTAAAGTCCTCTTTCCACGATTGAGGAAGAAGAAGTGGGAATGAGAGTTCCATGTAGCGGTTCCAACGGTAACATTTATTATTCTATGAGGAAATAGCACCTGTTGCTTCACTGATGAGAATGCAAAGTGGGCGGGAGGGAGAAAAATGTGGGGGAGGGGGGGAGAGGGATGGGATTGAGAGAGGTGAGAGAGAGGGGGGGTAGGTGGTAGGGGCAGAGAGAAAGAATCAGGGGGGGGGTGAGAGAGAATTGGGGAAGGGGACAGAGAGAAAGGGGGAAAGAGAGAGAGGAAAGGGGGGGCAGATCAGATCAGATCAAAGCAAATGAAAACAGGACGTGCATTTTCAAAATCAGACGGGGCTGATAAATCGGCCTCGTCATGTGGGGTGAGGGGGCTGATTTTTGCTCACGGGGCTGATTTTGAAATTGCTTCAAAATCTTGTGAATTCGTTTTTGTAAATCGTTTTAACATGTGGTCCAAATTGACCAATGTTCGTACAAACTGAACTGCCAAAGAATCTGAATAAACTGAGCCTAATCCTAACTATGTAATTTCAAAATGTACCTTAAACGGCCCTTCTTGGGGCCAAACACAAAGTTCTGAGAAACAGAACTTTCTGCTCAAACACAGTACTTTCCACAATCCTTTTCATTAAAAAGTATTAGAACTAAGTTGTCTTTGTTGTTGTGGATTATTACCTGTAATGACAAATGTTCTGACAATTTGCATGAATGATGTGCCAGTACAAGAAATTACATGCTTGCCATTGAACTGGGACCATTCAAGTATTACGTACACAAGTCCAACCCATTTCTCCCCCTGGACTAACCCACTGTGTTCAACATATACATGGGGATAAATATTGACTTTTCACTGCCATTACCTTGTCATGTTGGTTGTACTTGAATGTCCACACCTGGATCCACCAGTAACATAGTAATAATGTCAAAAGATTTATTCTCGTAACAAATTTAAAACTTTATTCGCTGAAAAGCTGAATGACCAAAAAAAAAATCCGAACAGTCGCAAATTTAATGTTTATTGATGCATTTCTGTCTCAACAAAACTAATTTATCTGCAAGTATCTCTCTCTCCAGTCCAATAACATAACAGATACATGTGTTCGGTACATTCTGCCAAATACTAATTAACTTTAGTAGGTTTAGTATTGATGTAAATCTTCAGGCAGAAACCCCCAAATGTCACTATCATCAGACTCATCAGATAATTGTGAAAGAGATTCATCCCCTGAGCTACCTGAAGATAAGTCCAACACAACAGTATTCTCATCATCTGAGGAGATGGCTTCAACCATGTCATTGTCCGTTTCTCGCGTCCAAAAGGAGACCAATGGTGTTGAACAAAGGTGTTTTGTTTTGCCATACAGGTAATCTTAGGTTTTTTTTCTTTAAAAAATGTTTTTTTTATTTTTTTTAAATTTTTTTTCACAGCTTAATTTTACGGGGCCGATAAAAAGACCCCCTGAAAATCGACCACCGGGTCGATCACGGGGGCGAGGCCGGTCGGCCCCGTCAAAATGCAAGCCATGTGAAAATACTGCACTGTATAATGAAAGCAGATCGCACAAAAAGGTGAAACAATGCAATCTCGTGTAAAAATAAAAACACAACATTTTCAGCAGGTGGGACAGATAACAAAGAGGCACTGCACGACACTGCTGGGCTGCACCATAGGCGTGTGGGGCCTAAACCCACTATCATGGAAATGGAACTCTCCAAGGCAGTAATTACTCTTACTGTTAAGGTTACCCGTCTTATCTTACATTTTAAACTTTTGTCAGATTTAACTAAGACAATGGAACACACGTTTATATTTGTATTTTCTTGAGTAAGTTGGAGAATACTTCGTTTACCTTATCACCTTAACATTGCCTTGAATGTCAATTTGTAACTTTCTTTTCAAAAATGACAACCACTGTGATAAGAAACACCAATGACACACACCACTCTTAACTGTATTGCCATGGCTTGCAAATGAACAAAAATCGAAGAATACCACTCAAAGTTGAGCAACAAAGTCATTCCAAATATTTAAGCAAAAAGACAAATAAGGAAAATGGAAAGGTAAGAGAATGGTGAACCAGGGGTGTGTTCCATTACGAAGCAGCTTGTAGAGTGCTCACCAAGTGGCTTAAGCATTCAAGCAAGCACTCCAATGAAATGGTTGATAAGGAATGGCTGGCTTGGCAGCAGCTAGGTATAAGCTGTTTGGAAGTGGGAAACACCCCAGCACCTTCATGAACGCAAACACAAAAACTGGCGTAAAATATGGAGAAGGAGGGATCACATAGCCTTGCTTAAAGTAAATAAACTTGGTTAAAAGAATCGTTAATTTCTTTAAATTTTCAGATCTCACTCCAGATTTCGACACTCAATTAGTCCATGAGCTCCGATCCTCAAATCCGAAGACAGATTTCGATTACATACTTCAATTAGTCCATGAGAGACCATCGTGAAAGGGTAAGTGAAGGCATTGTTGAGCAAGCTGAAACAAAATGGCAGCTTCAGACCCCAAGAATGTGACAGCGGGCTGACCAAGATGGCACGCCATCATCCTGGTGAGGCTTTTTGTGTTTTTTTATTTTAATGATGAGCACTGCATTAATTATCTTCAAAAGAGGTGTTTCAATTCACCCAAATACCCAGTTTTCATTCATGCACTTCCTTCGAGTTCCCTCAGCACCATTCAATGAGTGTTACCACCGCTGTTCTTAATGTGTGGTCGGGATGTGTGTGGGGTCCCGTTTCCGGCATCTGGCCCATTTTGGAACTGATGTTGCATCGTCACCCTAAAGTGTGGAGATTAAAGCTGATACAACAAGCTTGAACGTGTTTTGCTTGGACATTCCTTCCGAAGAAAGGCATATGAGAAGTTGTGCCGTGGAGAATTCTCCGCTAATCGGCGCATGTCAACTTTCCTGTCCATTGTCAGTCAGTCGCAAGTTTCTGTCTGACACCTTGCTGGTTCTGTCAATGTACCGTTTGACTTCACCAGTCACAGTGTCTCTGATTGTGACAATCCTTCATGCCGGATTTGCTCCTCCGTGGCACAGACAGAGGACTCTGTTGTTAGGGCGTCGTCTATTCATGATATTCTCACAGGCAAGAGAGAACTTCACTTAACCAGCAGAGCAGCTTGGCTCTTCATACAGCCAGAATACCCCGACTTACGCCACACCCATGCTAAAATTGGCCGAGGGACCCGGCCGTCGAAGAAGTTCATCAACATCAAGGACGTGAAACATTACCTCAATGTTGCAACAATCGTCATGGATGGTTTACTGGTTGTTCGTGGTAACAACCCATTCGTTCCCAAACGTGAGTGTATCGTCGTTCCTCGCCAGGTCTTAGGTGGTCTTCTGACTGCCCTACATATGCATCTGGATCACCCCTCAGTAGGGTAAGAATACTGATTCTGGCTCACTTTTCCCCATGTAAATGAATGGGGGATTTTCAGCGATTTATATTTTTTTTCCTTAAAAATAAATCCCCTTTTTATCCCAAGGTATATTTATTTGTCTCCCCTTTTAACTTGGAGGTTGAACCTCATTGAATTGAACACCTGGGGGTTGAACAGCTCACTCATTGAACCTATAAAGATTTGTTCATTCTCAAATTCCTTCAATAGTTTAATTTTCTTTGCACAATAATCCCCATCTAAAATATTGACAAACAAAACATTTGAATCTTTATATTTTTTAAGATACCCCATTTGTGCCATTACGAAATGATAAACTTCTCTTAATGCTCTCATCTGACCACCTCCTGAGCCACATATCATTTTGAGATTATAGTAAATTGTTTTTTCATTGTTCAATTGATAACCATCAAAGTTTTCAGTCCATTCAAGGATATTCATTTTTTTCTTTACATCCTCTAACTTACTAGTTTTTAAATTAATTCGCTTATTTGTTTTATTTACCTTTGTTTTCGTTATTTTTTTCAATAAGACTTATTTGATATTTTTCACATTCATTATGTTTTCCATTTATATACCAAGACTGAGATTTTCTCCACTCTTTAGTTTGATTAATACTTGGTTTAACCATTTATATATTGTGAAAAAACGGCGGTAGCCCTTGAAAAACCCTAACCCATCTTCCCATCGTTAAAACATAATCTATTTTATACACTCTATCATACAATATCCATATGGAACACAATCTATTCCATTATCTAAAATAAATCTCTTATCATCAAAGGCTCCTAATGCCTTTTTATTTACTTCTTCACTATATATGTTATGTTTATAACTTCTTATTGTATTCATTTTCCTATATTCTTCTTTCTTATTCATCAAACAATTATAATAATTTCTAAAAAGTTATTGATTTCTTTATTACATATTTCTTTATTCCCTTTAACCTCTTATCAATCTGTTCACCATACTTATAAGCATATGCCTTTGCTCTCAATCCAATAAACTCACTCATTACTTTTCCACCCAACTCATCCTTAAACTTACCAATAACCTTTTCATTCTTTTTGGAAAATAACTCACTCTTCTTGCTGAAATTACTTGTATCATATACTCCAATATTTTTCTTCATATCTTCATAAACATCATCAGTTTTTATATCTAGGATAAAACTATCAGTATCCATATACAACAATGAAACATTTTCACCATACTCTTTCTTTAAGTCATTATACAAATAATCATACATCAATATCTTTGATAAATCAAGAACTGCTGTTCCAATATAAATTGGTTTATCCATTACAATACTTTCCTTTTTCATATGAATTGCAGAAAAGTTCTCTGAAAAAACCTCTTCTCTCTCAAAACTTGGTTTATTTATCAATCTAGAAGCTTCTTTCCAAGATGTTGCGAATCTAATGTTTTGCCTGTTTCTAACATTTTCCATAGTCTTTCCAAATACAGCATTATTCATTAATTTATAAAAGTCCCCTTCAAATTTTACTTTGGTATTTGCTCTCATATCTGTATTGAATTGAATATACTTTTTCACCCAAGGACTTTGTTTAAATTTTAAAACTCTATGAATTTTAGCTACTCTCAATCCTTCTCTCAAAAACTGTTTTAAGCTTCTCTGATGTAAAACATATCCCTCTTTATCATAGAATGTTGTTAATAACTTTTCTGTTGATTTGCCTTTAATATTAAAACTTTTATGATAATCACTTAACCATTCTTTCTTTGGAGTTTCTTTCTCACATGCAAAAGGAAGATCTTTATGCTTATTATGAAGATCACTCGGGTACCTCAAATCAACTTCAAAATAATAACCTTCTTCTTCGTCATTCAATTCCTCTTGAGAAGAAATAACAATATTCATCAAAGCCTTTTCATAATCCTTTTCTTCCACCCACTCTAATTTACCATAAGGCAGAGATTGAGACATTGCCCATCCATACAAATTATTAGCATCAAAATACATCAAATAATTACTATCTTTTTCACTATTATAATTTGGAAGATATTTATTATTTGCTTTAGCATATCTTTTGAACATACTTGTGATATTCCACCTCTCTTAGACTTCTCAATCATCAAAAGCATATCAACATCACTGATTAAATCTATATCTTGTTTTGTCATTTTCAACATTGCACTCCAAGCTAAACCAGGAGCTGTGAAATAGTGGGCAGGGTCTAATCCATAACAATTTTTATTATGACAGAGTGTTCTAAAAGCCTCAAACACATCAGCTAACAATAAAACATCTGTTTTTAGATATAAATCATGATATTCTCCAAGGTTCTTTATCTTAAATATTTTCCATATTTCTTGTGCGTGTTTATATTCCTTATCACTTATCTCTTCTTCATAAAGGTTATTATAGAAACTTTCTTTTGAAGGAAGTTGTGTTTCTTTAAATCTCATAAATGAATCCATATAATCATAAGGATAAATTCCCTTACTTGTAAGAATTTTCTCTTTACTTTGAATTTCATTCCTTGTTTGAATTTCCTCTCTCGTAAGAATTCCTTCTTTAATCAGAATTTCATCTTTAATCTGAATTTCCTCTTTAGTTCGAATTTTCTTTATAATTAGAATTTCATCTTCAGTTAGAATTTCCTCTTTACTTTGAATTCTCTCTTTAATCTGAATTTCCTCTTTAGTGAGAATTTCCTCTTTTGGAAAGAATGAATTAAGATTTGGAAAAGAGTCCGTGGAGCTTAGATTTGATGCGAGGTAGGCTAGTGGTGTTCCCATAAACTTGTAAGAATCTAAAAACCTAATACGAGTTATAGGTTTTGTGAATATCATTTTTGAAAATGAAATATACTTTTGACTTGTGTTTGTTATAGCAGAAATATTCCCTGGTGTTTTTGAAAGTTCATTTATAAATAGATGTGTATCATAGTTGGCGCTGTTGTGAAGAAAGACTGGAATAAAAGAAGGTAATTTATAATTAAGATTACAACAGGAATGAGCGGGACCTCTATATTTACCAGTAAGATGACAATGGTCTCTAACTTTAAACTCCTTAATTTCCCCCTCACAAATATGACAGATATTGTTCATTCTAAATTCTAATTTTTCTTCTTTGGTTAATTTCATCGGTTCATTTGTTTCTTTCATTAATTTAGTGAGTCTTATACAATCCTTTTCTAATCGTTTTACAAACTCTTGTGAAGCATTTTTTCCACGATAATGTTCAAGTTTGTTATACTTTTCTCCAACAGATGATTTGATATAATAACAAAAACCACAAGGAATATGTTTTTGATATTTATTTGTATATGGTTCTTTTGGATTAGGAGAAGCAGTATTTATCTTTTTAAGGATACATTCAAAATCAGCGTATATCACAAATGGGTGCATGATAGATTTATTATAATCTTCAAAATAAATCTTTTCACCAGGTTTAGGCATTGTAATTACAGCTGATTTATGATTACTACAATATTTTGAATGTTGTTCTAATCGTTCTTTTGTATGAAATGAATTAAGACATCGCACAAGGATATATTTTGTTTGCTGTTCTGAATACCTGAGAAGAGATTAATCTTGATAAATTATTGATGTATGTGTAATGTGAATTCTTTCCAACACTAAAATATAAAAGGTCAATGTGTGTTTCTTCATTTTTATAGTTGTTTGAAATTTTTAATATTTGAACTTTGTTTGTATCCGTTAATCCATATACATTAATAGAAAGATTATTCTTTTTCTCAAATTTAGGAATATCTGTTAATGGCATTGGGAATTTAAAATCTTTAATGTCCAAGGTATTCTCATATTTCATATATTGTTTTACTCTTTCTGAATTACATTTTGGTGGATGTAAGTGAGCAAGAACAGACCAGAGAAAACATTTATTATCATTGTTCTTAATATTAACAACTGCCTTCTTTAGTTTTATTTCTTTTGGTAATTCAATATAAGAAGAAGCTTTAAGAGGGTTTGATTTTAGAATGTGTATATCTAAAAAGATGATTTTTTTAATATTGAATCCACTTCCTACCACTGTATTATCAACATCCTCCTCTTGTCTTGATAGTTCTTCATAAACCCCACTATTCAAAAAATCTTGAAATGATGTTATAAAATGAAGATCTGTTCTCATATAAGGAGTTTGTTCTTCATCTTGTCTTTTCATATTCATTTTCACTCCCATATAAAACTTTAAAGTTTTTATTTCTTTTAATGTCTTTTTAATAAATTTTTCAACATCGGGTTTCACTATTTCAATTGATTCAGCTATTGATGATGGACTGGGTTCTCCAAATTGAAAAATCCTTATTTTTATATGCCCTTTAAATGCCTCATCAGTGTTTTTAATATAATAGTCTCCCTTTACTTTAAACTCATTTTTCTTGTGTTTTTGTGATTGAAGATGTTGATTATAACTTCTCTCCAAAACGAACTTTGAACAGCTGTCACAATGTTTTCTTTCCAACTCAAGAGGAGATATTTGATGAAATAGATTAAATGTGTGTTTGTTGGTTCGGAGGTGTTTTCTATAATGTTTATATTCGTGATTACAAACATCGCAGTACGTTGTATTCACCATATTTATAGAATAAAACTTTGCTTAAACTAAAATTTTCTTGATGAAAATTTCGTTTAATTATAGGTGAATCTGTGCTTAAAAACATTTTATCCTCCAACTTTTTCACTTAATAAATACAATGTTTCAAGACACAAAAGACAAGTTTCAATCAATCTCTTCATCTGTTAAAGATACTGAGAAATATGTCAAGGATGTAAAATTGAACAAAGATAAATATAACAACTATTGGATAAAAACTATTATGGTAAATAATATGAGTTCTTCAATTTCCTTCAGTGGAAGGGCTTTTAGTATACCTGGTAGAACATCAATTAAAGTATCTCTAACAAAAGTTTCTCCTCTCCTTCTAGTAATATATTCAAAACTAGAAAAAGCAATGAAACAAGAAAAAGTATCAAAGAACAAAAACCTTATGGATGAAGCTTTAGAAAGAAAAGATAAGACCATCTGTAATATGCAAGGAGAAATTTGTATTTTTTTCAACAACCCTAAAGATGTAAATCTTGATGAAATAAAGGATGTTAATATATCAGGTGAAATGACATTTCGTTCAATAGTAGTTAACGATAATTTTAAAATTACCTTTAATATAAAAAATGTTGTCGTTGAATCTGATAATGAAAAAAGTATATCGATATCGATGGTAATATACAACTGAAAGTATAGATGAATTTCAGTTTAAGTAAAGTTTTACTTTATAAATATGCTAGACTTTCCTGATTCTCCATATGACAAATTTGAGAATTGTCCTGCGTGTGAAAGACAGGGATTAAACACAGAGTCAAAAGCCTATAAACAATGTATATTCTGTGATTATCTTCTAATTAATGATAATAAAAAATATAAAAAGGAAAATAATTCTTTTAGATTTACACCAAAAATGAATTACTTTACAAGATTGATTAGAGAAATGAATGTAAAGTATGAGGATGATAACACACCTTTCCTTACAAGGGAAGAAACTGAACGTATAAGAGAAATGTTCAAAGGATTGTTGTTGTATATTATTCATGGATGTAATTTTCAGGGAAATATCAACACAAGATATTGTATAAATAAAATAATGGATTATCTTGAAATTAAACCTGAACTTAGGATAAAATATAGAGTTTCTAAAAAAGCTAATAATAAATTAAATAACCTGTTTTTCAAATATATAAATGAATGATTTTTTACCTATTTGGGAAAATAAGATAAAATTTAACAACCATAAAAATCTCCCAAATTCATTAAGATGTCTCATAGTTGGTTCAAGTGGATGTGGAAAAACCTGCTTACTTTTAAAAATGCTCCTCACTCCCAACTTTTTAGATTATGATAATTTAATAATTTTCACAAAGTCGAGTTTTCAACCAGAGTATCAACTACTCTCACAAGGTTTTAATGCTGGTCTTCAAAAGAAGATATAATAGGTTTATTTAAACGTCAAAAAAACCTAAATGATTATAACATTGAAGATATAATTCAACTATTTTGTGATACACAGAGATGTAAAAAGAAATCAAATCTTATAACTTGTATTCTTAGTGATAATACGGATGATATACCGTCTCCCCAAGATTTGGATAAATCAAAAAAGAACCTCGTTATCTTTGATGATTGTGTTAATGAGAGAAACCAAACGGTAATGGACAGCTACTACACAAGAGGGAGACATTCTTCTTGTAATTGTATTTATCTTAGTCAATCGTACTTTCAACTTCCTCGTCGTTCCATCAGAAACAATGCTAATACTTTTATTTTATTCAAGTTAAATTCAATAGATATCAATAATTTTTGGAGAGATAATTGTTCTACATTATGTAGTAAAAAGAAATTTGAGGATTATATGAAGCACACGACTGAAAAATATAAATATATTGTTGTGAAACAAGATGAGATATTAAGGGATATATTTTTTGTTTTATAAACAATTACATATATAAATGACAACTATTATTATAAATCTTGTGGGTAAATCTGCTTCTGGAAAAAACTTTCATAAATCAAGGTTCTTGTGTAGTACAAATGAGAATATTGTAAATTTACTTAAAAAACACCCCGTGATACGCATTGTATCAACAACAACTAGAGCAATAAGACCTGGAGAAGTAAAGGTGAAGATTATCACTATATTTCAGTGGAGGAACATATGCGATTGAGGAATGAAGGACAAATATTTGAGGAGGTTTCTCTTGGTACAACAAAATATTCACATTGTAAGAGTGAGTTAAAGAAACTAAAATCTGGTGGTGTTGGGATATTAGAAACTAATCCAGAAGGAACGAGACAAATTATTAAATATCTGAGCGGAGTGAAGATTTTATCATTCGGTTTTGATGTTGATGAAGAAACTCAACACAAAACTATGAAAAGCAGAGACGCAAGGATTAGTGAAGAAGAAATTACAACTCGCATTAATGTTAATAAAGAATTTGATGAAATATTTAAAGAAAAGGATTTATTTGAACACATCTACTTGAATGATGAAGAAAGGAAAATTTCCCTGTTGATCTTTACAATTCATTAAATGATATTTTACAATAAATAAATGGATACAAAAGAAAGAGCAAGAAGATTTAAGGAACATCAAGAGTTGGTTTCAAAAGTTGTAAAACAACAGGAAGACATAAAGAAGAAACGCAGACAGAAACTAACGGGCGAAGAAGCATTTGAAAAAAAACAAGAGAAATTTTTTAAACCACTTTTAAAAACTTCCCAAGAAAAAATGAAAGATGTTTCCACAGTTCCCACAGTAGAATATACTCCTAGAAAGCTTCAAATGTTAAAAGATTTCAGTCAAATGACGGAGGAAGAATTAGAGCATTTAGGAGAATTAGAATATGATGATGAAGGTTTATTTCAACAACTGGAAGAGATTAATCAACCCCCTGATTATATTGTGAATGCTGTTCAAAACAATGAATATTCAGCGGATTCAAAAACCAAAGCAGGACTCATTCCAACAGAACAACCAGCAATATTTCATCTTGTTCAAGAAAAGGTATTGATATTTAATGATGAATTAAGGTTCTTAAGTTCTGCTCAACCCCTGTTAAACTAACTCCGAGATTAATGTTTCTTCTCACAAAAGATGGAAGACAAGGTTCAACTGTGAGGGATGAATCAAAGTATATTGATAAACCATTGGATATGGAAAATAATGATGATAGAGTATATATTGATTTGCTGAACACTCTAAATTATAAGGTTATTCTTTCTGGTAAAAGTAGGAAGAATGAGAAGGAGAAACACATTATTCAGGCTTTAAGTATCCTTGGTTCAGGTATTAGTTTTCTTCCAAATGACCCATCGCAATTAGTTAATAGACTGTTATTGTTGTTCGGCAGTAAGAAGGCTGGAAATAACAATTGTTTTAATGAAGCATCAGCCATTTTAGACCAGTTGATGAACATGAAAATAATTAATAAATCTCAATATAAAGACATTTTAACTCGTATTAAATAAGATGAGAAGCACAATCCTGAGTTTTAATTTCACAACAAGCGACCACACATCTTCATTCCCATACCCACTACAACTTGACACAACAAAAGAATATGAGGCATCTTTATTGTCCATGGAGACTTATAATACCTTATTTAATATAACCGAGAAAAAATGACAAGTTTAGTTATAATCCGGGATGTGGATACAAAACGATAACAGTCTCACGGAGCATACGAGGTTTCTCAAATATGTTCCGAAATTGCTCGTCTTATGAAAGAACAGGGTGATGAACCAAAAATATTGTTATAAACATTCAAAAACATACTTCAAAATCAACGATTAAAGTTAAAAATAACTACATGGTTGATTTCACAATTGATAATTCATTTAGAGAGTTATTAGGTTTCTCCTCAAAAAGATTGAAACTAATGGGACGTTTTACAGTGATAATGTCATTCAAATATCCTCAGGAATAAATTCGGTGTTAATTCACTGTGATTTGATTGATGGTGCTTATAATGATGGATTAAAAACAAATACAATATTTTCATTCAGCGCATACTCAACCCCAATTGGTTATAAATTCAATATGGAGCCTAAAAATTTGGTTTATCTACCTGTGTCAGGAAAAACCATACACAGAGTAAATTTTAGGATAACCGACCAAGATAATCGTGTGATTTCTTTTAATGGAGAAGTTATATCCATCAGAATTCACCTACGTGAAGTTTTTCAATAAATAAATACGATGGTTATTGTGAGGAAGCACGAGTTGGGAAAATATAAAATAATTACAGGGGATGGGATGTTCCTTTCCCGTACTACAAGGGTGAAGGTATGTATCTTGGTAGAGGATACTATAAACCTAAGAGACAAAGGGGTGTTGGACATCAATTTAGAGGAGATGGGATAATTGATACTCTCATGGGTATTGGTTCAACTATTCTTAAACATAAAGACCTAATTGGTTCAACTGCTTCTGCTGTGGGAAATGTAGCAGGTGCTGAAAAGAGTATAAAAGATGCTCAGAAAGAATCTCATAAATTACAAGCAATAAAAGAAATTAAGAAAGGTAAAACTCAGTTGTCCCCCCAAGAACGACAGAAAATAATTCAAATACTTGGATCAGGGTTTCAAAAGTTTTAACATCTTTTTTCCTAAATAAATACAAGTATGGAAGCAATTGATAGTATCTATGATTTGGATGATACTATTATTATCTCAAACTCCACTAAAAAAGAAGATTACTTCAAGGTAAATGCAATAACTGGAACAGACTGGAATACAAATGGTACAAAAGTTTTGAAATAAATAATCAACAAACCTATTTGAATCTCTCCGAAAGTTTCTTGTTGTGTAAATTTAAATTCACTAAGGCTGGGAATAACACAAACGCTACACTTGTAAATGATTTCTTCTGGAAAATGTTTGATAGTGTGCGATTGTATATTGGAACACAAGAAGTTGAAGCGGTTGATTATGTCTCTGCTGTATCTGAAATGATGAAATTTACACTCTATACATTCAGTGATAGAATGGGAAAGGGGTCTGTCGAAGGTTTTATTCCTGATATGTCAACGGGAACAAACACAGACCCTGGATATATTCAAAGGAAAGGAATGTATAATGATGATACAAAAGCAGAAAATAGTTTTACTGTGGCAGTTCCTCTTAAAGGTATATTTGGATTTTGTGATTATGATAAAGTTCTGTATGGTCTTAAAATTAGATTTCAACTACAAAGGAATGATAATGAAAATAGATTGCTTTTTGGTGTTGGTAATGCTTTTGGTGATCAGAATAAATTTGTAATTGAGGAGATGAGTTGGTATATCAGTGAATATACTCCTAATCTTAAAACAGAAGAGATGTTGAATCGAAGACTTAACTCAAAAAAACCACTCAGTGTATCATACCTCAAAAGAAGATGTCAACACGTTAAACTCAATCAAACTACTTACACGTGGAATTTGGGTGTTCTGGAAGGAAAGCCACGATATCTGTGGATGATTTTTAAAAAGCCAGATGGTGATACTGCGACTGATAAGAATAATGCATTGAGTGATAATGCTAAGGTGAAACAACCGCGTTTCTCTAGATGGAACATTTTATCCACGAGATAGATTGGAAATTAATTGGGAAAAAATGATTTTGCTGAAGCATACAAGTCTTACCAAAAGGTGTGTGAAAGTAATGGAAATAAAGAACCTATTTTGGATATGACAGCATTTAAAAGTTTGTATACAATCTATACGTTTGACCTGAGCGCTCAAAAAGAAACTATAAAGTCTAATCGAGTGGATACTTCCCTATACATTGAAAGAGGAGAGAGTGAAGAAGTTGATACATATTGTTTGCTTTTGGAAGAAACAGAATTGCAGATTAATACAGATAATGGTGTGATGATTAGTCTCACATAATTTTTGTTAAATAAATGAGTGGCAAAGTACCAACTGGGGTATATGTTAATCAAATCAATCTTCATAAACTATCATCTTGTGTTCAAAATCAAAAGCCTTGTACGATTAACGTTAATACAATTCAGAGAAAAGGAGCAGTAAGAATTGATGTTTTGCTCACAAGAGAACAGGTTAAAATCTTGAATGACACTGACTCACTTAAAATTAAAATGACAAAACCAATGTTGAAAAAATATTCAATAAGAGAGACGAGTGGAGGATTTCTCCCATTTCTAATTCCTTTATTTGCTGGTTTAAGTGCGGTTGGAGCATTGACGGGTGGTATTTCAACAGCGGTCAAAACTGCCAACGAAAGGAAGGCTCAACTCCAGGCTCAAAAAGAATTGGAAAGACATAACAAAGAGTTGGAGAAACAAATTAGTGGAAGTGGTGTAATTGTAGATTTTGCTGAAAAACTTGAAGGTCTGCCTGATAAAGCGAGATTGTTAGTTGGAGATATGCTTTCTTCTATAGCACAAGCAGGTGTAAAATTAACGAAAAGAGGTAATGGATTATATCTTTCTAATAAATAAATGAGCATTGATGAGTGGTTGAAAGAATTTGGAAAGAATACAACATCAAATTTACAACTTGCCAAATATTGTAAGAAATTAAAAATTCATAATGTGGTTATTTGTATGAGAGATGAATTAACAAATGTGTCGAAACATACAAAGAATATTATTATGAACTTAGAAGATAATGATGGGAACGGTTCTCATTGGGTTTGTATTTTTAATAGTCAAGACAAATATTATTTTGATAGTTTTGGTCTTCCACCACCTGTTGAAGTCATAAAATTCTTACAGAATGGTGTTTATCAAACATTTCAAGTCCAAGAATTAAATTCCAAGTGTTGTGGTCAATTATGTCTATATGTGTTATTTCAACTCAACAAAAATAAAAATTTTATGATATTATTTTTAATCTAATATAAATGACTTATGTTGGTAAAGATGGTTCTATCTTTGGTGTATCTCAAGAACTGGATATTGATTTATCAAATTATTACACAAAGGCACAGGCTGAACGACATAAATATAATATAAACAAAAATATTAACATGAAAAATGTTTATAAATTAAAAAATTATCCAAGCCCGACTGACGCGAATGACTTGGTGAGATTAAGCGATTTATCACAATATATATACTTAAATAAAACGGCTGTGTATTCTAAAGATACAGAAGTGTTGATATTATCTCCAGGTCATACAGAATTCACAGTTCGAATTAAAATAAATTTTTATAAAGAAGGGCGTATCGTTTGTATGAGAATAGAACAATGGGGGTATGATATGAATGATTTAGGGTATAATTGGTCATTTAAAATTAACCTCGAAGACCTGGAACAATTAAATCAGTCTCGTAAGGAAGAATATTATCCACTTGGTATCGAGAATGAGTTTTGTGGAGCCACGATTAGTAAACAACAAATAAAAGAATTTAATAAGGGTAAATATAATAATGGTTTTGCCCTTGTTTATCTCATGAAAACAGAAAAAACAGGATTATATATAATAAGTAAGGAAATACAAAATGATTTAACTATGGGAAGATGGGGAGGTGTTTCGTGCCATAATATTATTCTAACATATATTTCTAATACATAAATGACAGCAAGAAGGCTTCAAGAAAATTATCATTTCTGTGTTCAAGCATACCTTCAAGAAAAGGGTATTCGGTATTTTAATAAATATGTTCTACAACATAAGAATGAGGTATTTTCAATAAAAGATTGGCATTATGCTGATGTTGATAAACCGACAACTTTAGATTTAATTAGAATGTTAAATAATGAAAAAATTATAAGGTTAAGAAAAGGTAAGGCTCTTTTAGAAATTCAAAAGAAATTTTATTGGTATCCTGTTGTAAAAATTATTTTGGATACAGGAATAACAAGAAATCCTGATGAATATATGTATAATATTCTATGGGGTGTAAACGATTCAAGTATAGTAAGGGATGAGGAAGGAGTTGAAGAAGAGAGGGAAGAGGAGGAAAAGGAGGAGGAGGAGAGAGAGAAGGAGGAAAGAGAGAGAGAGAGAGGGAGGAAAGAGAGAGAATGAATAAATATCAAAATATGGAAACCAGTGAGATTCAAAAAAGAATAGAGGTATTAAAGAAATTAACTTATCTCACCAGGGAGGAATACAAAGAATTAAAAAGTCTATTTGCAATACTTTCGACAAGACTATCGACATCGAGAAGACATGTATTTTAATTCAAGTTTTTTTCTTAAATAAATGGAGGAGAGAGTGAAGGCATTTCTAAGGATTCTTTATGTTTTAAAAATTAAGATTCAAATGTGCATGTTGGAAACTAAAAGGTTTTTACACTCTGCAGAAATTTTTCTCATAAATAAATGAGTTATTGTCTCAAATGTAAAAAGAAAACTAATACTAAAAATATTTCATATATTAAAAGTAAAAATAACAGGGTTATACAAAAAGGTATATGTTCGGTGTGTGGTTCAAAAAAAAATCAATTTATCTCCAAACACAAACTCGGAGGAGATATACAAAAGTTTTTAACAGGAAATAAATTTACAACTACTGGAATACCAGGGGAATTACATCTTCCAGGGTATTCTTTCTGTGGTCCAGGCACAAACTTGGATAAAAGATTAGATGAGGCAGACAATCCTAAATCCTGGAGTAAACCAATCAATAGAGTTGATGAAGTGTGCATGAGACACGATATTGATTATGGGAATACCACAACGTTGGAAGAAAAGCATGAAGCCGATAGAGAAATGTTATATAATTTGTCTCTGATACAAAATCCAACCTTGAGAGAAAAAGTTGATAGGTTCATCGTGAAGAAGATGATTAGTGCTAAATTGAAACTTGGACTTGGAAATTCAAAAAACTTATAGGCTCTAATGATGCCATTAAGACTGAAGAGCAATTAGCTGATGAATTACATAAACCAATATTCACAAAGTTTCAGAGAAGGAAAGTTTATTCCAAGGAAGTTGATTATATCTGGTCTGCTGATTTGATTGAACTCAATAATGATAAGGGGTACAAGTATGCTTTAACCGTTATTGATTTGAGGAGTAGATATGCGTGGGTTGTCCCTTTAAAAAACAAAACAGGTAATACTCTTATGTTAGCTTTTCAACAGATATTTAATAAAAGTAAGAGAAAACCTAAGAAATTGTGGACTGATGAGGGTAGAGAGTTTTATAACAAGACATTTATGAATTTTTAAAAAATAACAGTATTACATTATACAGTACCTTTAATGAAGGGAAGGCAGTTGTTGTTGAACGTTTTAATCGTACCTTAAAAGAGAGACTATATAAAATTCACACAACTCGGTTCACAACAATGGTTATCTTTTATTCAGGATATTGTGGATAAGTATAATGACACGATTCACACGTCAACGAATATGAAGCCATCAGAAACATTTACAAAATTAAAATATGAAAAGAGATTAATGTCAGAAAACCTAAGTTCAAAGTTGGTGATATCGTAAGAATATATAGGTGGAAATCTCATTTTGAAAAGGGTTTTACTGAACGATGGACGAAAGAACTTTTTAAAATTGTTGATGTAATAGATACAGTTCCTTGGACTTATAAAATATATGATTTGGAAGGGAAGAGATTTTAGGTTCATTTTATTCACAGGAATTACAAAAGACAAAACTAAGCATATAATACACCTTTGTGGACACTAGAGGGACAAGTCCGAGGTGTATTACAGCATATAATGTGTCAAGGGGGACGTTCTTAGATCTGTGAACCCCAAACACAGAATCCTCAACTGAATAGTCAAGGCTTAACTTTTGTTTGTGTGTGTGTGTGCAATGGGAGCAATAGGTTGGCGCTTCACTCCCTCCTACTATACACCGTTGTGGACACTCGAGGGCCAAGTCCGAGGTGTATAACAGTATATAATGTGTGTCAAGGGGGACGTTCTTAGATCTGTGAACCCCAAACACAGAATCCTCAACTGAATAGTCAAGGCTTAACTTTTGTTTGTTGATGTGTATGTGTGTGTGTCCCAACCCTCACATTCAAAATCTCAACCCCAACCCTCACATTCAAAATCTCAACCCCAACTCAATCCTCGCCCAACACAATGTCTTTTTCAAAATGAGATTTCCCACTATTTATATATATTTTTACGTTTTTTTTTCTTCTTCCAATTCTGTCTTTTAAGGCTTTCAGGTTTGATGACGTAGAAAGGGGGAGTAAGCCTGCACTTTCTTCCCAGAACTTTCTTGATCTTGCTCCCATCAAGCACCATCCGACAAAGAACTACATCGATAGGTTTAGATCCCAAAGAGTGATAGCAACTCCAAAAGTCTCCAAAATATAAATAAATAAAATAATAATAATAATAAATAAATAAATAAATAAATAAAAGCCCCCAAAAAGTTTCAAGTGTTCAACATAAACCCAACTTTCCAAGTCTTCAAGGTATAACCACATTCCCGTTGAGTTTCCAAGATATGTATCACATTGTGAGTTATCAATCCAGAACCCACATTTCAAGTATTCAAAGTAAAACCAACTTACAAAGTCTCTTAAGGATAACTCATTTACTGATTTTTTCAAAATTTGTGAGTCTCCAAGGTAGGACCCATATTTAGAACCATCTTGGCAGAACCCTTTTCCTGAGTCTCCAAGGTAGTTATTTAAACCATCAAGGCAGAACTCATTTACTGATTTTTTCAAAATTTGTGAGTCTCCAAGGTAGGCCCCATATTTAGAACCATCTTGGCAGAACCCTTTTCCTGAGTCTCCAAGGTAGTTATTAAAACCATCAAGGCAGAACTCATTTACTGATTTTTCAAAATTTGTGAGTCTCCAAGGTAAAACTTGTATTCTGGCTCATCAAGGTATAACTTGTTCAGTGGGTATTGTCTTGATAACTCACAATGAGTACTATTGCTGTAAAACTCTTTTTCAGGATTTTGCTGGTCTCAAGGTATAACTCTTTGGTTGGGTCATCAAGGACGAACTCGTTCTGTGGGTCTTGGTCGCTCATAAGGTCTTCAACCAAGCCAACAATTTCGCCCCAAGTTGTAGCAAAAGCAGTATTTTCATTTCGTATTTCAGACACAATTTCCTGTGAGAGAAAATAATAATGTATTAATTAAGTTATTTAATTATTAAATGAGTATGCTTCAATCAAAGTTTGAAAATAGGAAAATAAAAAATCTTACCTCAATAGATAAGAGGTTTGAATCAGTTCATCAACTTGAAGGTTTAGTTCCATAGAAGACAGAGAGTTCCAAGGAACACCAAAGTCATCCCACTCAAGGTCTTCAACCAAGCCAACAATTTCCCCCCAAGTTGTAGCAAAAGCAGTATTTTCAGATACAATTTCCTGTGAGAGAAAATAATAATGTATTAATTAAGTTATTTAATTATTAAATGAGTATGCTTCAATCAAAGTTTGAAAATAGGAAAATAAAAAATCTTACCTCAATAGATAAGAGGTTTGAATCCAGTTCATCAACTTGAAGGTTTAGTTCCATAGAAGACAGAGAGTTTGAGACAAGCACACAGAACACCATTGTCAGCAAGAACAAATGTTTAAAATGGAGCCTGGGTTTGAAGCTTTTATAGAGAAAGACTGGTGGGTGTGGTTTCCTTTGGAAATTCCCTGGGCAAGCCTAGAGCAAGCCTTCATTGGGAAATTTTTTCAAAACCATAACATCCTGTAATTTTCTAGTGATTTCTTTGTGAGTCAGAGATGAACTGGAAATGATGTAAGAGTGGGCGGGCTTAGCAAAAGTAGGCGGAGCTTAGGAAAAGTGGGCGTGGCTTAGAAAAAATACCTTATGAAAAGTGGGCGGAGCTTAGCAAAAGTGGGCGGGGCTTAGGAAAAGTGGGCGTGGCTTAGAAAAAATACCTTATGAAAAGTGGGCGGAGCTTAGCAAAAGTGGGCGGGGCTTAGGAAAAGTGGGCGTGGCTTAGAAAAAATACCTCATGGAAAGTGGGCGGAGCTTAGCAAAAGTGGGCGGGGCTTAGGAAAAGTGAGCGTGGCTTAAAAAAAATACCTTATGAAAAGTGGGCGGAGCTTAACAAAAGTGGGCGGGGCTTAAAGAAAAGTGGGCGGGGCTTAACAAAAATAACCTGTGGCTCAGGAGGTGGTCAGATGAGAGCATTAAGAGAAGTTTATCATTTCGTAATGGCACAAATGGGGTATCTTAAAAAATATAAAGATTCAAATGTTTTGTTTGTCAATATTTTAGATGGGGATTATTGTGCAAAGAAAATTAAACTATTGAAGGAATTTGAGAATGAACAAATCTTTATAGGTTCAATGAGTGAGCTGTTCAACCCCCAGGTGTTCAATTCAATGAGGTTCAACCTCCAAGTTAAAAGGGGAGACAAATAAATATACCTTGGGATAAAAAGGGGATTTATTTTTAAGGAAAAAAAATATAAATCGCTGAAAATCCCCCATTCATTTACATGGGGAAAAGTGAGCCAGAATCAGTATTCTTACCCTACTCCCCTCGTATCACCAGCTTAAACTGGCTGTTCGCCAGTATTTCGACATCCCAGACATGGACAGGTTGATCAAACAAGTCTCTACTGGATGTCACCACTGCGCCTCATTCAACAAAATTCCACACACTATTATTGAGCAGATCACGTCTGATCCGCCAGAGTCCATTGGCATGTCATTTGCAGCGGACACCATGAAACGTGATCGACAGCTTGTTGTTGTCCTTAGAGAGTGTGTCACATCTTATACTGCAGCCTGTTTAGTGGACTCTGAACGCAATGACACTTTGTGATGCTGTGGTTAGACTGTGCATTGATCTTCAACCTCTGGATGGACCAACTGCAGCTATTCAAACTGACCTGCTTTGGGATTTGTGTACGTTGTGGACAATGATCTTCTCTGATGAAAAAGGATAAAGTTAGAAATTGGACATGTGAAGAACTGGAAAAAAAATTCGGTCACCGATAAGGGTATTCAAGAACTGGAGGGCAAGATCTTTCATCATGACCCTTCATGTGGCACAGTTACACCATTGTCACTTTCACAAGTTTACCATTTCTCAACTCAGGAACACTTCCTATCGCATTAAGAAGTTGGAATGCCACATGGTGCCACCTTGCTCAGATAGTGTTTGCCCATAATTCATGGAAGAGGTGACGAATCCTCTGATGGGAGTGACCAACACCACCAACAACCACCTTGACCTCCAGACTGACCCCATATTCCTCATCAACTAGCAGCACCTATCAGCATTGATGGGTTGACATATGCTTCTAATCCAATTCTGGCCAACACTGCCATGGCGCGACCTACATTAGCTAACCTGCCTCACGTGCCCAGAGTCTTGATTAGAGAAGATAGACTTGCTGCAGCTCACAGACACTCAACTCATCTATGTCGTCCACCCAGGTGGTTTACCGATTACCATTTGGACTTTTGAAGTAACGCATAAATGATAGCCCTAATCATGTGTTTGTTTTGGTTTTTGCCTGCAAAAGTCTTATTAGCAGTCCTGGTTTTTGTCATGATAAAAAAAACTATGTTAGGAAAGGATTGAGTTAATTTATCACCCTCACAGTTATGTTACAAACTGTTTGGTCTCCAGTATTTGTGTTTCATTTTTAATTGCTTTGAGACATACATTTACCTCTACAACCACACGTACTGGCTCTCTTTCATTATAGTATATTTCCTTGACTCTAATCGAGTATAAAATTGTGGATCCATTTATATGCAGGGTGATAATCAGCATGAGAAAAGAAGTGGTCACGCCATTCCATGTTAGTGTTGTCACCGCTGTTCTGAAAGTGACGTAGGCATGCGCGGCCGGTATGAGCATGCGGGGTTCCGTTTCCAGCGTCTCGCCCATCTTGGAACCGATGTTGCATCGTCACTCTAAATTGTGGTGATTCAAGCTGATACTACAACAAAGCCTGAACATGTTTTGGTTGGACATTTGCTTCGAAGGAAGTAGAGGCGTTTACCCTGACTGGCGTAGGATGCACGCAAAGTTTTGGGCCGCTGGGTTTCATGGTTTTGGAGTTAAGGAGGAAACACAAACACACATTTATTATTATGGATGATAGCAGGAACCAATTAGGAGAACAAAAGAACACATAAAATTATATATATAGTTAATACTTCTCAAAGCGAGATAAACTAGCCGGGAGATGACGATGGTTCGCAGGCATTATTGAACAATGCCACGATAGGTACAATTGAGTTAGTGGAAGCTTTTGAGGAAGCCCTACCGTAAAAAGCTATCTCTTCCATCAAAATTGACAAAATTAAATCGGATTTTTTTATATGTTGTTCTTATGGACATTACGCACAGCTTCTAGGAAATGAAATTGCGGGAAAAAAAAAATCAAGAATAAAAATAAATAAAAAGTTCAAGTGGGCGTGGCTCCGCCCAAAAGGGGCGTGAGACGCCCCTCATACAAAAAGACACAACTAGACCATGATATCTAGCTTGTGTCCAAGTTTCATCAAGATAGCATCAAACGTCACGGAGAGAGAGTCACAAACAGACAGACACACAGACACACAGACACAACGAAAATAGTGGTCACTGCTGGCGCCCACGAACCCCAAAAAATAAAAGTACACAGGAGCACACAAACAACAACAACAACAATAACAACAACAACCACCACCATTTCAGCAGCAACACCAAGTATGTGGTATAAAAGATCCATTTTTCTTGTGTTTAACTTCATTTTACATTCTCATTGAGACTCACAGATACATAGACGTGCAAAATGTTTGTGAATTACAACATGCTGTCTTTGAACCATCAGCGAAGTGACGGGGCAGCACACCTAGTGTTAATTAATTTACATCGAGATTAATTGATGTTAAATTCATGTATGTATAATTTAATGTTTGCTTAACAATCTCTTCGGCTCGTGGAGAAGCATGCACATGTACAGTACGACGTGCAGTATGTACAGGCCAATAATGGTCACGCCACGAAGCTCTTGGCCAATCATGGACTGCTGATGGTGATGTGAAAGCTATTACTCCAAGAACAGCCAGGAACTGCATTGGGACACTCCCTGGAAAAATAAATAAATTCCCACATCTGGTCTTTGTCTAAAACATTCCTATCTCAAAAAAATGAAGGGAGAGGAAAAAAAAAGAGAAAGCCTGTTCAGCTGTTCACTGATTTATTTTCGATCCAAAGTTGTTAGCCAGTCAGTGTTCCCATCGAAGCCTCTTGTTCACAGTGCAGGTAACCAAAGTTCAAATCCTATTTGCCATATATGTGTAAATCATGGGAAAGTGCACTGACATCGATGAATGATTTTGCCCTGCATGTGATATGTGGACAAGCTCCTCTATGAGCCTTATATCACTGTAAAAGTAAACAAGTAAGTAAACAAACAAAAAACAAACAAATAAAAGAACCAATGTCACCCCCAGGGTGACCAGTATCTTGCCAAAATGTGAACATGAGTGACTAATTTAAGGTCACACTCAGGTGAACAGAACTGCTATCCACTAGGAGCGACTCCTTGAGGAATACCTGCCTACGAGAGATTCCGATGATAATCGTTTTACAGTGACCATGAACAATACGTGTTTGCCTCATAACGTTACCCAATGACGTCATAATGGCTAAAGCTTGACATATCTAGAAAACACTCATCGAGGACTTCAATTTGAGGTACTACAGGATATGGTTCCTAAAACTTGAAAATTTGACTTTGGGGTCAAATATGTTCGACCTCAGGCGCTAACCCTGAAGGTCAAGGTCGATCACAAACAAACACTAATAAACTGAGCGCTAAGCCATTTACTACATTCCCACAAAGTTTGGAGATGATTCGATGAAAATTACTCAAAAAGAAGGGTTTCATCGAACTCCATAATTGACTTCAAAGTGATCTTGACATTTGACCTTGATTCTGACCATTAAGTGCACTGAAAAGTATTCCAAAAAGACAACCATATATGAACCCACAAGAGTTTCCAATGAGAACTTTGCTATACAGAGTGACCTAAACAAGAGTTTCTGATGTGAACTAAATCAATGCAAAATACATGAAAAATGCAGTTTTTCGTCATAACATCGTCAAATGACGTCACATCGTCAAAATAGTTGTATGTTTAGAAAGCCCTTATTAAGAGCTTTAATTTGAGGTACTACTCGATATGGTAACTGAAACTTGAAAATTTGACCTTAGGGTTAAAAAAAGAATGACCTTTCGGTTGACCTTGAAGGTCAAGGCCGATTAACATCAAAAATTAATCAGCTGAGCGCCATACCACACCCTATATATCCACCAAGGTTAGAGATCCTTTGATCAACCTTACTTAAAAATTAAGGGTTTCGTCGACCTTGATTATTGACCTTTTTGTGACCTTGACCTTTGACCTTGACCTTTATATTTTCGTACGGTTAATGGTATCTCTCCAGGACCGTTGTACATGAAATATCAAGAGATTTTGATGAGAACTGAGGAAATAAAATTTTCATGAAAAATCCGTTTTTTCGTCATGACGTCATTTGATGTCATGACGTCATGGAGTCAAACTTTTGACAGATCTGGAAAGCACTTATCAAGCGCTTTCATATGAGGTATTACTCGATATGGTATCTAAGATTTCAAAATTTGACCTTGGGGTAAAAAACTTTCGACCTCCAGCGCTAACCATGAAGGTCAAGGCCGATCGCCACCAAAAATTAATCAGCTGAGCGCCAGACCATGAACTATATTCCCATGAAGTTTGAAGACGATCGGATAAAAATGACTCAAAAAATAAGGGTTTCGTCGACTCCCCTGATTTGCGACAAAGTGACCTTGACCTTTGACCTTGACGTTGAAAATTTTATGCGCTGAAAGGGACCTCTATAGGACTCTGATATGCGAAGTTACAAAAATTTCCAATGATAACTGTGCTCTGCAGAGTGATCGATACGTGATTACAGACAAACAAACAAACAAAAAAAAAAACATACAAGCTGACTAACATATCTTGCAAAAACTTCGTTTTGGCAAGATAATAAATTACTGTACAGTGTACATCCTGGAAGGATGGCAAGTTGTTGCATGCCGATAGATTAGGCAAATTGGCGAGGGTGAAGTACACTTGACTCAGTGATGAAACAGTATCTGTTCTGAGTCTGGGATTTCAGTGGTTCGAATCCTGGCTGAGTCATTGCAAAGACTTTTAAAATGACATGTGCTGCTGCTTCCTTGCTTTATGCTCAGAATTTAAATATGATAGAGCATGGGCAAACAACCATAATTTGGCAGCGATTGTGCAAGCTTGATGGGCCTAATAGCCTCCTCCTGCATTGAAGTTCCTTGTTAGGGAATTCATATATTATTATTATAAACCAAGGAACATGTCAAAGCACTCATTTTGTGTGCTCTTTAACGACTCTGAGAGATCTTGAGGTCATGATGACAATTATTCCAACCTCTCAGGCAGTCCTTGTGCAAGCAAACCAAATACTCATGTTGAATGACTTGCTTGGCCTGTCTTTCCTGCAAGTTCATACCATAGAAGCCTCTTAGGTCACTCAACAAAACCTACAAATGAAGGTTCAAACAGATGAATTAGATCTTTACTTGGATGATAGTGAATATTATCAAATCACAAGTATTGTCATTAAATTCGGCCATTTTCCCTGCTGCTTCCGTTGTGGGATAGAAATGTTATTGGAAAGCACAGGAGGCTCTATAGTGGAGAGGAAGCAATGTGACCCAAACATGAACTTAGTACTTTTACTCAAAGCACTCAGTTATCTATTGGGCTGACAGGATGGTCTCGAGGTCTGCAGACTTTGCCTCTCGGCTGTCCAGCCTGGGTTTGAATCCCGACTCGGTTAAAACTGTCATCCTGGTGTTTCACAGGCAATGTGTGTGCCATCCCATGGATGGATGTTAAACAGGAATCCAGTCTACTGACATTAGTTGGTGGACGTTAAAGATCCCATGGTGTCCTTTGAAAAGAGTAGACAAGCTATTGCCGGCACCATGAACCTCATTCAAATTCCTACTCTAACCTACAGAGGGCATTGCATGAGCAGTAACCGTGCCCTCAGCCAATGATGTTAACCCACATCCGCATACGAAAGAAGGGAGAAGAAGAAGAAGTTATCCATTTCATTTTACCCAATCATTTATTTTGACAGTGTCTTTTTTCAGTTTACCACAGTTGACACAATGGCTATTACACCACCTTATCCAACACATTCCATTAATTTTTCGAGCCTGTTGTTTGTGTTCTTTATAACATCTTTAAAAATACACCCGAGCGGCTTTGACAGTCAGCTCAGATACAAAACTTGATGTAACCGAGTGTTTATCAACCTTCGCGACTACGGAAAGTGAAAACAGAATTTAAATTGAATTTAAAATAAACGCGTGAGGCCGCTCGAAGCAAAAATCTCCATATTCTAGGAATCATTCCCAACATCATTATGGCTGGTAGTAAAGTATTATGTACACATTTCGGACACGGGGGACCAAAAAATGAAAGTCATTGTATGATTAAGTTTTGCATATCATTTGTTAGCCAACATCATGGGGATTCAGGATCTATTTGGGCAGAGCTTAATTCTTCCTCTTTCTATTGCTCTGACAGGGTCAAAGCTCTGACCAAACTAAGATCTTAGGATTAAAAGTGCAGATTTCTTTAAAACGTTACGTACTTCCTAACGACCTTTGATGTTCTGTATACTGAACACAAACTGGCCTTTGGTATTGATTTTTATATCATAGGTTTACCATCTTGGTAAACTTATTCTATGGTTATAAAATCAAGCTTATAGCTACCAGTAATTTTGTAGCAGCTTGGTAAATGCAATTTGTTACGTACTTCCTAACATTTTTGATAGCCTGTGTTTGGATAAAAAACATGCTTTGTGAGCAACTATATCCATAGGACCCATAGCAAAGTATACATTTTCTGAAAGCACAGACACTTGGGCATTATATAACATTAAGGTTGTTTATCTTATTAAAACTGGGTTCAATTTCTAAGCTTTCTCCTCATTTAGGACCACAGTGTACACAATACCATGCTACAAGCCTTATACAATTTTCAAACCCGCGTTTATGGCCATGAAATAAATACTCTAAGTGTGTACATTTAATGGCTGTATCCAGGACAGAGCTGGACCCCAACTAAAAAGGACCCTCGGGCCACCGAGATGCCCAATCACTCGCTGCCTGCACGTCGCACGGGATCACGTGACCAGCCAGCTCGCCGTCATGTGACCAATCAGCTCACCGTCGGTTGAAATTCCCGAACAAAATCTTAAAACGTCCGTTTTTCACCGGAATTCTTTCAGATACTTGTAGAGCACATCCCCAAACCATCTAAAATATAAACATTAATCTCCCAGACACTATGAATAAGCAGTCCCTCAGGAGGACAGGTTACGAGGTGAAGCAGCGAACGGAAAGCATGTGGTGTCCGTCCCTTCCAGAGTCTCACGGTTATTTGAATTCAATATATTTTCCTCATGAAAAATGTGTTTCTGAGCAGATTTGCACGAAAATTATCTTCGTTAAACGTGTAGCGACACCAGAAGGTCCCAAAAGTGAAAACAGAAATCAACTAGAACTTAAGACAGCCTCGTTATATGGCATGGAAACGGATGGAAGCCCATGGAAGCTATCCCTCGCTGCAATGCGTTCCACACAGACCGAGGATATAAACATTCAATTTTCACAAAACGATGTAACCGAGTGTTAACCAACCTCAGCGACTATGAAAAGTGAAAACAGAATTTGAATTGTACTTAAAATAACCTCGCGAAGCCGTGTTGAAGTCAGCGGACCTCGTGTTGCCCAATAAACATGGCCAGATGACAGAGGTAACGAGAAACTAGTTGGTCGAATTAAATCTTCTTAATAATCCCGATGAAACCCATTATGCATTATAGCCGTTCGACCAATCGGTTATTTTGCACTTGATGACCCTGTAACCTTGACCCCGAGGCGAAAATGCGAAAAAGGGCTCAGACGATCGATGGAGACGATCGAGTTGCTACTCGTATTTCATCATGTCAAGTTAGAACTCAATCGGCCAAGACGTTGAGGAGGAGATAGAAAAATAAAAATTGTTGACAGACGGAAGGACAGGCAGACAAACATACAGACAGACAGACAGAAAGACAAACAGATCTGAGGACATCGAACGGTTATATTAGGTCAACGATCTGACCTAAAAACAGTAAGGTTCCTGTTTGGAATGATTTTCAATTTTTGTTTGAGTGCCAGACAGGCAGACAGAGTAAAAACATCATCTCACTCCTCCCGACACATGTATGATGGGGAAAAATTCAGAGCCAAAGTACTGTTAAACTACAGGTTTGTTTTCTGATTTGTGTTCAAAATATAACATTCAATTGAAATCAAGTTGTTCCTCGATGATAAACTGACGTTTGTAGATGGATGGACGGAGAGGCAGACAGACATGAACCAACTGCTGAAACCAACTTTTCGCTTCGTGTATGTGGAGTAAAAAAATAAAATCAAGCAAAAAAGACATTAAAATTTGTTTCTTCAAACAATTGTTTTGTGCGGAACCATCTGCTCTACACCTTGTGCAGCAACTAATGCAGAAGCTCAACAAGGACTCGTGCAGAGAACAAGCTCTACACCTTGTGCAGCAACTAATGCAGAAGCTCAACAAGGACTTGTGCAGAGAACAATATCAGAAAAAAATATTTTAAATTGAGGGATTGAGGGATTGAGGGGGATGAAAAAATTTGTACCTGTCCAGCGCGGTACTTGTCGGCATCGTGCGTGCATAACCACGGATGCCCACACGCTTAAAGTATGGGATGCAGAAAGCATTGGCAGCAATGACGGCAATGGAGTCGGATGGTGTCACAAAGAAGCCGTTCTCTCCCAAAATCATGCTTCGGTCCTGAGAAGCAATGCAAGTGAGAGAAAAGGAGAAAGAAACATTATCCAGATATTTTTCAGGATTTTACATGGTTGTTTTGTGCAAATTAGACAAATAATGACACATTAAGGAAACGGTTAGTGGATTGAATGAAAAAATAAAAACAGAAAATAAATAGCATATAGACAGTGTGTGATGACAACTTAGACAGAAAGACAACAGAAGTCCTGTATATAAGATAAGACAAAAGAGAAGAAATCTGGGGTGGGAATGTTGGAGGTAGAACAGCAAGGTTGGAGATTTGATGGACAAGGTCAGTACCAGGGTGATAATATTACAGATGAATTTGGGAAGGTGTGGAGTGTAGGTTTATGGGCATGGGGTAATGATGGGCATGGCATGGGTCTGAGCACATTTGTAAAAAGTGAGGAGGTTGGGGGAATAAAGAGCAGGGGGTGGGAGTGGGAGAGTTGAACACCATCGGTGGAAAAATGACAACCTTTGGGTTGTCAATGTGAACAAAGAGACCACAGGGAATGGTGTTAAGTAAACAGGAATTACATTTGGCGTCGCCAAGTCACACTGCTGGATAAGGGAGGTACGTAATGGCGCCGTTTTATCGGGATTAGTTTGATGGACATTGCAAGAGGACATGCCAAGGCAATTCTACCGGAAAGAGGTTTTTTTTCAACAGCACAGTCTATGTCCACAAACTTCGACTCAGACATTCATGTGAAACAACTTAATCACAAAGTTTCACTGATTGTTTAGATGGTCAAGCTTTCGGGCAGCAGTGTACGCAGCTCTTGAGTGGATATGCGTTAGCCACGAGCCAACTGTTCACAGCAGTGAAATTGCCAGGTGATGTGCCCAAGAGACACTACACCGCTATATATATCTTCTCTCAGTACAGATCTCTCCCTCGCCTTCTATTTTCAGGTTATCTCCCTCTGGTCCATCCTGCATGCCGCGTGCATCTGCCCTGCATAGTTGGCACACGACTGGCCAATACACGTCTGTGAGTCAGCCCGTGGAATTCTTGTCTGCCATTTCAGTGACAATGCATCCACCAGCCTCACATATATGGGCTGTTGTTGACAATGGACAGATGAAGCAAGCGATAGGTGAAGGAACCAAGGTACAAAGACAATTAAAAACTAAATGGTGGAAAATAAGAACAGATGGACAGAGATTGGAATAATTCTTTCATTTTGAATGACACTCTGACATGTGACACAACACTTTGAGACAGACAAAGCTTCAAACAACCACTCATACAGCTCACACAATAACTCATACAAATCATACAACCATTCACACAATAACCACTCACACAAACATGGGAGACAATCCTAACAACAACCACCCATTCTTGAGGTTGACTTGCATTTCTCCCAATATTCAAAAATTAGAATCAAACAATAAACGCTTGCTCTTTCTATCCTTCGGGTAACATCAGCTGAACACATATTGCATGTATGGTAACAGATGTTGCAAGAAGGAAACCTCAAGCAACTGCTTCATTTCCAGAACCCAGACATGTCATCAGTGATATCCCATAGCATTGAGCAGTCATGGGGAAGTGAACCAGATAGAATAAATCCTGAACTAAAATAAAATCTTACAATTCCGAAATAGTTCTCACAAAAGAGTTAACAATAACTCTGAGGGAGTAGCATTTTAAAGCTTCAGTCTTGCACACTATTTCTGTAATCGACTCAAGAGAGGTAGGGTGCAATGATCACATGGATTCACATTAAGACGTGTCTCGTGTCTGAGACAATGGGATTGGAACAATGAGTTTATTATCAATACGAGAAATGATGTAAACAAAGACTCACTCCATCTGCATCGAAAGCAGCTCCAAATCCAAACTCTCCTCCTTTCATGGCATTCACTAGTTCACTGGCATTTGTGAGATTTGGGTCTGGTGGTTGTCCTCCAAAGTCCTCCTGTGGAGTGTAGTTGACTGCTGAGTTTGCAGGTGCACCAAGGTCTTCGCAAATAATTCGTTTCACGTATGGACCCATTACTGTCAAACGGAAAGTGTAAAACATGGAAATGAAAATTTGGGTGAACACGGAAAAGTGTAAAATAAAATAAAAAACGCAAAAAGGGAGACCGGTCCATCAATGGTGCTAATGGGGTGTTCAAGGGTCATCCTCAAACTCTTATGGATAAGATGATGGTGAGGGAAAACCCACCCCCATGCATGGTGTCAATGCGGATCTTCAGATGGTTGGGACCAGAGAGCAGCTCTTTGATGGCTGCAAAGTCAAAGATGGTTCGCAGCCTGCTGGCGTAGACCTCGACAGAATCGATCACCTCCACTAGATATGCAGTGAAAGACAAATATTGGAGATATAAGGGCTTCTGTATGGAATACTCAATGGATCATTCACGTGTTTCAGACTCTTTTCCAAATGTCTAGTCCCTTTTGTAATCCCGAAGGGGAGCAGAACTGCTCAAGTTTGTAACCTTAATGGGAGAACAACACTGTGTGGGTTTATCAACTCGGTGAACAAGTACTTCGACATCATCAATTCCCTAACAAACAGAGAGATTTCCCTTCTTATTGTCAAATAACAACACACATCTGAAGTTATGTACTAGCCCAAGACTATTACCCAACCACCATACAATTACAAACAAACAGAGCAACGTTTAAGATGTCTGTGGAATGTGCTGACCTCTGAAAGGTTTGAACTTGTTCTCAAGGTCAAACTCTTGGCAGCCAAGGCGGTTTAGATCGACGTTCAGGTCAGGACAGATGGCGAACTCTTCGAGCTTGCGGCTGATCTGGTATATTTTTTCTGTGACTGCTTCAGGAGCTGGGCCTGTGATTTGTAACACGAGGAGGTCAGAAGTTCCCACATCCATCCACATTAGGGCGATTGCAGTCATTATGTGAGTATTTCCAGGAAGGACAAGCACATATTCTGAAGAGCTGTTTATTCTGGTTTGTTTATAAAGTATGTTTTCAATTATTTTGCCCCAAGAATGGCAAACATTAAAAAAGATGT
The DNA here is from genome assembly GCF_056783735.1 of Eptatretus burgeri. NCBI lineage: Eukaryota > Metazoa > Chordata > Myxini > Myxiniformes > Myxinidae > Eptatretus > Eptatretus burgeri. The sequence goes on from NC_140966.1 coordinate 61,221,205, forward strand.
ATAATTTAATAGATAGAGACAAAAAATTGTTTTATATACGCAACTTAAAGCTTTATTGAAATGGAAGTTTTGGAGAATCGTCAATGACTTGGTGAGAAGCAAGAAGCATCAAAAGGAGCTGTTTCATTTTATCAGATCATAAAAATAAAATTCTTCCCTTTTGCTTTCTGTACCAACCTTCACTTTGTTTATCACAACTTCCCAGACCATCCTATATGTAATAATAATAATAATAATAATAATAATAATTTATAAAATAATAACAACTAATACCATTCCTTTTGCACTTTAATGGCACAGAGTGCTCCTGAAGCAGTTTCATTGGGAATGAGTACAGTCCTGGACAGGTTTCCACTCCAACACTGGTTACCCTGAATGGTTATTACCCCAATGCAATGGTACTCATTTCACCAACCTCAGAAGGATGACAGGCTGAGTCAATTACACCTGGTATTAATTCAATCACCAACAGGGGCTCAAACTCAGGACCCTGAGGTCCCAAGCCAGCCATCCTAAACACTAAGCTAACAACAGGCTCCCTGTATGTAAACAGGTCATTATATTGGTTAAGTGACACAGTTGGGTCTGTATGCTGAAAATGGAGAGATGCAGAACTGGTAAACATGGGATGTACAGACCAGTCAAAGGAAGTAGATAACATGAGCTGGTGAGGAGCTGGAGCAAGGAGAATGTGGGAACAAATGAGTGGAAGTGTTTGGAAACTTAGGAAACAATACAGTGGGTTAAATAATATATGCCTTCCATTTGATGAACACACCTCAATGTTTGTCTCATTTACAATAATATAAACTTTTGTGCCTTTCTTAGTCTTAAAAAAGTTTAACATACTCAGGTAAAAGCTTATTGAATCATAGCAAGTCTCCAAAAACCTACCATATTTGTATGTACGTCTGCATGTATTTATGTATATATTATATTATATGCAGCAACAAGATACACATCACTTTCTGAAGGATGTTTTGCATAACTCCCGAGATAATCTGAATAAGTGCATCTTTCAAATCAGAAATTGTTGTTGGTTTAAAATGAAACACTCTCTGCTTGAGAAGTCTCCAGAAAAATAATCCAGTGATGAAAAGTCAGGGAATCCTGTGGCCACAGGAATTCAGGTCTGTGACTAAAAAGACGACGAGGAGATTTTTTTCTATCAGCCAAGTAAGACAATCATTGGAGGTGTGGGATGTGGCTCCATCTTGCTGAAACCACAGATTTAATTATCTCTCAAAGTCTCACTCTATTGCAGAGGTAAGTCTTTGGCATGTAAAGATGATGATCTGATGGCACAGTTACTGCCATTTCGGTATAAGGGTTTTCAAAAAAATAGGGACTTAGATTTGTGACAGCACTTGATCCACATCACACGGTGCTTTCCAGACAGTGAAAGTGAAACTTCTTCATGTTCTTGTGCTTTTACGAATCCCCAAAATGTGTTATTCAGTTTATTCATCATCCATTATTAATGTAAATATGAAACCCACCAGAGAAAATGATGACATCAATATGGAGGTCTTCCTTTTCCAGTGCTGAAGAAAAGCGGGTTAAAAATTAATACAGTCTTCTGTGATCAATTTCATTGTGCATGAAAAAAGCTGAATTTTGGAAGAAAAAATCCCAATGTTTTCCTTCAGTATTCGTTGCAATGACATGTGACTCCTGATTCAGCTGAGAGTTTTGTTGTTGATTTGTGTGGATCTCCCTCCATGCATTGCCGTACAGCTTCAGTCGTCTCTGCCACATGAACACCAGTCCAACACGTCGTCCTCTGAAAAGCCCTTATGTGCATGTTGTAATGAGCTGTTATCTTTCATCTTACACACTCATGCCTTTATTGTTTTGTAAGCGGGTACGTGAGATGGTGGGAATCATTTCTGAATTGCTGTCTCCTGCAGTTGCGGACGTCCTCTTGCAGTTGGGTTACTTCTTATTAGGAGGTTGGTGGCAGGATTTGCACTCTGGCCACCGTAAAACCCTTCATTCCGCAAAACACAAAAACGCAAAGAAATCTGAAAACCCACTCCGTGGGAGTACCTCCTGTGCAGCTTCCCTTCGCAGGGCAGCTCACCGGATGACGGGATTGGGGCAAAGTCTTTGGGACCCCCAATCTTTGATGATAGGAGGGAAACCATGGGGTAACATTCCTGGGTCAGATTGTGGGAGAGTGTGGCGGAGTGGTGCTGACGTGTCGTCCACCATACGGTGGTCTCCTTGGGTTAACCTGAGGTGGTCCCTTCGGGTGGGTGCCAGGAATGTCCCTTCCCCAAGAGAGGATGATCACCTGTCTCTGTTATCATCTGAGCTCAAGCGTTTGGACATCGGTATTGCAGCACTCTCTGAGGTTCGGAGACCGGATTGCGGCGAGATCATGGTGGGTGGTTACACCTACTATTGGTCTGGTCGCTCTGATAGTTACCATTCCCAAGGAGTTGCTGTAGCTGTGTCCAATAAGCTGACTCCAATGATAATTGAGGTAACACCAGTCAACGAGCGTATTATGAGACTAAGGATTCGTCGCTCCTTCGGTGTCATTTCCCTGGTCTGTGTTTATGTTCCGACTGAGGCGAGTGATCTCACCGTGAAGGATGCATTCTTCGCCACACTCGAGTCTGTGGTTGATCAGTGCCCCAGATGAGATATACTTCTAGTCTTGGGGGATTTCAATGCATCGACTGGAACTGATAGGGATGGTTATGAGATGTGTGTTGGTCCCCATGGGTCAGGAACTATGAAATAGAACAGCACTAAGTTCCTTGACTTTGCAAGAAGTCATGGACTTAGGGTGGCTGGTTCATGGTTTCAGCGCCCACAAGCTCATCGCTGGACTTGGTATTCCAACGCTGGCGGTGCGGCAAAGGAGATTGACCATGTCCTCGTTGATGGTTGCTGGAGGATGATCCAGAACTGCAGGGTCTACCGGAGTGCTCAGTTCCTCAATACTGACCACCAGCTTATTGTAGCAACTCTGAGGTTGCACCTTAAATTCAGGAGAATGGTACCATCCCAGCCTCGGCTGGATGTTGGCAAGCTCAAGGATGAGAGGGTAGCTGAGGAGTTTGCGAACAAGCTGAGTATAGATTTGGGGGGTATGGGTGCTTTGGGAGGTCCTGAAGAGTTGTGGAGTGCCTTCAAGATCACCGTCCTTGATGTTGCCGGTGGATGTCTTGGAACTCACCATAGGGCAAAGAAGAATTTTTTCTCTCAAGGGACAGTGGATACCATTGACCAGAGTCGCAGGGCCAGGCTGAATGGCAGAGCTGACCTGTTCAGGGAGCTGAGGCATAAAACTGGATGTGTGCTAAGAGTGGACAAGGAGGCCTATGTGCAAGGAATCTGTGAGGGGGTAGAGCATCACCTGTGGTCAAGTGATTCTCATCCTGCTTACAGGGGAATTCACGCATTGCGTTCATCCAAGTTCATCCCTCGGAGCACTGCAGTTAAAGCCGAGAGTGGTAGGCTCTTGACAGAGGAGTCAGAAGTGAAGGCCTGCTGGGCCGGTTACTTTGAGCGGTTGTGCCAGGCTGATCGACCAGCTGTCGAGTTGGACGTCAAGGGTGTAACAATTCCTGTTGCTGACCCTCAAATCAACTGTGGTCCACCTTCGCTTGTGGATACACAGGCTGCAGTGAACCGGTTGAAATGGGGTAAAGCTCCGGGGATCTGTGGCATCCATGCTGAACTTCTCAAGGCTGGTGGAAATGCTGCACTCGTGTCGTTGCATGCAGTTTTGTGCTCTGCCTGGAACACAGGCATCATCCCAACTGACTGGAAGAGGAGCCTTGTTGTCCCTCTCTGGAAAGGGAAGGGTGATCGCCAAGACTGCAACAATTTCTGAGGGGTGACACTGCTCTCAGTGCCGGGCAAGGTCTTTGCTCGTATAATTATTGATATGGTTCGCCACCATCTGCTTGAGCACCAGCATCCAGAGCAGTCAGGCTTCACACCAAAGAGGTCAACAATTAACCGTATCCTTGCTCTTCGGGTCCTCACCGAATGCAGACGAGAGTTTCGGCAGGGGCTGCTTGCAGCCTATGTTGATCTCTGTAAAGCGTTCGATTTAGTGAATCAGGATGCCCTCTGGAGGATTCTAGGTCTTCGTGGGGTGCCACCAAAACTGATCGATCTGATGTCTGAACTCTACTCTGGTACTGAGAGTGCTGTGAGATGTGGTGGTACCATTAATTTATGGCACCACTTATTTCCAGTTGTATCTGGGATGGACAAAAATGCACACAACTCGAAATTACGTGAATATCAATATTTTTCGACCTCCGCATGCACTCTCCGGACCTAATGGCTCTTAAATGGGGGTATCATCCAGCATTATACGTTAAATAAAGTATCACCGTGGTGATGCAAAAACACGAGGAATGATATAATGACCTTTTTCGGGCCGGTGGAACAGGCCATATATTCCAGATTGAAAAATATAACAAAATTTTTTTTATACGACGTCACATTGTTTCACATTTTTGTGCAATCTGCTTTCATTTTAGATAGATACCTTAAAAAACAATGCAAAAAAACATCCAATGTCGAATCGAACCTTGTGTTCGAAACTTCTCCGTGCTGGGTCTCGCTGTGAACACATAAACCGACATTTTTGGATCTCTGTGGCTTCATATATTTTTCAATTGACTTTTGCTCATTTTCCACTTGAATTACACTTTTAAAGAACTCAATTAAAAAAAAACCTTTGTGGTTGTCATTTCGGTGTACTTTGGGGCTTGCCTTTTTCGTCCATGCGGTTTCGTACAAAACGTCGTATGGAACCGCAACGGTTTCTTTTTCACTTTCCTCACTCATATCATCCAATGCCTGATCTCCCTCCTTTTCCAATACAAGTATAAATGTGTTTCTTTGTCTTAGTTAAATTTGACAAAAGTTTTTAAAATGTAAGATTAGGCAAGTAACCTGAATAGTAAGCGTAATTACTAGCTCAGAGAGTTCCAGATACAGGTTGCAAGCCACAGTACGATTCTCATCCCTCAAGGAAAGCCCATGTTATAATCTCTTTAAAAATGGTGTGCTGCTTTAACCTTGACCAATTTAATCTGTTTGAATGTGCAGTTTGAAGGTACCCCATTCCGTTCAATCCTGTACTAATACCGGCAGATGGGACGTCCAGTTTTACATCCATGCGAGGGATGGCAAACATTGATGAATCACCCTTCCTATAAAACGGTAGGAGGTTAACACCCACACCTTCCTCAAGTCCTCTTCTCACTTAAGCCACCTTAGCCTCCACAAGTTATAAGGGGATAAACTAACCCTCCCCCCTCAAGTCCCCCTCACTTATATACACCTCCATGAGGTGTAGGGAGTAAAGCTAGACTCTAAGTAAAAGTAAACCTAGTCGAGAACCCCTTCTCCCTTCCCCTAAAGTCCCCCGACCCAAATGCAAATGGAGAGTCCCTCACCCCCCAAATTGCCCAACCAAGCTCAAGTTGAGAATCCCCCCTTTACCCCCTCAAGTCCCTGGCCAAACACAAGTTGAGAACACTCCCTTCCCTCCACACTTCGCCCCTTCCCTCTGTTCTCCCATACATATATGTAAATATATATATATATATATATATATATATATATATATATATATATATATATATATATATATATATATATATATATATATATTAGAATGGATATGTTGGTCATTTCTTCTTCTGGCAAACGAAACTCTCGGCAGCCATCTTGGAGTGTGGAATCAACTGTAACGTCATCGATTGAGAAAATTTTGCACTGAAGATCCCAGCTGTTTTCCATCCAATTTTAGGGATCATAGGATAAAATAAACCCTAACTGGCATTGTGTACCACTTGATATCAGATGGGTAACCCAAGGAGTATTTGAGTCGCATTACACTCGCTATCATTTGTGAAATACTTCCGCATGACTACTCCACTTGTGGCCCATCGGATATCAAGAGTGCTCCACAATGCTCGTTACGTTCTCTCTCTATATACTTCGACAGAAAATCCATGAAACTGCTAATTAAATAATAGATCCGAGCGGCTCTGATGGTCAGTTTCAAAAAATAATAAAATAAAATCGACCCAGTCATAAGGGAGGAGAGTAAAAAAATCTGAAATGTTAATGGACCTATGGATATTGCCACCCATTTTGTAATGGCTCTTTTAATCTTACAATACATTGTTAATGGGTTTATCAGAACCAGGGTCTGGGTTAATCACGACGGAGCTCCTCAGACCTTTTATCCAACCTCTGATCCTTAGGCTGCCGGATACAGATAACTCTGCGTTCTGAAGGGTGGCAAGGCAAACATGGTCTCCGACTAAAACCATTTCGCTCTCTCTTTAGTAACTTTTAAAATAACTTTCTTTAATGATTATCCTAAATTAGAACAGCAACAAAATCATAAACAAAGCAAAACCACAGCAGCAGCCTCAACTCACAGTATATATCGAAAAGTAAATAAATAAAGCATTAATAAATCCGTTATACAAATTGAAGTTCATGTCTGTCCATGAATCGGTGGCTGCTTTCGCTGCTGCTTTTGCTTTTGTAGCCTGGGTTGGAATCTGAACCCAGCTATAAACTGTCATCCCTGTGTTTTACAGACTGGGTGATTCATCAATGTGTGTGTTGTCCCTCGGATGGACGTTAAACAGAGCGTCCCATTACTGACAGTTGGTGGACACGTTAAAGATCCCATGGTGTCTTTCGTGAAGAGTCCATAAGCTATTGCCGGCACGCTGGGCAAATTACAAATTCCTGCTTAAACCGTAGTTGAATGCCATGCCTGACCAGCCGGGTCTTGAAAGACTTGAGCCAAACTTCCCCCTGGCCAGTGGCCAGCCCCACAAGAACGTGGGACTTCAAACAAAGCATAATGCGATCTTTCACTGGCCATGACTCTTCAATCATGGAACGATGAGGAAAGGAGGAAGAGCCAATGAGAGGTTTAGCCCTACTGTTTCAAAGAAAAATTATAGGAGAAGCTCGTGACCTTCAATGGACCCCCAGGCAGCAAACCACCCCCCACCCTTTTCAACCCCCCCCCCCCACTCTCTTCAGCCCTGATATTACCCATTATCAGTCCCAATAAATCAAATGCAATCATCGTCCCACTGGCTTCCGTACAATCAGTAGTGTTGTCAATAATAGCCACTAGACCGACCCAGTTGTATGCCACCAATGTAGCAAAGCTGATTTACCTCGCTGAATAAATCACGCAGCTCAAGCTCATAACGGATCATCATAGATATTGTTACGGCTGTGGAAATTCGCATTACACCATAAAGGGTCCTCAGGTGAGATATCTCGATAGGTACATGTGTAGTTAGCCCAAACCCGTTGTATAGAGGGAATTTATGTGATCCATTCAGGCTGCGATCCTCCAGTTAGTCGTCTTTCTATCTCTGTCTTTTATTTCAAACAAACAAAAACCGCCAACGATGCTGGTGGGCTTTTCCTGCCATTCTTCCCAGCGCTTGGTGTGAGGGAAGGGGGAAGGGCAGCTCGCCGCCGATTGGTGAATGAACAGCGTGAGGCAGTCGGGGTGAGGAAACGCCCCTTTTCAAGAATCTTCTCGAAGGAGGGTGGAGCCGAAAACGGGGCGGAGTGAAGGGCGGAGCCCCACGCTATAAAAGACGGACACGGGCGGGGCGCGTTCTCTCTCTCTCTTCCTCTCGCTCTTCCTCCACTCGCTTCCTCCTCCTCTTCCGCTTCACTCATCTGCGTGTGGTTGTTGGTTGGTTGGTTATTCCCTTGTCCCAGTGGGGTGGCTTGAGGTCTCGCTCTGTCGCTGGCTCGTGGAACTCGCCTCCGTCTGAAGTCGTTGTTGGGTCATCGCCGAGCTGTGTCGTCGTGGTCGAGTGTCTCTGCGTCGGTGTGGAGCTCGTGGAACTCGTGGAGCCCGAGGAGCTCGTTGAAGTCGAGCTGTGTCGTCGTTGAGTCTGGTCGAGTCGGCAGTGGAGGACAGTGAAGGAGACGGAGCTCGGAGTGGAGGTCGTGGGAGGAGGACTCGACAGCCGCACCAAGGGAAGTCCTTTCTTTTCTTTGGGTTTGTGTAGATGACTGTGGGTGGCGCCTGTCCATAAAGTAGTATTGTTTAAAGTGTTGCCGTGTGTACGCGTATTCGGTTTTAACTCTTGCCTTTGCTTTTTGTGTATTCTCTATGGCTGTATATACGTGCTTTCCGTGTGTCGCGTGAATAAAACGTGCTTGTGTAAACTTGTTCCCCGTTTCGCTGTTTCCTTTCCTTCGTTTTAATTTCCATCTTGCATCATGTAAGGGGTTCGTAGTGGGTTTAAAACGCCCAGTAATTAATCGGAACCGTCAAGGCCGACGATAACACCGCTCGGTTATCACTGTAGCACGGAACGGACCGCTTAAGCGGTTCGTGTCTGGAGTCGGCCTGTGGCGTGGTATGATCGCCCGGTCGACCACTCGCGCAGGTACTTAGGTAGATCAAATTTGGCGAGCAACCCTATCCTGCGCGGGTGGGCAATTGGCACGATTGTGGTGGGGTTTAAACCCCCACCCGTGACTGGCTCCCGGCATTGTTCCGAGAGGGTCACGACAGAATTGTCCGTCCGGTGGGCGATGTGCCACGATTCGAGTTACCTGGCCGTTCGCACGTCGGCGGGCGCGAATTCGCAACATTGGCGTCAGGTCGTGGGATACGAACCCATCCCCCTCCTCGCAACACTGGTGTCAGGAGTGGGATACAAACCGATCCCCCTCCTCGTAACACTGGTGTCCGGGAGTGAGATTCGAATCCACCTCGGTCTCCAACTAAATTCACGGGAATTGGTTCAGGGGTGAGAGGAGCGACCCCCGATTCCCTCCAAATTACAAGCAGGCCAAATTAATCTCTTACGTGAAATAAGATGGCGTTTCAAGGCGAGCAGGTGCCGGGGGTATTAGAAATGTATATGTGTAGAAATGTAGGATCCATGGCCCAGGACAAAAGCCCCGAGCAGGAAATGCTTCATGTGCAGGAGCAAACCCCCCCACAACTGGACACAGAGCCCGAAATGGGCGCAGCGGCGGCTGCGGCGTATGACACCTCCCCTCCCCCTCTCCACCAAAACCCCCCGATCCTTGCCAAATCGGCTCAGCCGAGCGCACCCGACATGGCCCAGCTATGCCCCATGCTGGCGGGAATGAACGCGAATATGCAACAAATGCAAAATGAAATGAAGGCGAATTTAAAAGAAGAAATGAAAGAAATGCAGGGTGAGGTGCAGCAAATAAGCCGAAGCCTGCAGGCGGGCACAGCGATAATGTTGGCAATAACAGGGGGAGCTCAAAATGGCGACACCACGTGTGGGAGCGAACGAGCTGGAGGGGAGTGCAACGGCTGTCAGGCCCGCAATGGAGGCGTGTGAGGAGGAAATAATTTTGCAGACGTGTTGGGCGAGAAGTGTAAAGGTGACGGAGAAAGTGACGGTGACACAGAGGGAAAAACTAAATGGGGAGACCGAAACGTGTGAGACGAGACACGAGGTGACGACAAAGGAAATAAAAATAGTGGAGACACGGGAGATGGGAACGGTAAAGGAGAGACTACATGATGAAGACGGGGGTAAAGATGAGCACACACACACACGGAGTTAGTGGAGGACAATGGGGGCGAGCTTGCGGAGCGTGTAGGGACCCGGTGCGAGCAGCTGGATAGCCTCCTCCAGGAACGAGGGGAGGGATGCCCCCTTGAGGCGACTCACGACCAGGCGGGTTCGGTCGTGCCAAGCAGAGTCGAGGGGAGGAGTGCTGCGAACAGGTGCACGCCGAGCTTGGGGGGTATAGAGACCCCGGAACCCCTTGTGGTGGCACTAATCCCCAGTGTGGTTGTCCCGGTGTGTGTGGTGAAAGGTGTGAGCGCGCCTCCGTGTGTGAGTGGTGTGGTGGCAAGTGTGCCGAAGTGCGTGCCTCCCAGCACGCCGTGCGTGGAACAAACCACGGGAGTGAGTGAAAGGCCGCGAGTGAGTGGAGCCACGTGTGCGAGGGAGGTGGCATGCGTGAGTGAACGGCCGAGTGTGAGAGGGACAGCGTGTGTGAGGTCACGGTATGTGATATATAGTTTGTGCAGTTAAAAACAAAACATTCTGTCCAACTGCTGCAATGCGACTTCCTTCTTCCACAAGTGCTCATACAAAACGTTACCTGAAACTACAATATATATATATATATATATATATATATATATATATATATATATATATATATATATATATATATATATATATATATATATATACACACATATATTGTTGCAGCCACGGGTACTGAGACACCAGCTTGTCACTCAGGGGGATTAATACCCAGTTGTCCTCGGAAGAGCCAGACCTGGGACCACCGCTCACAATTAACGTTGTGGTACGGTGGGTTGTTTTAGAACCATGAACACCACCCAGTCAACCACGAGTTTCAGTGTCCACCGTCTAAGTATTCCGCTTAACTAGAGGTCACGTGTTTACCTGAGCGGGGAGCGCGCCCTCGGCAAAGCACCAATGTTATCTCAATTAGATCTTAATTAGGGCGGCCGACCGTTTTAACCGCTGGTGCGTGCAGACTATTTTTGGTCAAATCTGTGGTAATTACCTCCCAGTCTATCTCGGTTCGGACAATGCAAGACCAATGGAAGTAAAGGACAAACACGGACAGGTTGGAAGTCAATAAATGATTTATTAATAATAAAATTAATAAATAAAAAGGACTTTATTTTCTGAGGTTAATAAATGAATAAGTTTCAAAGCAACCGAAATGAATAATTACTCAGGCAAAATCAATCAAAATGCCAGGGAAGAGACAGAGAGCAGATGCTTATCAGGGGGTTAACTTACTTACACCTAAACACAGACAAGGGTACCCAGCAGATCATTCGGGGGTAGGGGTGGGGGAGAAGAGTCATCTCGCTCACCAGAGAGTAGTTGTCCGTGAAGTGAAAACGTCCTGAAATGTGTGCGTGCATGTCACGTCCGTCGCCAGCACCCAGCCTTGCCGTGCACCCTCTCGCAAACAGCCTTGAACGCCAGTCGATGTCTGGGAGGGCATCGAGATCGTCTGTCGTGGGTTTCGACCCTGGTGCTGCGACACGGGCAGCTCCTCACACTTCCCGAAAATGGTGACGTCCAGTGACCCACACGGTCCGTCGGTGACTGACCCGCACCTCACACGTTGGTGACCGACCCGTGCCTCACTCGTCGGCGCTGCTCACACCCGCACGCGCACCAAACACTCGCTTGCTCAAGCACTGGGAAGGAAGAATTGTCTCGTTGTTGGCACTGGTCAGACACCCACACGCGCACCACACGCTCACTTGCTCACTTGCGGGCTTGCATGCTTCCTCGCTTGCACGCTTCCTCTCTGGCTCTCTTCTTCCCTCACGCACTTCAATTCTCGCTTCCTCTTTGACTCGCTTGCCCTCTTGCTTTGTTCTCCTCAGAACGGACCTCCAATTCATTTTAATATATGTGGCCCATCTGGGCGGGCGCAGAGTCCCCCCAAAGCTCACCCCGCCCCACTTGCGCACGGTTACCATGATGACCTGTGCACTCTCAAAAAAGGCGGGCACTCTCAAAAAAGGCGGGCGCCAGCGCTTGTGCAAGAAATGTGTAAAAACGTGTCTGTCGTAAAGGAAAAAAAAAGCTTCCCATAAGAGAGGGGATCTATTCTTTACCCTTCTCAATGCATCACATTTAAAATCCCATTAGACATGGGGATGGGCTTAATCTGAACATGCATTTAAGGAAATAACTGTCTGAGGACCTGGATGTGTGGATGCATTCATCAGACTGGATTCTGAAATCCGAAACAATATATATATATATATATATATATATATATATATATATATATATATATATATATATATATATATATATATATATATATATATATATATATATATATATCGACTCCTCCCATGCTCCTCTCGTCGAAGTATCTGCAGAAAGCAACCATGAAAGGCTACCCAAAGTAAGTCCATTGCTGTTTCAAACCTTTCCCGGAGTTCTTCAACATCTACAAAGATGTGCACATATAGTACACACATGAGAATCAGCCCCAAAGCAATACAGCCCCTCAGCTGCCAGACTGGTTTCATTGCGAGTTGGTGAATCATCAGCGACAGCACAGACAGAAATGCATACCAACAAGGCTCCCAAGCATGTAGCATGAATAAACGTCAAAAGCAGTCAACATAAAAACGAAGACTCACCTACATCTTTCACCTGTGAATGGAGGGAATAATCAATTAGCTCTCACCTAATCAATAAACCCAGGTTGCTTGGATTATATAAGTAAATGGACTCCTCCTATGCTATTCCAGCTGAAGAAGCTGCATATAGCATCCATGAAAGGCTACCAAAGGTAAGCCCTTTGTTGTTTCAAACCCTTACCAGAATTCCACCACAGCTATAAAGACGTTGACAAATCGTACATACATGAGAATCCCAAAGCTTCACACCCCCTCAGCTGCCGGACTGGTTTTCTCACTTGTGGGTGAATCATCAGCAACAGTGCAGACAGATATGCATAACAATGAGGCTCCCACACGCATGTACTATGTGTGATATATGCAGCTTCTTCAGCTGAAAGAGCATGGGAGAAGTGCATTTATTTATATAATCCTAGCTACCTGGGTTTAATTGATTAGGTGAGAGTGAATTGGTTATTCCCTCGATTCACAGGTCTCGGTCTCTCTCGGTCTCTCTCGGTCTCTCTCTCTCTCTCTCTCTCTCTCTCTCTCTCTCTCTCTCTCTCTCTCTCTCTCTCTCTCTCTCTCTCTCTCTCTCTCTCTCTCTCTCTCTCTCTCTCTCTCTCTCTCTCTCTCTCTCGATCCCCACCCTCTTCCTCGACCCCCTCCCTCCTACAGCATATAGCGGCATGTGGTGAGGCGTTGCTCACCCCTCCCCCCTCCCAATTCCTCGCTCTCTCCCACCTTGCTCCCAAGCCTGGTGTTGGCTTAACGGTTAAAGTGGTGGCTTGGGATCCGAGGGCCCTGAGTCCGAGCTCCATTTCCCACTAAATTAACACCAGGGGGTTGACTCAGCCTATCATCCTTCCGCGGTCGGCAAAATGAGCACCAGTATACTAGTAATAGGGGCACTGCATCAGTGGCATAGCCACACCCCTAACCAATGATACAACCAGCAGTCAAAAAGGCAGCACATGATGGGAACCTTGCCCCCTTCCTTGCTCCCCCACCCCTCATTCTTCTCACTCCCCTCCCTCCTCTTTCTCCCATCCCACCCCTCTCTCCCCTCCTCTTCGAATTCCCATCAGCGAAGCGACGGGTGGTATTTTCTCGTTATAAATATACCATTAAAATGTAAGAAACGTGTTCGAGCCATCTGCCTCCTATGTGTGGGCCGTCAATTTTGGCTCATCTGGGCAACTTTGGGGAATGTCGATGAGTAATAATTGAACGCAGTGCAGTCGAAGATAGAAACCGTTCGGCTGTTTCCTGTGATAAAGGATCCCGGCGCTGAGGCATACTGTATAAATGGAGCCTCAGAAGTGACAATATATTTGATGAAGTGGATTGTAAAAGATCTTTATCGATCTGATGAAGTGGATTGTGCTTGTATTCTACAAGCAGCAAAACAACAAGGAATACCACCAACAAATAAAAGGACTTCTAGTTCCATGTCCAATCACGTCTGACTGGTTTGAGCAGTTCCTCCCTTCATCTTATCTGCTAAGTTTCCCAGACCAGATGTGTTATGTTTTACTGTTATATTTTCATTCCTGTGTTGCTGGTCATGTTTACATCCAATTTTCCATGTCAAATTGTATGTAGTTGTGTTGAATTGTCGAATTTTTGTTCCTGTGAAAGTCCGACCTGCTCGCCTTCGGCCCAGCGAGTCAGCATGTTGCTTCTGTTTCTGCTTTGGCCCCATGTGCTTCGTTTTTTGCTTGTATTCTCCCAAGTATAGTCATTTCTGATCCTTCAGCTTGATCATTTTCCCCTCCTGGCTCCCAAAATGTATGACATAAACACCAAAAGCTCTTCTTCACTCCCCCACCAACTCGATCTGTCATGCATAGTTCTTCCTTCATTCTCTATCCCTTCCCTTTTTCAATATCCCCTTTAAAAGCTCTTCATAATGTTAAAAAACAAAAACACTTAAAATGCCCCACTCTCCTCCAAACTTCATCAGGAACAACCCATGCATAATTCTTCTTCATCACAATCTCTTCCTCTTCTTCTTTTTCACACGATAAGCTTGCTCCAGTTATCTCCGGAATCAATCTAGTCGCTCTACACTGAACCCTCTCTGTGGCAGTTGTGTCCTTCCTCCGATGTGGTGACCAAAACTGTACACATTCTCAAGTGTGAGTCACAAGTCCCAGGACACGGTTTTTACTGCTTGTACAAGATTTGTTTGTACCATCCATTCACTTTGTTTTCCTTTTTTTTTTATCAGATAATACAAATAATACATTAAACCAAGATGGCAGACACCAATCAATTTACAATGGAAGAGAGGCTGGTAGCAGTGGTGTGGTACCACAAGAGGAGAAACACAAACAAAGATATAAACAAATCTCTTGTACACGCAGCGAAAACCATGTCGTGGGACTTACGGTTCACCCTGTAGGTAAGACCTCACTAAATTTATATAGTGTTCACACTACCTTTTAAAAAATAGTTTATCCATGCAACCTAAAACCCTGTTAGCATCTTGTGTGCTTTCTATTTATCCCCCATACGAATAGACCCCTAAAACAGCATCTCGTGTACCTGCTGCAACCAATAACCCTGTGCCAGGCAGCTTTACCTGTCGCTGCCTGGCACAGTGCTGTCCACTCACCTCCTACATCTATTTCCATCCCCATATCCTTTTCCTGTGTGACATACTCGAACACTGTCTCTTGCATTATGTAATCTCTATTTTCATCTTTCTTAAGCATAGTGTTGGCTTAGTGGTTCGGGTGGCTGGTGTGGGACCGTTGGGTCCTGAGTTCAAGCCTCTGTTGGCTGTTGAATTAACAGTTAGCTGTTGAATTAACACAAGGTGGGGTTGACTCAGCCTGTCATCCTTCTGAGGTTGGCAAAATGAGTACCGGTTTACTGCGGTATATAACCATTTGGGGTAACCTGTGTTGGAGTGGTGACCCATCCAGGACTGCACTCCTTGCTCATGAAAATGCCTCGGCACCTTTATGGTGTGAAAAGAATGATATTATATTTTCATTTTTCTTACCCATCTCCAGCACCTTACGTTTCTTTAAACTGCATCTTCCAATCTTTTGCCCAATCTTTGAAAGAATCGAGATTTTCCCTGAATCTGATCACCCCTCTCTCTGCTATCTAACTTGCTTCCAGGCTATGCATCATCGACAAGTTTAGAGAGCAAGCTCTTAACGCCACTGTCCAAAATATTTATAAAACTTATGAATGATAACGGTCTGAGTACTGACCCCTGAGGTACCCCATGACTTAATCCTCATAGCCATACATCGGCCCACTCAGAGCTGCTCTTTCCTTTCCATAACGAAGACAGTTTCCAACCCAGTTCGTTACCCGACGAGCCCTCCTCATCTTCGTTTACAACATCCGATGTGACCCCAACAAGCTGTTAAAGATATCCACCAACACCACACTTATATACTCTGCCATCTCCCTCAACACTCTTGGATGTATATTACCTGGTCCTGGAGCTTTATCATAGTTCAATTTTTCTGGCTGTTTTTTCACTTCCTGTCTTCCTCCTTGGATCACTTGTGAACACTCCTCTTAAAACCCTTTCCTTACCCCTTACATACTTAAAAAATGCTTTGCTGTTGTGTTTTTTTTAATATTATTGGCTTTGTCCTTTTCATATTCTCATTTGGCCTCCCAAGTTATTTTCTTAACTAGCCTCTGTTTACTCCTATACTGAAGTGAGTCAGACTCTATGAATGCCTTCTGCTCACTTTTAATTACAATGCATACCTCCCTGCTTCATCATCATTGGCTCTTTCTGCCTCATACCATTACACCTCATTGGAATATACTTACTCTGCACCCCACACGTTTGCTCCTTGAGGTTTGCCCATTTCTCCAATGCAGACCACCCACTCATTAACTCCACCCAATCTAAAGTTACCAAATCACTTCTCATAGCCTCAAAGTTTGCCCTCCAAAAATCCAACAGCCTTACACCGCTATACCAAACTCCACATCTCAACAATCGAGTTACACTTACTACATTGTGGTCGTCTGTCCCCAGATGTTCTCCCACTTCCCCCTCCACCATATTGGAATCATTACTTAAAACGAGGTCCAACACTGCACTCCCCCTCGTGGGCTTTTCTCCAAACTGGGTTAAAAAGCAATCTTGGACAAGAGATAGAAAGTCCTCACACGCTCTGTCTTTCCCCTGTTTTTGGACCAATCATTCCATGGTAAATTAAAACCCCCACTCTTCCCTCATCACATGCCTTTATAAATCCTTTATGTGCCCCTTTTTCCTGCAATTTGCTCACACTTGGAGCCCTGTAAAAGCATCCCACAAGTATATTACTACTCTTGCAATCTCTATTCCTTATCCACACAGTATCATTCATCATCTACATTATACACTAAATACACTCATTATGATCAAGCAGGGAACCCCACAAACCCCTACCCCCACACCACTTCTCCAACCACAGGTTCACATCCGTTGCTTCACTAAAGAAATCTGTACAAACTCCCACCCTTTAGTATAATCCCTAAAAAGTATCACTTCACACCCCAAATCCTTCAAAAATTTCCTGAAAAACTCATACTCAACCTGTTCTTCAAAGGTTCCAAATAGACCCTCTCCACACCGTTATCCTCCACAGGCACCATCACCAATATTCCAGACCCGCAGACCAACAAAATTTCATCCAACATTTCATCAATATCCCTTACCCCCACCCCTCTGAAACAAAACAAACTCTATTTTTATATATTTGTGACAAAATGGGGAGTCCACATGCTCAATACTCTCATCCCTAACAAAAAATATCTCCCTGGCCACCGTCCCTTTCCTTCCAATCCGATGCCCACACATATGCACCACCGCCCCCATAATCCGCACTGCAATCCTTGTGCACATTCACAGGCCTCCCCTCACTTCCTGCACCCGCAGCCCTCTCAACACCGACTGCAACCCCAATGCCATCTCCCTCGTTTGAACCCCCCACCCCCTCAACCACAACACCACTACTTGCACAGCCTGCTACCTCACCTTCACCCACAATCTCACACACCCATCACATACACTCTGTCACCCACCCCTCCACACCTCCAATGCCAGCAGCTTATTCCATACTCCCATCATCACCAGCACCCTCTGCACCCCTTGTACCACCTACACCTGCTGTGCCACCCACACTCCCAACAAAGCATATCCCTGTCATAAACACCTACAACAAATTATCTCTGGTAACGACGTGTGACATGGCACTAGCTACGACAATACAAACTAATTTTCTTTCTAACTTTTGACGTGTTTACATTAAAAAACAAGTGGTGCCAGGCACAACAAATCCCGCCCATTTAAGGCATAAAGTTATTTTGGGGATCAAACTTAAATTTGATACATTCTTAACCTGAATGTTGATTATAAGGAATATAATAAGGAATATTTTAATCTTAGTTTGAAGTCAATTAAACCATTTTTGACGAAGTTATGATCGAAAAAATATTTTGATCTTTTTTTTATGACCTTGACTTTTGATCCAATTGGACCCAAAAGTTAATGGAGTCGTCCAAGGTTCATTGCCCACCTGTGGATTAACTTTGTTAGTGTTTGCTCAAGCCGTTTTGCCGCAAAGTTGCTAACAGACAGGCAGACAAATAAACAAACAGACAAACAAACCAGACAATTACAATATCCCGCTCCCTCCCTCCGGGGGGGGGGGGGGATAAAAATACTATATCTGTGTACTCTGAAATGAAGAGCTCATTCTGATCATGAATTATTGATTCACTTGAATTATTTATTTGCTTGCAGACTGCAAGCACACTCCACTTCATCAAATATATAAAGCTTTGAGGGGGTGGGGCGAGGGTAAGGCTATGAGAGGGGGGTGGGGTTCGGGGGAAGCTTTCATGGGTTGGGGTGAGGTGGAAGCAAAAAGAGGGGACAAGTGGAAAGATGCTGAGGAGGGGGACATATCGAAGTGGTGTGGTTGGAAGGACATAGGCTTAGTCGGAGATGTGTAGGAGGGTACTGACATGGAGGGGTTCGACACCACTAAAGGACGTGAAGGGGATTTGATTGTCATGACCAGAGACAACATCTGCAAACTGGACTTCTCAAGATTCCCAAACTGGATATATGGAGACAAAGATCATGGGATGGGTGGAAATAATTATTTTTGAAGGCACGGAGGAAGGTGGTGATGTCGCGATGTGAGGAAGGTTGATGGACCAAGCGTTCAGACGAGAGATGGGTTTGGAAAATAATCCTTGTGAAGACGAGGAATATATCGTGACGAAGAAGAACAGGGAGTGCTCATCAAGGAGAAATAAGGAAAGTGAAGCATTTTAAAATGTATTCAAAACCTTTTAAAGGCAGAAGGAAGAAGCATGTAATTAAATCAATATTCAGTTTGAAGATATTGAGAAAAAGGAAGCGATAAGGAATCCCGTACAGGAAATACAGGCAGAAGATGCTTGCAGACTGCAAGCACAGACCGGGAGAGCGAGCGTGCTTGCATCGCGCCTTTGCGCTTCACAGGAAAGACCCACACAACACTTACACTCTTATCCCTTCTCCAGTGCTTGCGTTCCTGAATCTGCTGTGATACGATTCATGTTAAGATAACTAAGATCCTGTTCCAGCAAGTTAAACACGCTGTCCAGTCGTCTCTGTCTTTTGATTGCAATTTACCTCCTCTGTCCCCATCCCAGTATTTACGTATTAAACCCGTTTGCTTTTAAACAAGTTGCTGTGTATTTTGAGCCGTGGTTCCGTCCTCCAGCGCGTGTAAACAGCCGCGGAGCGAAGGTAGTAGAGAAACACATCATGGAACGGTAGTACAGTGAAAGTAGTAAAACAACAGCTTCGCGGTGGATTATCCGTATGTGCACAATTTCACCTCTGGTGTGTTTGGAGAGAATTCTCTGATGGTCTCATGTTACCTGTCAAGTAGGCTGAGTGTAAATTAGTGGGGCATGTGTGCAGACTGCAAGCAGATACTGGGGTGCACCCTATGTGCAAATCAATTAATCATCAATCATGAATTGTGCTCCACATAGAGCGCCGGTGCTTCCGAAGCAGTTTCTATGGCTAGGGTTACAATTCTGGATGGGTCGCCACTGACACAGGAAGTCAGGGCAGGAATTTGGAATTTAGCTGGGGTGCTGGTGACAGCTTGCCTACTCCTCGCAAAAGACACCGTGGGATCTTTAATGTCTACCAACTAAAGTTTAAATTCCTGACTTGATGACAAACACAATACAGTGCAGTAGAAGAGTCTATTTGGCACATTTTCAGCCGATGAGGTAATGAAAAAAACAGGTCTGTTTACGATTGTTTTGGGCTAACACTGTCCACAGTTCATAAAGAAGAATGTTTACGACTTTCAACCACTGTAAAATGTCCATAAATGAAAAAAACCCAAAGACACTTCTTTAATCATACCGCCATCGAACCAAAAAGCACCAAGGCCCTTTGGGGAGAGAGAGTGCCTGTGTAAGATAATGTGACATGCCATTGTCTTTAGTCACATGACCCTCCTTGAACAAAAGTGATGCTCCACAGACTTTCGTTTGCAGATATTTTTGTTTATGGACATTTATGGACAGTTTTGTTTTTGTTTTTTTTTCCTGTAATCATGGCTTCAAGTTATATCAGTAAGCAAAATTGCCCATCTCGAAAGCACGAAATATTTATATCAGTTTGTGAGCAAATCAGTCAGTCAGTGTGTAAATGCAAAACGATGTGTGTACATATATATATATGACACACACACACACACACACACACACACACACACACACACACACACACACACACACACACACACACACACACACACACACACACACTCTCTCTCTCTCTGTATATCTTATGCAAAAAGAGATGAAAATTTTTGCCAAAGTTAAACACCTGTAATATTCGATTGAAATCAAAAATACCTGACACGCTATTATCCTCCCATTGACAACATCAAGCTGCACAAATTTCACCTATTTCCCCTTCTTAAATCAATTTTCCACTGATACACTGATCTCTGCAAAACAGTTAATCAACTGTTGTGATACGCGTCTTATAGAATCAACCATCACCTCCATTAGAAATGTTGAACTTGATACCGAAATCTCCGCCAATTCCACCCGGGTGACGGCAGGCTGTAAGGATGATCCCTCCAATAGCCTTGACCTTGCGAATTATGCAGGAGACAGTTGGCGTCGACAGTAGACCATGCTGACCCACCACCAGCCTGCCCACCTATGTAGACAGGCATGTATCATTTATAATTCACCCAGTCTCATTACTGTGCTATTATCCTCAAATACACTCACATTTGACACTGATTGATGTGATTACGAAAGCATGATTTTAAATATGGAATATTTGATTGCTGTCCAGATACAAGAGTAGACAACAGTATAACACTGTCCCTTCCAATCATCAATAATTACTTGGAAAGAAGTGGGGGTGGGGAGAGAGAGAGAGGGAGAGAGAGAGAGAGACGCAGAGAGACAGACAGAGGCAGACAGAGAGCACCATGATATGAAAAGGGAGGGTAATGTTCAGATATAATTACTCAAAGTAAAATATGCCTCGTTTCCATGTCTCAGTCAATGCGGAGTGAAAACCCAGGTTCAGGCTGATCTGGGTTTTCCAATACATTATGTAATTACAATCAATCTGAGTTGAGGGAAAAGCTCCCGTTTCCATTCAATGTGAATTCTAACAGGCGGTTCTTACAAAAGGCTAGTGATGTTATTTCCCCCCCCCCCCCCCCATGCACTGCTGAGCAATTGGGAAACAGAGGCTTTGGTCACAAGGTCTAGATATGGATTAAATGATGAGACTCACTCATCACTTAATTTGATTGGTTAGTGTTATGACGAACTTCCATCCACCCTGCTTCAGCATACTTTGTGAAATGGGTTTGGAAGGAATCAGGACCAGATAGAATTGCCAGCTACAGCAGGCTAGGTAATTAACATGGAAATGCAGTTTCAGGGAGAGCCAGGTTTCCAACCCAGATTGACTAATGCAGGGAAATGAGGCAATAGTTTGATAATATTATACTGAAAGAAAAATAGCTGGTAAATGGAATTCATTATGTTTGAAATGTATCGTCTCAATGTCACGTCTTGCTTTCCTTTACCATCAATTGACCCATTTGTGTTCTGTCAATAATCCATTGTTATACAGGTGTGAAGGCTTCTGGAAGAGCTGAATGCCAGAGGAATGAGAATTCACACCTTGATGGTGAGGCAGAGGAGGACAAGCAGGTACTGTACTCTCACAGGATGCTGGAGTCTCAAGCTCACAGTGGGTGGAAATGCTCAATCTCATGGTGAATGACAGCTTTGTGGGGTGTGAGTATGGACATCAATTTTAAAAAAGGTTCTTATTACCTCCGCCACCAAAGGTGAAGGAGGTTATGTTTTCACCCCTTTCTGTCTGTTTGTCTGTTTGTGTACAGGATGTCTTAAAAAGTTGTGGACAGATTCGGACGAAACTTGGAGGACAGGTCGGGTGTGTGGCGAGGTAGAATTTATTCGATTTTGGTGAAGATCCGAATCAGGATATGGATACTATAAATATTTAATTTTTAAAGTGATTCTTCACCACTATGCCTGGTGTTGGCTTAATGGTTAGGGTGGTGGGCTTGGGATCCGAGGATCCTGAGTTCAAATCCCACTCGGCTGTTGAATTAATACCAGGTGGGGTTGACTCTGCCTGTCATCCTTCCGAGGTCGGCAAAATGAGTGCCAGCATGCTGGTATCCTGTGTCGGAGTGGCGACCCGTCCAGAATTGTACCCAATAGCCAAGGAGACTGCTTAGGCAGCACCAACGCTCTGCACAGAGTATGGTCCCAGTGGATGGATTCACCATTGAGAGATAGGGCCAAAAACGATATAGTACTGTATAGCATATTTCAAAAATGCATTGGGCCCGATATGTTCTCGTGGATCAGGCATTACGTGTTGGAGGTATGCGCTCTACCGAGTGCCCTTCTCGTTTGTTTTTGAATTTAGCTTGTTGTTTTGTATGCAGCCTATGGCTACTGATTGCATCATTTTCTTAAAGCCAACACTAGGCATGTGAATTTAACTGAGGTCAACTTAATTGACAAGAATGCTGTTTTCACATCTTCTTTTTTAAAGTTGTCAGATCGAAGCTCATGGAAGAGCGAGATGACAGAGCATAATAAGGCAACAAACTGGCAGTGGCACAATGATTGGCGACGAGCAGAGGAACGAAAGAACAGGAAAGAGAGAGAGATGGGGAGGAAATACTGCAACCTGGGTTGGGTGAGCTTGGGTTAATGGGGGGACAAAGTATGGTGGGTAAGGATGGGGGATGACTTGAAATGGCTTGCACCTCTTGCTTGAAGCCCTGGAAATAAGTGTCAGATAGAAGAACCACAGGAAGGTTGTTCCACAGAGAAGAGAAGCAAGGAACAAAAGAGTTGAGGTATGCAGTCAGCCTGGATTTTGGGAAGTTTAACCAGGAGGAGGTTATGGAAAGAAACTGAAAATCTTGAAGTTGTTGAGGATGGTCAGGGGGCTGAGAGAGCAGAGGAAGCTTGACCGTGAGGAGAGAGGGGGTAAAAACATATAAACAACTGACTTGCATGCAATATACAAGAAACAGACGTCCTTCGGCCTCATCGTGGGAAATGCCAATAATGTTGAGAGCTTTAGATTTCACAGATTCCATATTCCATTTCTTATTGCAATGATGAGAACTTTAGATTTTAACTCAATGTTTAAATCTAATGTGTAATTCTGCCATATGTAAATGCATACACAATGTCTCAATGTCATGATGAGAGTTTTAGATTTCAACTTCTCACCAAGCCTCTTGAATAAGTTCAGCCACTCAAACTTGGGTCTCACTCTCAGCCATGATCTTTCGTGAGCAAATCAAATTTCAAAGTTGGCCACCATGCCAGTCCGACTGGGTATCCTCCGTCATGTTAAGTCCGTCCTTGACACACCTGAACTCCGATCCACCGACTACAAGGCTTTCATGCACAGCTTCATGGAGTACTCCTTTCCCCTCTGAGCGGGTGGCTCACCTTGCTCAGCTTGCCACCATGGAAATCAAGGCCTTCAAAATCATTGGAATCTCCCTTGATGAAGCTGGGTATATGGGCCTATCACTTTGCCATCACTGACAGGTCAGTGGTCTCTCTCTCTCTCTCTCTCTCTGTCTTCCTCCACCTCCTTTTTGGTCTTTCACCCTCTGCCCTCTTCTTCCTTTGTCACTCCACCCCCCCCCCTCGTTATCTGCAGTGTGCATGTGGTCCACCAACAACCCTCTTCTCGTGAAACTCCAAAAATCCAAAATCACTGCTCACCTCCACTCATTTGTTCCTATTTTTCCCCACCTGTGGAACCACCTTCCATACTCTCTTCAATCTCATCCTTCCCTCCAGGTCTTTAAGACAGCTGTTCACCACCATCTCAGATCATCCCCAATCCAAAACCATGATGTTTTCTACACCCATTAAACAACTCCCCCCCCCCCCCAATTTTTTTTTTGTTATGTATCCATCTTGTCCACCCCTTGCATTCTCCTCTACCCCTCAGCATTACCCGCATCTCTTGTTTGTCTGTCTCCATCGATTTTCTCTGTTGGCCCTGCTGTTGGCATTCCCCCCTTTTCTTCATGCTGTTTCTTTTGTTATATTGCATCCTGATGCATTTTCTGTTCTTGCTCTTCCACGAGCCTTGACTGTTCACAAAAAAGGTCCTTCCATGTGCAAGCAAGATCATGAAATCCATAACTCTAACACATCCAATGTCTACTCCACATTGGGATAACTGATTTAATCAATAGGTGTATGCAATAAGCTGCTAATAACATGCCCTCTCATTTATTATTTCCTTTAAAGCTGGCTTCCTTTAAGGAAGCATTTGTAACGAACCCATCTGATATGGTTTACATCAACAACCTCATCACATCTTTGGTGAACACCCTCTATAAAAAAAAACAAGAAAAGAGCAATCAGAGATTGCGGACCCTCACCAGGACTTGTTTTGTGTTGTGTATTTTGTGAGGTGTTTGTGTATTGGTGTGTTACATAATTAAGAATAGATTTAATTAGAACTGTCACTATATAACTGCTGGCAGTGATGACCGGATAATAAAATGTCCCGCGTTGATGCAACCCTGCTTTGATTGGACAACTGACCCTGACCCATGACGTTTTTTAAAATTATTATGACAACTAGATCATAATTGTGAAGTTTCACATCGATTGATTGAGCGATTCAAGATAAATCGTTTTTTTTTTTTAAGATTTTCGCTCAATCCAATATGGCTGCTAGACCATGTGACATCAATTATTCGTGAATACCCTGGTATCCCCAAGACTTGGGGAACATTTGTGTGAAGTTTCTCCTCGATCTGTCCAGCCATTCTTGAGAAGATTTTAAAAAGTGGTTTTAGGGTAAAACCAACATGGCTGCCAAACCATGTGACCGATGATGTCAAATGTGTGAACCTTTTGTTCCTCGTGGATAGGCGGTCATATTTGTAAAGTTTCGCCTTGATCTGTTCAGCCATTTCAGAAGAAGATTTTTGAAGGTTAAAAAAAAATAATAAAGATGGCTGCCAAATCACGTAACCAATGACATCATCAAAAAAAATTCCGTGTACCATTTTATTCATAGTTGACCCTCAAAAATTTTCATAATGATTAGATGAAGCATTCTACGTATGCAATTATGACATCATAATGAAGGCACCTACGATGTCATTAAAAAAAATCCCTTATTCCCCATGAAGAGTACTTGCCATGTGCCAAGTTTCAATTTTTTCCTTTGTGCGGTTTCAAAGATACAGATGTGCAAAGTTTTTCCATTTTTCCAACATGGCTGCCACACCACGTGACCTATGACATCATAATTACAACAAGAAGCGAATACTTTGATATCGCGCGGCTGGGGGCAGTAAAAGTCGAGGTTAAGAATGATGAAATAATTTTGCAGTTATAAAATTTAAATGTAGACACGGTGAATTAGCATGCATGATGGGAAGAGTTGTGACGTTGGACAAATTTATATTTATAGCCCTCAGATGAAAGGGACGTACGCGGCCAAAAGTGTGACAGAAGACGTGACAGAAGACACAGGACAGAATAGCCAATTATATAACAGCGCGATGTCGCCACGCTGAAATAAAAATTATACTTGAGTTGTTGCTCCTCTGATGAAAATTTCAACTCGATCCGACAAGCGATTGCAGAGAAAAACACTGAACTTCTGTGCTGAGAAACAAACAAACAAATGAAAAATCACTCATAGAGTGACAACTTGGCGAAACGTCATGGCACTTGGTGGAGCACATGCCTCCGCCAGCCTGAATAGTTTACATTTTGTATGTCATTGATAGGTCGGATCTGAATCCGGACCTTCACTAAAATCGAATCGGCTTGTTCTTGTCACCTAACCAACTCATCCACCTAGTTTTGCCATAACTCATCCACAACTTTTTGAAATATCATGCTTTACATAGTTTTTGGCCCCATCTCTCAATGGTTAAGAATCATTAAAAAAATTCTCGTATCCAGATCCGGATTCGGATCTTCACCAAAATCGAATCAATTAGTCCTATTCACACACCCAACATGCCCACCAAGTTTAATCCAAATCCATCCACAACTTTTCGAGATATGCAGTATCATTTTTTGCCCCATCTCTCAATGATGAAGAATCACTTAAAAATTAAATAATCCTCGTATCTGGATCTGGATTCAGATCTTCACCAGAGTTGAATCAATTCATTCTAGTGGCACTCGCAATCTGCCCACCAAGTTTTGTGGGAATCCATCCATAACCTTTTGAGATATCGTGCTATATGTCGTTTTTGGCCCGATCTCTCAATGGTGAAGAATCACTTAAAAACTAAATAATTCTCGTATCTGGTTCTGGATTTAGATCTTCACCAAAATTGAATCCATTCGTCCTTGTCACACACCCAACCTGCCCACCAAGTTTCGTCGGAATCCATCCATAACCTTTTGAGATATCGTGCTATATGTCGTTTTTGGCCCGATCTCTCAATGGTGAAGAATCACTTAAAAACTAAATAATTCTCGTATCTGGTTCTGGATTTAGATCTTCACCAAAATTGAATCCATTCGTCCTTGTCACACACCCAACCTGCCCACCAAGTTTCATCGGAATCCATCCATAACCTTTTGAGATATCGTGCTATATGTCGTTTTTGGCCCGATCTCTCAATGGTGAAGAATCACTTAAAAACTAAATAATTCTCGTATCTGGTTCTGGATGCAGATCTTCACCAAAATTGAATCCATTCGTCCTTGTCACACACCCAACCTGCCCACCAAGTTTCATCGGAATCCATCCATATCCTTTTGAGATATCGTGCTATATGTTGTTTTTGGCCCGATCTCTCAATGGTGAAGAATCACTTTAAAATTCCCGTATCTGGCTCCTGATTCGGATCTTCACCAAAAATTTGCGTTGCCATCATTGGCGAGTCAGCTACACACACAAAAATTTTTCTGAACAATTGCTTGAAAACTGTGACCAAAAATCAAGTGGCAAACAAACAGACAAAGACAAACACAGACAGACAAATGCTGCAGACCAACATACCTGGCAAAAAAATTTTTTTCACCAAGTAACAAATGGACCCAAATGCAATACCCTCTCCTTCGACGAGGGAAATTACTTCTGTATTTTATGAGTACTGTGCTGTAACTATAAGAACGCATCAGCATTACTTATTTTGAAGAAGAAGAAAAAAAATCAGGACCCACTCATTTATTTAAACAACTAGTGGGACCGTTGGTCCACTGGACCAAATTTTCATGGGTCTTCACAGCCTTGTAACATACCCACCTGTTGTACTGCTTGAGCATGAGCTTGCCTTTCACCAAGCCCAGATGTGTGTGGGCCACGGCGGGGCTTATATGTTCGTTATGATTATTACCAAGTCATACTGGGGTTATTAATGGTGTTGATATCAGTAATAATTAATGTATGCCTTGTTACAATGTTATCATTGTTTTTGAAATTTATTTTGTAATTAGAATGCCATGCCATGGTAGAAGGACATAATCAGCTGCTCCATACACCTTAACATGGTGTGATTTTAAAACATAGGGATTCTCTGGATTCTTTGAAGTTAAGGCCCGGTCACACCTTGACGTTTTAGCCAGCGATGGCAACGTATTAAAATGTATGTAAAACGCTGGCTTGCGTTGAACTTTTGATATTTTTTTTTAAGATTCGGACGTATTCATAGCGACTTGGTCTTATGTATAACGCATTGGTAACGGACACAGAACGTTTCCTTGTGTTATAGATAACTTATACCAACGAATGCTGAACCTGTTGTCGGCCTACACAACCGATGCCCAACGATAGTCTAACTCAGGCATAGCGCGTTGCACGCATCGCCGACGATGTCGTGACGTAGCCTATTAAAAGGCTGACGCACAACAATTCGAATCATAACTGCCGTAGAAATGGAAGTGTCAACATCGCGGTCACACCTTGGCGATCTTGCCAGCGTATGCCGACGTAACAAAAAGTGTGTCTAAAACGTTGGGGCACGTCAAATACGGTATGAGTAAGTTTGGTATGCGCAAGTAGAACGCTAAATACGCTATCATAAGTTGTAGTAAGTAGAGTACGTCAAGAAATTTTGAACATGTTCAAAATTTTACGACGTACTCTGCGTATGACACACGTTCCGCATGCGATGGGGATAAGTTTTACACACGATATGTGGACGCTTACACACGTCCACAAAGGCTACTTATAAGCTACTCATAAGTCGAAACACGTCGCGGTAATGTCTTTTTTACGCGAAACTTATTTCTAACTTATGTTTGACGTGCTTTGAACCAATTCTTTACGTAGTCCCAACACACATCGACGTATGTAGACGTATTCCAATGACGTCTTCCGGTCGACAAAAAAAATAAATGAACGTGTTTCTAGCTTACAACTGCCATATAAAGACGTGTTCCCAGCGGTTTTGGGAATTGGTATATAAAAATGGTGTTCATAAAAGGGGAACCCAACAGTGTTTTCGAGTCCTTTTTGAGTCGATGTCCATGTCAGCAGTAACAGTATCAGTATCAGTATCAGTATCAGTATTAGTATAAGTAGTAGTTTGTTCATGTTGGCAGTAGTAGGTGGGTGTGAGGGGGAGGGTGTGGGTTATGATGGATCCTCCTTGCGTCCGCGTGTCCACGGGTAGGTTCATACGCTGCCACTCAACGATTTAAATGGCTGCATCTCCACTATTGAAAGTAGACGCTTGCGCTCAACAATTGGATTTTTTTTACACTCAACGACTTTTAAACGGTACCACTCAGCTAGTTTCATTGTTTACAATGAACGATTTAAATTGCTGTCACTCGCCTTTGTTTTTTTTTGTTTTGTTTTTTTGACGCTGGGGTTTTGAAATTTGAAGCGTTTCTTCTGAACGTGTTAAAACGCTCAAACTCGACTATTTTAAATAGACGCTGCCGATGGACAATTGGAATCATAGCCAAGCTAGACATCGAAGTGTGAACATCCTCGTCATGCCAAAGAAAAGTTTGAAGAATGCTGCAAATAAGTGTCCTGGCTGTGGCCGTGGACGCTGACGCAAGGACGATCCATTATACCGACGTCTTTCAGCCTATGAGTAACTTAAAAGTAACGTCTGTCGATGTGTGGCAACGATCGCGTAACGTGCCAACAACACGTTAATCATAGGTTAGAAATAAGTTTCGGGTACGCTAAACATTACCTCGGCGTGTCTCAACTTATGATTAACTTACAAGTAGCATGTGTTGACGTCTGTCAACGATCGCAGACCGTGCCTACAACTTGTGGCCAGCGTAGCGGAACGTCTGAGTCATACGCCGGCATACGTCGTGAAATTTCAAGCATGAAAAAATTTGAGGACAACCAAAAAGTACAACGTTTAAAGCCAACGTACAACGACGTATGGCAGTGTTTTTCAGCGTGCTCTCAATGTTATCAAAACTTACCCATAACGTATTCAACATGTGCCAGCGTTTTAGAAAAAAATTAAAAAAAATCGGCATACGTTGGCTAAAACGTCAAGGTGTGACCAGGCCTTTACTTCACTGAATCAACTCAGAAGATCATGATGATCATTTCAGTGTATCATACTCCACATCAGAATGCTCCAGTAGAACTCCACAAAAACCATGACACACACACACACACACACACACACACACACACACACACACACACACACACACACACACACACACACACACACACACACACACACACACACACACACACACACGTCCATTTATAGGAGATCATCATATCGACTCGAGCAACAATGTGTACATATGCG
This sequence comes from Eptatretus burgeri, assembly GCF_056783735.1. Taxonomy (NCBI): domain Eukaryota; kingdom Metazoa; phylum Chordata; class Myxini; order Myxiniformes; family Myxinidae; genus Eptatretus; species Eptatretus burgeri. Next base: position 61,250,716 of record NC_140966.1, read on the forward strand.
TATTACATGCATGACAAGGACATTAGGTGATATTGTTGCGGGGCCGGACGTCGCCCGCGAGCACGACCGCGAGATGGAGCTGCAGCATCAGCTCGACCAATCGCCCGGAATGTATAGGTCGTCGCCCTTGATAACTCCGGAGCCGACAGGTCCTCTATCGGACCAAAGTTCGCCAATGAGGTTGACCACGTGGGGTAGGGTCGATTGCCAATTTCAATTTACCTAAATACCCACGTGGTCCAACTACCGGGGAAATTCACCCTCGGCCGACTTTGTCCGAATCGAGTCGCGACCGCCGACTCGGATCCGGCATAAAGAGCGGAATTACCAAAGTCACGCCGGACCAAATGACAATTTACCAGCTTGAACAGCCGTACTAATTCTCAATCACGAGTCATGTCAAACCAAAGAAAGAATGGACGCGAACGAGCTGAATACATTTAACAAATGGGGGTTTATTTATACAATTGGTGGGGAATGAGGGAAGCACGTAAGGCAGAGCTAAACCGAATAATAGAAATGAAAATACAAATATATACAGCAAAAGCACTTAACAGTTTTACTACTTACCAGACGGGCCCACGGACACACACACGCACACACACACACCCAAAGAATCGGACCAATTGGTCTTTATTTGGATCTCCAGCCCATAGGACAGTCTGGCTGAAGATCAGGGTAACTGGCTACCTGGCTGCGAGTGCACGGCTGGCGTCCACTCCTTCCTGGAGCTCCGGTCACCCAAGGACGGACTAGTGCAGCCGAACCCAGTTGAGGTGAGTTGAGGTGATCACCCAAGCTCGCGATCATTCGGAGGAGGAGGCGGACGAGGACCAGGACTGACGACGAGGAGGACTGTGGCAAAATCTCTCCTCTGAAAATCTCTTCTCTCCCGACCGGCCGTCTGCGCCCTTATTTCCTCGTCCCCCGCGCAGGGGGGGTCTCCGCCCTCCCCGCTGCACACCGATTGGTCGAGGGCCACCGCGCGGCTCTTCCCTGAACTCCGCCTTCTTCCAAAGGACCGCCCCTCCAACAGGAAGTTGAGCAACATGGTTCTGCGTGGGCTTCGCCCACCAAACAGCCAGAGGAAGTGTATTCTGCGTGGCCTCCACCCACGCACACGCTAACACGCACGTGAGCGATGGCGTTCGTGGCAAGAAGCGAGATGAAGGTAAAACAATGCTGGCACTGTTGTAGTTGTTGGTGGTGTAAAAATAATTAAAAGAAAACCTGACTATTAAAATAACTTCACAGCGAATGAACATTTAACCACCCACTAGACAAGGGAAAGGAAGCTATCTATAAACACACATACTTACCAATATAACTGATCTATAGGAACCTGGATGTCTATGTGCTCATGGTTTCCAGATTCGCAACAATATTAGTTTACTTTAAAATAGATTACAAGGACAGCAAGACAACCACTCACTTGGCAAGTCCTATTGTCCTAACTATTGCCTCTCCAAAATGATCAGCTGGTAATTCCTATGATCTCCCATTACAATCTACATATAAGTAAATATTTTGGGAATTCAATGGGTACAGACACATTATGCCTATTACTTTTTACTGCAGTAAAGTCAATTTCCTCTGTACTTAATATATACCCAGTGTGAGCTCGACTGTCTGTAAATGACCTCTCTCCAGTTCCACAGGTTGCAAGTGCTTGTTGACCAGCTCACACCTTGCAAGTCTCCATGTGTTCAGGCTGTCTCTTTCCCTTCTGTACTATGTTTATTTTATTGCTCTGTTTGTTGAACAATCTCCCTTCTTATATCCAGTTCCATTTTTCGTTGAAGTTTTCAAGTTGGCGTTGTACCATTGCCACTACCTTTGTCAAGGTTCATTTTTCTCTGAAACCTTTTCCCACTTCCTATGACCTTTTTGTCAGTAAAATGTCCCCTTGTTATTTGATACACATCTGATCTGACTGTAAACCCCATGTCCTTAGTTACCTCTTGCAGGAGTAACTACAATCCACGTACAAACAGAATCAAACTCTCACAATATTACAAACAATGAATTTAATGTTGATTTTCTGCCTCCATCGCTTTGTAATGGTCTGCATGTTGAATTGCCAGTTTATTTTTTGGAGTACAATTCTGCAAAATGAACAACTGTTGGTTCTAAAATGAACCCGCTGGACCACAATTACTGGAGAACTGTTTTCTTTAAATTACTTTTTGCCAAAATCAAAGAATCCATTTTCCATAATTAAAGAGGAAGCGAGTAAAGAATTTGGAAGAGTCAACCAGCACAGTGGCAACCACAGCAGTTCCAGGGTCATTGTCCGACGGCATGGCCATTAAGCTCCCCTACCACCACCCGTGTCTTTGTCTCACTGTGCATCTGATTTCGGCCTTCTTATGTGTTGTACTCTCTGAGGATCTTTGTTGCGCTTCCGCACCTCGTGGGATACATGGTCTAGGAATGTACATGGTACAAGTGTTTGTGAGTATATTTAACATGGCACACAAATCAGTCAGAGAGGCCCATAGGATTAATTCCTGCCAATTGTAACATTCGGATCCTTGAAGGGAAAACTACAGTGGGATTGCTACAAACAGGACTCATTTCTTCTGACAAACACACATTCCTACCATACTTTCGGCCACCTTTTTGGTGTCGCATTTCAACCAAATGCCGCTGAAAATAAATCTCTGGTTTGTGAAACAGCTGCTGAAGAACAGCAGGAAGTATTTTTGTGGATGTAATGCTCTTCATGTGACAGTTTTATCCCTACAATGTCTATAAAGCTCATTGAGGAGCTTGTAAATATATTACATGGAGGCCAAGATCATAAGGAAACATCACGGTACTTTGACATGAATTGCAGAGGAAATCAACAAATCAAAACAGATGTAGGAGATTTGAACCTGGGATGTGAACATTTGGAGTTGCGGTGTTCAGATGGGAACACCAAACAGGGCAACCCAACTATGATATTGAATAATTAGCCCAAGTTATTCAGTAAATAATTAAATACGTTTTATTGGTTAAACAGGATTGTATTGTGCATGCTTCTGAAAGAAACCCACCATGTACAAGGCATGGCTAATCGCCAAAGAGAGCCACAAACTTTAATCATTCATGAAACGACTAATGAATGATTAATGAAATAATCAATATTCAAAGTAATAAATATTCTTTAATATCCAGTTTCTATATTTGACCACAACACCCTTCCTTATATTACATTCTTCCATGAGCTGAGAGTTTGTTGAGAACCCCCCCCCCCCAAAAAAAAAAACAAGAGAAAACTACAACTCCCCTCCAAGCTCCATTGTTTCTCTGCTCACTTATCCCTCCATACCAGCAAATAACTTTCTTCAATTAAAAAATTACAACGATAACAATAATAACGACAGAGTTCAGAGAACACTTCACCGCATGCAGTGTTCATGTATATAATTCAATTTAAATAAAATAATAATTTTAAAGGTCACTAGACGACCCATGAACCCGTTGGGTTCCCGTTGTGACAGCGGTTGATAAAAAAAAATCATTTCAAAAAAAAATAAAAAGATACCTCCAGTGAACTATGTCACTGAGGTTGTTTGCATTGATCAAATAATCCCGAAGAGTTGTTGACTGAATCGGGAATTGATTTTTTAATAATTTTTTTCATTGCCCGATTTGAACGAAACTTGATACTGCACGTCAATGTGAAAAAAAAACGGAGAAATGAAAGTCGAAGAAATTATTGTGCGTAATCTTCTAAACACAATTATATTTATTAATCAACACAAAAGTATTAGATCAAAATGGCAATGTTTATTTTATGCTTAAAAATAAATCGTTCTTTGTCTGATACTAAATGTTTGAGATTTTAAAATAAATCATTTCAAGAAAATAAAAAGATAGCTCCAGCAAACTATACCGCATAGGTTGTTTGCATTGATCAAATTCTCCCGAAGAGTACTTGACTGAATCGGGAATTGATTTTTTTATAATTTTTTCGGTGCCGG